>NC_083645.1:3689200-4029714 GCF_963576545.1 Limanda limanda | reverse complement strand
TGCGAGCATACGAACAGGGCTGTAAAACTGATCTGCTCATTGGTCCACCTTTATCAATCAATGTGAAGAAATTTAATGTTCTCGATAAATTTGGATGCCTTTTTTTAGAAAGCTAAAAAGTCACATTTGGGGTATTTTATGCATGTTTTGAGGTTTTGTAAACCGTATACCTTATTTTAGGCTTTTGACCAAATGCTTAACGCAAACAACCCATCAACTTCAGAACAAGGGTACTGGAAATGGAAACTTACTTACTCGGACGAAAAGACACCGGAGCATTGCGTTCGCACGTGGATCACATTTACTCGTTTCGTGTAAAATTTGAAGGTCGGGACTTGCGGACACTTGGCTGACACCACAGGAGCAGTATTGAGGCAACAGTTTTTTTCTGTTGTTTATTAATGTCTGAAAAAGAGCTCACCATTTACTTAAATTGTATTTATTTGGCTGCAGCGCTGTGGACTCAAACACTTCACCAACCCCTCCATCGTCATAGTGGTTAGTAGTTGATGTGTGAACATTTATTTTCGGATTAAGTGTCCCTTTATTGTCAGATTTCATCAAGGAAAATGTGTCACTTTAAGCTAAATCTAAACTGGACAAAATCAGACACATGTCACAATTATGGTAAGGAATCCAACAAGTGGGGTAGTGGGACTTATCAGGTTCATGTGGTAGATTTAGGCATATCTTTCCCATTTAGGCTCTCATGAAATATTTAACTGTGCCTCACCAATGTACTGTACTGATGTCTTTTCATTAGATCAGTGAAATTTGTAGTCCAACAATATAGTAGCAGCATTATTATATTGAAAGCCAAATGGATATTGGATAATTAATATAAATGTCAAGATGATCTAATGTTTGATGTCTTATATCAAAAACAACCTGTGGCTGATAAAGAACTGAAACAGTAAATTGATGCAGTGAGGAGGGACTTGGAGGACCGGATCAAGATGGCGGCGTAGCCTGGGAGCTCCACACAACCGAACACAAACTTTAGAAAAACCCCACAAATGCACCGATAATTTTCGAGCAAACAGAGCGCCTCTTGATATGTCAAGATCATCCGAATCGACACCCTACGATATTTTCACCAGAGCACGCAAAGCAAGTATCGTTGAGGCAACAACTTCTCCGGCAATGACGACGGTGGCTAATGAAGCTAACAGCATGGCTAATATATCTGATGTGCTAGCAGAGCTGAAGTCCCTCCGTTCGGACTTTGGATCAAAACTGGACAACATTGATAACCGTTTGTCGGATGTGGCAAACTCAATTGCTGCGATGGAAAGTAAGCTTTCAGACGTGGAACATGACGTGGCTGCAAATACAACACGTATCGGAGAGGCAGAAACACGTGTAGCAACAACAGAAGACGGGCTGCAGCACACTCAAGAGGCGCTCGCCTCAGCCACTAAACGAATTGCCTATCTTGAATCAAAAACAGAAGATTTGGAAAATCGAGGCAGAAGAAAGAACCTGCGGATTTTTGGTCTACGTGAACGAGCTGAAGGAAATAAGCTACTCTTCGACTTTGTCAACGACATGCTACCGCGATGGCTCGGCTGTCCTGATAAAACTTTCACTTTGGAGCGAGTTCATCGCACACTGGCACCGGCCAAACCTAGCCAGAACCGAGCAGTTCTTGTCCGCTTTTTGAAGTTTCAGGAGAAGGAATATGTGTATCGCGAAGCAAGGAAGCGAGAAGTCATGCACGAAGACGGCAAGCTTTCTTTCTCTCAGGATCTGTCTGCAGAAACGGTCCGCATTCGGCGAGAATTTTCCCCGGTTGTGAAGCAGTTTGTGGCCACGGGAAACTTTCGTGGATTTCAGCACAATCCTTGTAAACTGAGAGTGCTTCACAATGGAAGAATTCATCTCTTTTCAACACCGCAAGAAGCCGAGAAGTTCCACCAAGGCATGACACGACCTGCATAAACACTGTACGGACGTGATGCACAGTTCCTGAAGTTACGACGGACATTGAACGCACCAAAAAGGAAAACAACAGTTGAATCAGGTATCATAAACGATTTACAGAGACTAATAAAGACTGTTTCTTTGTGTTAGGGTTGCTAAATGTTATACTTAAAAGACAGGGAATGGTTCAAACTTTTAGGTGGGGCCAGAAATTCAAATAGGGAACATGATAATTAAAAAAAAATCAGGATAATTTTGCTAAATTATCTTATTTTATTATTTTTTGTGTGGTGCAACACATAAGCCAACGTTATTTCTGGTACAGCATTGTTTAATGCAATCAATCTTTTTTTTTTTCACGAACAGAGTTGGCTTTAATTGAGTACAGAGAAAGGGGTTAATGTTAAAATACGAGACATTAGGGTTGTTTGGACTCATGGCTGTTCTGTCCAGGGTCAAGGGAACGCGGACTAGCTGCTCCTCAGTGTTAGTGGATCAGCATCCTCCAGAGCTGGTTTATTAAAGGGGGTGTGGGAAGGCATTTCAGTTGAAATGCCAGGGGGTGGGATTGGATCTTTTTTTGTTTTCATTATTACTGTTCTAATCGTTCTTGCGTTTTTTCTTTTCCCCTCCAATGTGTGTTACATTTTTGTTTATGATTTTGGCAGAATCAGCAACATGTATAACCTCACCAGGATATCAGAAGATGTTACCAATGGCAAAAAACTATGTCTGTGAATAATTCCGAAATTAAGATCACTAGTTGGAATGTTAGGGGGCTTAGAAAATTGACTAAATTGAAACAAGTTATAAATAGGTTGATCTCAGATCTAAAATTGTTTTCTTACAAGAAACCCATTTGATGGCCTCTGATATACCTTGTTTGAAAAAAAGATGGCCAGGCCAAGTGATTTTTTCTTCTTATAATAATTATGCTCGAGGTGTTGCTATCCTCGTACACAAGTCAGTTCCATTCCAAATTACTCAAACTATTAAAGATCCAACTGGTAGATATGTGATTGCACAAGGAAACATTATGTCACATAAAGTTAATCTAATTAATATTTATGGTCCTAACGAGGACATGCCGTCTTTTTTTGAAAAATTACTGTTGACCGTGTCTACCTTAGAAGGTCTCTATATTTTCGGGGGGGACTTTAATTGTACGTTAGACCCAGTAATGGATCGAATTACTGGAACTGATACCTCGCACGTACAGACGAGGAAAAAACTGACTGAATTCATAAAAGATTTAAGGCTAGTTGATGTATGGAGAGAAAAAAATCCAAACAAAAAAGAATTTTCCTGTCACTCTTCTACTTATAAAACGTATTCACGTATTGATTATTTCCTAATATCTGTTGAACTGCTTACTAATGTCACAAACTGCTGGTATGACAGCATAGTGATTAGTGATCATGCAGCTGCCTCAATGGAAATATGCTTAGGCATATTTGCTCAACACTCTCAGAGATGGAGGTTCCAGGTATATTGGTTACAGGATCCATCCTTTCTTAAATTCATAGGAGCCTGCATAGATAACTATTTCTTACTAAACACAGATGAAACAACCGCCAGTGTAAGGTGGGAAGCATTCAAGGCATATATAAGGGGAGAAATTATTAAATATACAAGCTCAAAGACTAAACAGAACAAAAAGGAAATGCAAACATTGGAAGGACAGATTAAATCACTAGAATTAGATCTTTATGAGAATAATGAGGAGGACAAACAGCAACAATTAACAGTAATGAGAGCTGAATACAATAAAATCACAACTGACAAGGTGGCTAAAAACCTCTTATGGACCAAGCAAGCATACTATGATCAGGGTGAAAAGCCAAGCAAACTACTGGCTTGGCGGGTCAAGAAAATGCAAGCCGAAAGAACAATTAACAGTATAAAGACAAAGTCAGGCTATTTAACAACAGACCCAATTGAAATTAATGCTACCTTCAGAAACTTTTATAAACTATTGTACGAATCAGAATATGCAGGATCTACACAACAACAAACATTTCTTGATCAGCTACAGTTCCAGAGCTTATCTGAAGATGAAAAGGAAGCACTGGACGGGACATTAACAGTTGAGGATCTTTATGACGCCATGAGCAGTATGAACAGTGGGAAAGCACCTGGTCCCGACGGGATACCTATAGAATTTTATAAGAAGTTTAAACAAAAACTTGCGCAACCTTTATTAGATATGTTTAACGAATCGTATAAAACAGGAACTCTTCCACCATCGTTAAGATTAGCTATGATAACTGTGATACTAAAACCTGACAAATCACCAACCAGTTGTTCATCTTTCAGGCCCATTAGTTTAATGGGATGTGATACAAAAATATTATGCAAAGGACTCTCTAAAAGATTAGAACAATATCTTCCTCAATTGGTTAGTAATGATCAGAATGGTTTTGTATTACAACGGCAAGGCTTTCATAACATCAGGAGAGTTTTAAATGTACTGTTTGAGAAAAACAATGCCAAAGACACTGCACTGTTGTCAGTTGATGCTAGCCAAGCATTCGATAGAATAGAATGGAAATACCTTTTTGATCTGCTGCCTAGATATGGTCTAGGAGAAACATTTCTCAAATGGATTAAATTACTGTATACAAACCCAACAGCAGAAATATTGACTAATAATACAATTTCTAAACCTTTCAGTTTACAACGCTCAACCAGGCAAGGCTGCCCTTTGTCTCCTCTGCTCTTCACTTTGGCAATAGAACCTCTGGCGATCGCAGTAAGGACACGTAGGAATATATCCGGCATCAGGATTTGGGACATAGAGCATCATATAGCATTATATGCTGATGATATAATTTTTTTCTTAACGAACCTGAGGAACAGTATTCCAAATTTGACTACTTTACTCGAAAACTTTGGCGAGTTTTCTGGATATAGAATAAACAAATCTAAATCAGTATTGTTATTCCTAAATGAAGAAGAAAGACGCAACCCCAAAATAAATACACCATTTATGGCCACGCAAGATGGATTTAAATATCTGGGTATTAAGATTGCCCCAAAACTTGGCGACATTGTCCCTATAAACTATGACCCTCTCGTAGACGAAGTGACAGAAAAGTTGGACCGGTGGTCTAAATTGCCGATATCAATGATTGGTCGTATAAATCTTATTAAAATGTCTATTATACCCAAATTTATATATCTTTTCCAAGCACTCCCGCTTCCATTACCAAGCAACTTCTATAAAACAACTGATAGTATATTTAACCAGTTCATTTGGAACAATAAAAAGGGTAGAATCCGGCTCAAGTTATTATATTTACCCTATGAAAGGGGAGGACTTCGGGTCCCCAACCTGAAATGGTATTATTGGGCTACTCAATTAAGTTCTGCAATGTACTATTTTTCTTCATCCACACCACCTGCTTGGGTAAATATTGAACAAAAATCAGTGTCAGATTTGCCCATAAAGCAGTATTTATACTCCTCAGATATCAAAACACTGAAAAAACAGACAAGAAACCCTTTTGTTAAAAATACAATATCAGTTTGGTATGCAGCACATAACTTTGTTGATGAAACATTAACTTTGTCACAATTTACTCCTATCTGGGGCAACAGACAATTCAAACCTGGTAGATTGGATGGAGGATTCAAATTATGGGCAGAGAAAGGAATCGGGACCGTTTCGGACCTTTACTTTGAAGGTACCCTTTTCAGATTTGATCAACTTTGTCATAAGTACGGAGTTCCTCAAAAACATTTTTTCAAATATTTGCAACTAAGAAGTTTTATAGAATCAAAATCTGTGACATTCATGGCCATACCCCCGCTATCGATTATTGAGAAAACGGTGATTAATAATTTGAATGGTAAAAAACATATATCTAGATTCTATAACCTTTTAGCGGAGTTCTCAACAGAATCAGCATCAGATAAATTAAATGCGTGGAGAACAGACACACGTGAAAATATTAGTGTAGAAGATTGGGGAAGAGCATGTTTAAAAGCGCAAAAGAATTCAATTAACACAAGGTTAAAATTGATCCAGTATAAGTGGTTAATGAGGGTTTATATAACCCCTGCAAAACTCCACCAAATCTCCCCTAACATCCCGGATGTTTGTGTTAAATGTCTGACTGAAAAGGGAACTTTGATTCACTGCCTATGGGAATGCTCTAAGATTTTGGTATTTTGGGAAAATGTAGTTAAATGTTTATCACGGATGGTTAAGTGTAACATTCCTTTGACGTCAACAATCTGTATACTTGGAATATACCCCAAGGACTCCATCAGAACAACAAAACAATCGAAGATGGTTGACTTTGGGCTTCTCCATGCAAGGAGAGTGATTGCACTATACTGGAAAAATGTAGAACCACCATCACTGGCAATATGGAAGAAGGAGTTGATAACTTGTCTTGGACTGGAGAGATTGACATACATTGTTAAAGGTAAACAGGAGGAGTTTGCTTGTATTTGGGAATCATTTATGTCATTTTTTACCAATGAAACTGATAACACTGACTGTACAAAATGTTGTGAACTGATCCTGCCTTTTTTTTTTTTTTTTTTTTTTTTTTTTCCTCTTATTTTTCTTTTTATTTATTTATTTATTTTTTTATTTTTTTATTTTTTATTTTTTTCTCCATTAGTTTGATGTCTGTTGTCATTATCCATTTTATTTATTTATTTATTTATTTATTTATTTATTTATTTATTTATTTTTTTTCTTTGTCTTTGTGAATGAGTGACTGTTTGAGGGGATATAAATGAAAATGTTTGTAAATTCTGCATAAAGTTTGATATGCACTTAAAACTTCAATAAAAATTATTGTTAAAAAAAAAAAAATTGATGCAGTGAAGTACAATCACAGTCACTATTTGTCTTGTAAGAAGGGAGGATTAACTGTTTTTACATTTCATTAAAATTAAAGTTTAACAACCATTACTACATGATATCAAATACAACAATTATATTATTTTTATGTGAAGAGTCCCAATTTATTTTGAAATGTTACTATGATCAAAACTCAATATATACTTTATATAAAGTCCTGATGCTCTGATAATCTCTGCCTCATTTATATCAAATCAGTAGGAGAAAATAGCTGAAAGCAAGAGTGAATTAACACAAAGAGGGAAAGAAAACTGAGAGAGGAAGGACGAGTCCCAGCAGAGATGGAGGATATCTGTTTATTTGGAGCTGCACTGCCCCTCGGAGTCCCTTGTCAACAAGCCTTGCAGTGCCTCCACTCTGGAGATTTGTTGGGAGGCTCTGGTGTGTATGAAAGCAATAGAGCAAGACTGCATATATATTTCATCAAAATGAATTACGTGACTGCACGTCAGTGTGTTTACCTTTGCATGTGTACAAGAGTACCGCACTTGGCAATGAATTGTTATCTGTCATCGCATGCTAAATAGTTCCTTATTTATTATACAGTTGAGATGCCAACACTAAGTCGTGCCACAATCTGCTTTGATCACAGCCGATAAAAAATCTTCTATCCTGAGACCCTTGATTTGGATTAAGCAACAACTTTCTGCAGGAAAATCTTTGTAGCGGCAAACAAAATGAAAACATGGAACAAACCTGAGGAAGGGCCATAGAAAATGAACTATCATGACAGTATAGACCAGGGGTCTCAAACTCAAATTACATCGGGGCCGCTGGAGGCAGTATCTGGGTGAGGCTGGGCCGCATCAGGTATTCCACAAAAAAAAAAAAACTTTGCTAAAAAAATCCAAACTTCTCTAATGTCATTACTAACTGTTATTTAACTTCAATGGGTTCTTCTGAACATGAATAGAATATTGAAGAACACGAACGGTTCTTGTAAACATGGCTTCTCTTGCCTACTTCTTGCTGCCAGAGACCTGGCAGCGCTTCCTCTCACATAGCTGAGCCACATTTGGCTTGAGGGAGGAAGCAGTTGAGACCCTCAGTATGGCTTGAAGATGATCATCAGTAAGCCTGGACCTGTACCTGGACTTATTGAAGTTCAAAGTGGAGAAGAGCTTTTCACACAAATATGTGCTCCAAAAAAGGCACATGGTCCGCTTGAACATTCGGGAAAGCTCAAGGAAGCTGGGGTTCAATTCTCACAAAAATTGCCCAAGCTTGTCTTCCTTTCCACTCACCTCCCTGAACTTGGCTTTGAGGTCAGAGTTGCACTGCAGGCCAATGTGCTCCATTTGAAGCACAGGAGGGGCATCTTGCACATCAAAGGAGAAGGGATCCGCAAAATTTTTGTAAACGTCGCTCTGTGCGTCTTGAAGTCTGCAAATCTATGATCAAATTCCTCCTGTAGCCTCACATTTTTCTATACATGTTTGTGCTTACTTTGTGCCGGCGTGTTGGCTTGCCTGCGTTCTGGGACTTATTTGAGCAGATCCGGTACCTCTCGTATCGAAAAAAATATGAATATTAAAAAAAGTTTTTTAAGAAATGATTAAAATAAAATATAACAATATAATGTAATCACTAGAAAATTACGGAGCCCCTGTTGACATTGGTGGATGAAATACTAATTTGTGGCCACGCAATAACAAGATAATCTAATAAATTATATATAAAGCTTTCTTAACAATAGCATCACAATTTCATAAAATAATAACAAATGCAGACTTCTAAGATGAACCAAAATAACTAGCACATCGTCATGTACAGTCCGTGGCTCGGTGCGTAAATGTCACCACCAGAGGATGAGGGAATTGAAATCATTAAAATTCATCCACACATATCAGGTGTTAATAATAATGTAAACAGCCCAGACTGTAAAATGTAGATATTAGCTCAATGACGTGTTATAAACTGCTGCGGTTTAGAATAATCTGTCTGCGTAAAGAAGCTCCAAAACCTCACAGCCTGTGCGTAAAGGAGCCGTGGTGTCCCTTGAATTTGCCTTCAATTTAACAAATTGTGTGTCTGTGTGTATGTGTGTGTGTTCCGTTCCGCTGGACACAGAAGTCGCCTTTGCTCAGGACGCCACTTTATTAATCACTGACATAAAGACTGATACCGTCACTGCAGTATAGCCTAAATAAGTCCCACTGCATTGTAAGTGGCATGTGTGTGCTGTTTTAAGCGGCGTTTTATGTGCTTCCCGGGACCTGTGCTCGTCGTACCTGCGCTGTGATATGTACTTAGCGTTCCGGCACCTTGTGATTTACAAATGAAGCACTGGATACATCATGACCTGCGCGAAAGAGGGCGGAAAACTATGAATTTCACCCTCCTGCACCGCACATCCAAAGCCACTCTTTTCTCTCCCGGCTCTCTCTCTCACTCACTCTCACAAGTACACACACACACACGACTCCGCCCCCCATGTCACTCACTTGCATGCTGCGTTCACTGGTCAGGCACACAGTAGGAAACCAGAATATCATAACATTGTCCCACACAGCAGCTAACAGCGGAGCTGCTACAATGTTTGTGCGGGCCGCACTAACATTAAACTTTCATATTAAGGTGGGGGCCACAAAATATTGTCCCGCGGGCCGCGAGTTTGAGACCCCTGGTATAGACCAACATAGTACATTCAGTGTATAACAACATTTAAAGATAGTGCTTACGTTGATGATATGTTAGAGGTGTGCTCGGTCACAGATCCTGTAGACAACACTCTCTGCAATACTGGATGTAACCAGTTCCCGGACGAGGTTAACATTGACACCAATATTCAAATAACAACCCATTTAAGCCAATATTCTTAATAAGACACTGCCATGTAAACTGCATTTTCTGATTACCTTAATACAATAAAGGTCATATTCCGAATAAGAAATAATCAAATTAATACAATAAAAGGTCATACTCCGAATAAGAAATAATCAAATTAAGACGTGGAGTATTTCGACCTTTGTCGCATATGTAGACATGTAGACATCATAACTGCATCAAAACGTCCTATTTGACTTTTCATAGCATTTTGCGATATCGACATACAGCAGTTAAAAACTGCTTGATGATAGATTCCCTAGGTGCAAACAAGACGGAAAATGAAAAGAAGTTGTGATTTTGGCAAAATAAGAAAGAAAACACACAAAATGATATAATCCGAAATAAAACAATTTCTAGTTTTATAACCTGTAAAATAATGTCGGTCATTATGAAGTGAGTGGTAATCAAACTATATTCTGCAACATGAATGTTGTTTTAATGTGAAGGAAGAGCGAAACGTAATCAGCCTTAGTGTGCTACATCCAAACCTTGGGAGAAGATGATTACTGTCACAATTATGGAGGATTTCTATATTATAAAAAGAAGCAGCTTTTAGCTCCCTCTTTTGACACACTAGTGAAGAGGCTGACTTTATTTATGAAGATTATTATGAATTCTATTGGACGGATTGGAGAGTGCAGAGACACTCAAGAAGCACAGAGGATAAGCACTAATAACTTTGGCCATTTGGTTCATACGTTTGGTTTAAAGTGAAATGACTGAATGGATAGAAAACCATTCGATTTGCTTGTGATGTTCAAGGACATGAGTTACAGTTGATCTTTACTTTTTAAACTACACAGTAATTAAGTCAATATTTCAGGTTGTCCAATACTTTGATTCAAGACCAAAGACTGCAACATTAACTTATCAAACTTAGCTGTATATTCACCGAGCCTTTTTATGTTGTTGTAATCCTCTTGCTGAAGTCCCACTTATTATATCCCTCGACAAGTTTTTCAATCTTGTAAATTGTCAAAAAAACTTTCATACTTCATACTAGCTCTACTTTGCCCCTTTTTCAAGAGGTCTTAAGCTACTGTCACTCAACACATCCTGCACCAACACTTCAAATTAAAAGCCTTCCAGTGGCCCGAATTGTATAATCCCACCCTTTTTTTCCCGGCTTGACTGTAATACCAGCCCTACAAACATGAATATATGTGAGTGAGTGAGTAAGTTATACCATTGATCAGCAGCTTGAGTAAAATATCAGTAAAATATGGAACATTAGATTTCAGGCCACCTTCCTGGCCAATCAATCTTACCACAATATCAACATCGAAAACCACTTCTTCATGTATCAAACCCCCCATGATTGTGAGAAACCTGGGTATCATGTTGGATTAACGGCTTTCCTCCCCTGGCAATCATGCATGTCTCCCGGTCTGATTGAGAAGTTTTTGACCATCCTCACACATTACTCTACATGCTACTATATATTATGTATATAATGTATATTATATCTGTACAGGAGAATAGTGCCTGTCTATTTCCACAGAAACTCCCTTCTCTCTCTATCAGTACCTAGGGTCAGGTTATGGATAAAGGACCAACCAACTGTGCACTGTAGTGTTTACTTTGAGCGACTTTCATATCTAACTCAGATGCCCCAGACAGAGGGGCACCACCTTCAACTCTCACCAGCTACAACTCTTTTGGGTATTTCACCAGTGGCTCAGTATGACACTGAACTCCATGTTTATCTCTCACCACAACTACTGCAACGCCCATCTTGTGGTCCCCACTTCAAACACGGTAAAACTCTCACAGATGATTTAGAATGTAACAGGATGTCTGCTCTTCACCTGAAAGTGAAAGGCCTGTGTATCACTCCACTGCTTATTGAGCTCAGCTGAGCAGCGATGGAAAACAGAATCAAAATAAAGATAATTCTTGTCACTCCTGGCTCTGTGACCATCAAACAGGCTTACACTCAGTCATGGCAACATCATTCCTCCAAGCAACATCATCTGGCATTCCCGTCCATGCACACAAGACCATTGCTGTACAGACTTCTTGATTCCCAATGGTGGAACAAGCTATCAAATGAGAGCAGTGGTATCCCTCTACTTTTGCTCAATTTTTAAGATATTCAATTGGGATTCAATTTGTGGTAAACGAAGTGTTAACATCAGAGTATGGTAGGGAACATAGTTATGCACAGGCCAAGTTAAGAAAGTCATTTACACGTTTGAATATGCACACATATATTGGGACATTACATAAGTCTTCATGTAGAAAGCAAAAAGAGGCTATGATCAAAATGTGGAGTTAATGAGGGTTGACACAGGAGCTCGACCATCAGAATTCTCTAAAGGAGTACAGAGAGAGAGAGCGCCGCTGAACTACAGTGAATTGTCAGAGCTGCTCCACGGGCAAGGGGAATACATTAAAACATGGTTGTTAAGGGCCTTAATGACAGGCATCAAATGATGAAACGGAAAAATAAAGCTTTACGCTCATGGCTGCAATGCGACTCAAAATGATGAAAAGGTTTCTCTCCAAATGGATTAAGGTTGGCCTCAGAGTGGTGTAAAGTCTATTGGGGATAGAGAGCTTGAGCTTCAGTAGCAGATGTTCCATGATGAAAAGATTCCAAATACAAAAGGTTTATGATTAGTGGGAAAATATAATATGATGAAATGATTGAGAAATGTTTGGAAACACTGTCAAAAATCATCAGTGCTCTATAACTCTGCTAGGTGTTATAGGATTATAATCAGTAGAGGGAGGCTTATTTAAATTAAAGGACAAGGGGAGAATTCTGCACAGGGAAGCAATTGAGAAAGATGATCCCATGCTAAAAAACATAGTTGGGTTGCCTTTGAGCAAGGCCACCATTAGTTTCTCCCAATGAAAATGCTGATATGCAAGTTAAATGCGAATGTTCACTATTCTTGCTACTAACATATCTTACTTTGAAGTAAGCAAGTACACCTGGTTACTTTTACATGTAAAAAGTGCTGTATTGGACAAATTGGACAGCACTTACCTTGATTTAGATGGTGCTAAATGAAGGTTAGAGGTATTATATATAACTAACTATATCAAAATGTATAAAAAATAACAACCAGACCAGTGCTTTATTTTTAATCTTGAGAAACCTGTGAACCTGTTCGATTAAGTTGACAATCAGTTCCATTTTGCGGTTTGTCATTAGGTTGAATTAGATTTTTATCCAGCTTTAGTCGAATTTGAATGTCAGGGCTTACTGACACAACTTCTTTTCGTTTTTACTTTTCAGACGTGTTCACCAGTTATTTCTATTGTATTGGATTTGGCTGCAACACTGTTACCCCTGAATCTCCAAAAGTGTTTTGTGGACTCAAACACACCCACCTTTCATGGGCGAAGTGGTGAGTAGATAATGAGTGAGATATTTTTTTCGGTGAGCTATCCCTTTTAAGTTGTTAGTGAAAGAAGATGGGCACACAGCTACTTTGAGATTTTTGCCAAACAGCAACAGTAAAAGTGATTTTTGAGCAGAGGGGACCTCGGGATAATTCAACTTGCGGTAAAAATCTCCTAAACTTCTCGATCTTAAGTTGTCCGAAAAATAAGCTGAGCCAACGGTAGCTGTAGCTCGGCTCATAGCTTTTTGAACACCTCCTCGGTCTATCAAACACTGTTGGGGTAGAGTTGGGTTGAAGTGAAACAAGCTTTATTCAGTGTTTTAACTGGATTTTATCTTTGTTCATTTATTTTGGAGAGATGGTGAGAGTTATTCAGTTCCTGGTATGAGGTTCTTGAACCAGAAACAACCCGGGAACGAGAAACCCGAGTGGCATTACATTATATTGTACATTGTGTATATGTCATTCTGTCCAGAACAGACATGTGCAGGTCCATGTGCATGTACTGTATTTGTATGTATGTAAACTGCCGCATGGGGTATGAATTATTTGAACTGAATTGAATGAATGAATTTGTCCCATAAATTTCCTTGTTGGTCCACCACTTCCAGTCTGGAACAAATTGGTGAACCAACAAACCAACTCAAATAGCCCTACCTTGAACACCACATCCATGGCTTTAAACAGTGTGTGGCTAAAAAAATGGAAACCTACAGAGCAATAGTAAATGGTAATGTGTGAAAAGTAATATTTGTTTTACTCACAGTTGCTACCAGATCAAATTACATGGTTTTCTGGTGGTAATTTACTGAATTAATTTTGGGTTGAAGTTAAGTTTCATATGAACCTCTGTAACTGATGTGATCAAGTGAGGATGTATGGACTGAGAAAGTCACTCACAAGCATGGAATTTGAATTAAAATACAAGAAGTGCAAATTTCTGACAACAAAATATATAATTTCCAAGAGAAATCAACAGTTTCACATTTATTTTGTTAATCTTGTTCCTGTGACTGTGAATTCTTGATAACGCAGGTTTCCAGCGATAGATGTATTAAAGATGAATATGATATGATGAATATTAAATAATGATACAGAGAGAAAAAGGAACATAAGGATGGGAAGTATGAGTGATGATTAGATTGTTTGTCTATCATTATGTGAGAAACTGTATGTCATCATCATCTTTTTTCTTTGCCTGGAACTCTTATACTATAATACTGCAGTATGTCGAGCTGGAGATGATGAGGGCATGCTCACAGGACACTTTTTTCTTTTCAGCTTTTCTTTGCAGGGAACGTATTTGTTGTTTAACTTTTGCATATTTACAGCAATCTTCTTGTTTTTTGTTCCGTTTTCTCCATCATATTATTTGTTTTTGCGTGATTGCGCTAAAAGAGTGCCGTGCATTAAACATGCTCAAATTTTGGTAAACTGAATTGATCTGTTGTGGCTGCTGAACTTGAACATGAGCATTGATTACTCTTGTGAGACTTATATGACGCTCAGGTTTTACAGCGCCGTGAAATGAAAGATACAATTTTCGCCTAACAAAATGTTACACTTTGGGAATGAATATTCCCCTTTGAAATGTACTGCCTTTGAAGCCCCTTCCATAGCAAGACGTCTCAAAATTATCTCTGCAAAGATTTATTCTGTAAAAGTGAAACAGAGTAAAGTCAGAGAAGTTTTAGTACGGACTGTGTTATGGACTTTTTGATAAACTTTTCCAACAGTCTGGACATAAACAACGTATCGTGATGAAACATCAGAGATAAGGAGTTACAGACATGGGTGTTCTTGTCTTCTCCTTGTTTTGTGTTTACATTTGTTTTGTTCAGACGTTTTTGATTTATTACAGTTCCAGAGGTTTTTCTTTCCCCCTTCACTTCCCCTGTCTGAGATTTATGTCCATAGTCGTCAAATACGCTGCCCTCCTTTTTCCTCTGTCTCTACTTTGTAATGGGTGAGGGTTTCCAGTTGAAAGTCCTAAGCCTCAATACAAATGGTTTAAATAATCCAGTGAAAAGAGTTGCTATTTTTGACCTCCTTCGCAAACAAGGAGCCCATTTTGCTATGCTACAAGAAACTCATATGGTTAGTCGTGATGTGAACCGTTTAACTAATAGATTTTTCCGGATACTTGCTCATTCTTCTGCCACCAATAAAACCAAAGGTGTAGCAATTATCTGCCGCCGTAATCTGCACTTTAAATTGCTGGATACAGGGTCTGACAATAAAGGCAGGATTACTATTGTCAAAATTCGTATAGAAAATACAGACATTTTGCTTGTATCGCTTTATGCTCCTAATACTTTTGGCTCACAATTTTATGAACAGATAACTAAAATTCTGCTTGATCTTCCTGACTTTAAGCTAATCATAGGTGCTGATTTTAATGCTGTATTGGACCACTCTTTTGATAGATCCGGTCAATCTGAAAACAAAGAACAAAAACAGAGTTCGGATGCCTTGCGCTCTTGGTCAAATAACACTGGTGTGGTAGATTTATGGCGTTTGATGCACCCTGCCTCCAGAGATTTTACCCACCTCTCAGCAAGACACAAGTCCTTTTCGCGTATAGATTTTATTTTTGCCTCTAGAGGCTTGTTTCAAAAAATTATGGAGGTCACTCTTTCAGATCACAAGGCTGTAATTGTTCTTGCCTTGATTCGCTCCACCCCATTGCGCGCTCCTAAATGGCGTTTTAATACTACCTTACTTCGTGATGAGTCATTTAGAACTCAGTTTATGGCTCAATTTATTGAATTCATCAATATAAACAAGGGGTCAGTCAGTGACCTGAGAATACTCTGGGACGCTGTTGAAGGCTTTATTAGAAATAATGCTACACTGTATTCATCTAATTTAAGAAAAGCCCGCTCTTCTAGGCTGACCCAGCTGGAGCGCAAACTTTCAACATTGGACAACTTATTACAACAAAATTTTGATGATCAGGTTGCATTGCAGTACGACCTGGTGAAAAAAGATATGAATGCTATTCTCAAACGGCGTGCAGAATTCTTGATCCATAGAACACGCCAAACATATTATTTTAATGGGGCCAGACCCAGTCATTTACTGTCGTCGAGACTGAAGGCTAATGAACATTTCGCTGACATCACCTCCATTAGATCAGAAGACGGGCATATGTTAACAGAACCCTCTGAAGTCAATGCTTCTTTTCGTAGTTTCTATGCTGACTTACAGTACAGCTCAGAGGTTTCTCACGACAAAGGTTCATGCAACAAATTCTTGAGTTCCATTCAACTACCTAAAATGACAGACAATGGCTCCCAAAGTTTAAACGCCCCTATCACTTTAAATGAACTTAAGGCTGCAGCAGATGATATGCACAAGGGAAATCACCTGGCTTGGACAGGATCCCCCCAGAATTTTACACAACTTCCTGGTATAGTCTGGGGCCCTTATTTTTTGATTGGAGAGAGCACCTCTCTCCAAGGAGGCCTGAATCCTCCTTGGAGAGAGGTGCTCTCTCCAGAGCTGTGAATGTAGCTATCATTTCACTGTTGTTGAAAAAGGACAAAGATCCTTCTGAATGTGCCAATTACAGACCATTATCCCTTATAAATGCTGATATAAAAATGTACGCTAAGTTTCTTGCACGTAGGCTCCAACCCTTTATGACGAAACTCATTAATTGTGACCAAACAGGATTCATCAGATCCAGGCAGCCTGCAGACAATGTGAGGAGATTAATACATATAATACACGGGGCCTCCTCATTACAACTACCATTAGCTGTCTTCTCATTAGACGCTATGAAAGCATTTGATCGTTTGGAGTGGCGGTTTCTCTGGTCAGTACTGGAGTTTTTGGAGGTGGGTCCTCACTTCTTACATATGATCAAAGTTTTATATACCAATCCAACAGCTATGGTATTTACGGGCAGGACTTGCTCCTCCCTATTTAACACTGCGAGGGGCTCCAGACAGGGATGCCCTTTGAGTCCCCTCCTGTTTGCACTCTCTCTGGAGCCTCTCGCTCAGTCAGTCAATCCGGATGTCTAAAGCTATCACTCCTATCACTGTGTTTGGGACCACACATTACATATCTTTGTATGCGGATGACATCCTCCTATATCTAGGGAACCCGCAGCAGTCTCTGCCTGATGTTTTATCTATTTTCCAACGTTTTAGTGAGATATCGGGGTACAGAATAAATTGGACAAAGTCAGCCTTCTTACCTCTGAATGACCAAATGAAAAACATAGCTTTACCTACAAATATACCAGTAGTCAACCACTTTAAGTATTTGGGCATTAAGATTAGCTCATCAGTACAGACCATTGTCAAGTCCAATTATGAAGAAACTCTGTCCAACATAACCCGTGACCTTGATAAATGGTCCGCGCTGCCAAATTCTCTTAGATCTCGTGTATCTATTATTAAAATGAATGTGCTTCCCCGGATTAACTTTGTGAGTGCAATGCTGCCTTTGTCACCACCCCCACGTTTTTGGGACAAGGCCCAGCAGATAATTTCTAAATTTGTCTGGAATAGAAAGCGTCCTCGTCTCAGATTATCCACAGCACAAAGAGATAGAGTTGACGGGGGTCTCTCACTGCCTAACCCCAAATTATATCACTGGGCCTTCACTCTGCGACCTCTGATCAGCTGG
Source organism: Limanda limanda (assembly GCF_963576545.1). Classification (NCBI taxonomy): domain Eukaryota; kingdom Metazoa; phylum Chordata; class Actinopteri; order Pleuronectiformes; family Pleuronectidae; genus Limanda; species Limanda limanda. Next base: position 4,012,086 of record NC_083645.1, on the reverse strand, counting down.
TTCGACGAGGGTATCGAGACTTCATGGCGAACACTGGAGGAGAATATGGTTCGTCCATTGAAACTAAATGAAATCTTATTTTCCAATGTCCCCCCTAAAGAAATCTCAAGTCAGCTATGGTCCCATTGTGTCTCACGTATTAGCAGTCTGGAGGGCAGCGGAAAAAATTTGTGGTATTCTATCTAATTGGAACCCGTATTCACCTATTTTTTATAATGATCGTCTGTTGATGGGTAAATCCCCAATTACGTTTGGTCAGTGTTGCCAGTGGTATGACAAGGGGATTCACTCCCTGATATTTTTGGGGACAGAGGCCTATACTCTTTTGAAGAGCTCACACTCCGGTTCAACTTGCAACATTCCACTTTTTATTTCTACTTGCAGCTAAGAACAGCCATGAAAACATATGGTGTACCCTGGCAAGGTCCACTGGAGGAACACTCTTTAATCAAACTTTTGCATCAGGCCTGGGAATCCAGAAAAATTGTATCTAAACTGTATCGTTATTTCCTAGAAAAATCTTATTGTACTCTGCCAGTGAATGCATCTTGGCGGGCAGATATTCCTGACCTTGACCCCGACTTCAGCTGGGATGGGGTCTGGGAGACAGTTATACTGTCACGGGTATGGTGAGGACCCAAATGCAGCACAGGCAGACGAGATCTTAATTGGTAATGAACTTTATTTTTCACTGCAGTCTAAAACAGTTCTTAACAGTGGCAGGGTGAAAAGTCTTTGTTCCCAGTGATCTTCAGCGAGATCCGGCAAGGAGTGAGTCTGGTGTTGCTGAGTGGAGGCAAGGTCCACAGCAGGAGGATTACCTAGATGCAGACAGGTTCAGTGGTGAGCTGTGTAGCAGGCCGGAGCAGGTAGCAGGCAGGTAGCAGGCAGATAGCAGGTAGCTAGCAGGCAGCTAGCAGGCAGGTAGCAGGTAGCAAGCCGGAGCAGGTAGCAGGCAGATAACAGGTAGCAGGCCAGAGAGAGAAATGCTGGAGGTCAGGCATTTACGCAAGACAATCTGGCACTGAAGCAGAGACAGGAGCAGGCTTATATGCAGCCAGGGCTGTCACAGGTGTGGAGAGTTGGCCTGATGAGGGGGCGTGGCTAACAGGTAGAGTGGAGCAGAGACAGAGGAGTGGAAAAATACCAGCAGACAGGAGATGAGCAGACTGTGACAGAACCCCCCCCTCAAGGGACGGCTCTCGACGTCCCAAGACGAATGGACCAAACCGGGTGGGAGGCGGGGGCCTGGAGGAGGGCTAATACTCGTCCGAGAGCCCAGTGTCCATCTCCAAGACCCTGGTCCCGGGGAGACTGTCGTCGCTGTCGTTTGGGGACTCCGACGGAGGATGTGGTCTGGGAGGTGGCCTGGTTCTGGACGTCTGGGTGGGGTTGCGTCGATGGAAATCCCTGATGATGGTGCGGTCCAAGATGTTCCTCCCAGGAACCCAGAACCTTTCTTCAGGGCCGTAACCCTCCCAGTCCACCAAGTACTGGAATCCCCTCCCACGCCGGCGAGACTGCAGGATACGACGGACAGTGTAGGCGGGACCTCCATCGATGAGGCGAGGAGGCGGTGGAGGTGGTGTGGCAGGAACCAGGGCGCTCTCTTGGACCGGTTTAACCTTGGAGACATGAAACGTGGGATGAACCCGCATGGATCTAGGGAGTTTGAGCCTCACTGCCACTGGGTTGACGATCTCCTGGATCTCGAACGGGCCGATGAAGCGAGGAGCCAGTTTCTTGGATTCCACCCGGAGGGGAAGATCACGGGTGGAAAGCCAAACTTTCTGACCCGGCTGGTAGTCTGGGGCCTTGGAGCGGTGGCGATTGGCGGCCGTGGTGTAGCGGTCAGCGGCCCGGAGTAGAGCCGCCCTGGCTCGGGTCCAAGTCCTGCGACAACGGCGGATGAAGTCCTGGACAGAGGGGCAGGATGTTTCTTTCTCAAGTGCCGGAAAAAGCGGTGGTTGGAACCCATAGGTGCACTCAAAGGGGGAGAGACCGGTGGCGGAGCTGGTCAAGGTGTTGTGGGCGTATTCTACCCATAGAAGCTGTTCGGACCAAGAAGTAGGGTCTTGAGACGTCATGCAGCGTAGTGCCGTTTCCATCTCCTGATTCTTGCGTTCGGTCTGGCCGTTGGACTGGGGGTGGTACCCCGAGGACAGGCTGGCGGTGGCTCCCAGGAGCGAGCAGAACTCCCTCCAGAATACTGAGGCGAACTGGGGACCCCGATCAGAGACCACGTCCACTGGGATGCCATGGAGACGGATGACGTGGAGGAGGAGTAGTTTAGCCGTCTCTTTGGCAGATGGGAGTTTGGGCAGGGGCACGAAATGTGCCATCTTGCTGAACCTATCTACCACCGTCAGGATAGTAGTGTTGCCGCTGGATGGTGGTAGACCGGTGACAAAGTCCAAAGAAATGTGCGACCAGGGACGATGAGGCACAGGCAGAGGATGTAGAAGACCGGCAGGGGCATGATGAGCCGGCTTGTGCTGGTTGCAGGTGGGACAGGCATTGACGAACCCCCGAATGTCCTCATCCAGTGACGTCCACCAGAACCGGCGCCGCACCACGTCCTTGGTCCGTTGGATCCCTGGATGACAGGTAAGTTGAGAGCTGTGGGCCCATTGTAGAACCTCGGACCGGAGGTCAGGCGGGACGAACAGACAGTTGGGAGGGCAAGCACTTGGTCCGGGCTGGTCTTGGGCGGCGACCCTGACCTTCTCCTCTATCTCCCAGGTGAGTGTGGCCACCAGACGGGAAGAAGGCAGGATAGTGTCTGGGTCGGTCCTGTCCCCCTCCTTTTCCGAGAACTGACGGGACAGGGCATCGGGCTTGACGTTGCGGGACCCCGGTCGATAGGAGAGGGAAAAGTTGAAGCGGGTCAGGAAGAGTGCCCATCGAGCCTGGCGGGAGTTCAGTCTTTTGGCGGACTGGAGGTACTCAAGGTTTTTATGGTCAGTCCATACCAGAAACGGCAGTTTAGTCCCCTCGAGCCAGTGTCGCCACTCTTCTAAAGCCAACTTGACGGCGAGGAGCTCTCGGTTTCCAATGTCATAATTCCTCTCTGCCGGGGTCAAACGTCGGGAATAGAATGCGCAGGGGTGCAACCTCTGGTCGGAGGCTGCTCTCTGGGACAAGACAGCCCCCACTCCCGAGTCGGAAGCGTCCACCTCGACCACGAACTGCCGTTCAGGGTCCGGTATTTGGAGGATGGGGGCCGAGGTGAATCGTGTCTTCAGGGCCAGAAAAGAGTCATTGGCGGCCGTGGACCAGAGAAACGGAACCTTGGAGGAGGTAAGAGCTGTGAGGGGGGCCGCCACCGAACTGTAGCCCCTGATGAACTTCCGGTAGAAGTTGGCGAAGCCCAGGAAACGTTGCAGCTGCTTGCGGGAATCAGGGGCGGGCCAAGTGGTGACGGCAGAAACCTTGGCTGAGTCCATCTCCACGGTCCCTCTCCCTACAACGTACCCCAGGAAGGAGACAGACGAGACGTGAAACTCACACTTCTCGGCCTTGATGAACAGGGAGTTTTCCAGCAGACGTTGGAGGACCTTCTGGACGTGATGTACATGTTCCTCTCTGGAGCGGGAGAAGATCAGAATGTCATCAAGGTACACGAAGACGACCTTGTTGAGCATGTCCCTGAGCACGTCGTTGACCAGAGCCTGGAAGGCAGCAGGAGCGTTGGTGAGGCCGAAGGGCATCACCAGGTACTCGTAGTGACCAGTGGGGGTATTGAATGCCGTCTTCCACTCGTCCCCCTCGCGGATCCGGACCAGGTGGTAGGCGTTGCGCAGGTCAAGCTTGGTGAATATGGTGGCCCCCTCTAGGAGCTCGAAAGCTGAGGAGATGAGAGGCAGGGGGTACCGGTTCTTGATGGTAATGTCATTCAATCCACGATAATCAATGCAGGGGCGGAGTGTCTTGTCTCTCTTCTCCACGAAGAAGAAACCTGCTCCAGCCGGAGACGAGGAAGGGCGGATGATGCCTGCCGCTAGACCGTCATTGATATATGTCTCCATCGCCCCCCTCTCAGGAACGGACAGGGAATACAGGCGTCCTCTGGGCGGCGTGGCACCGGGCTGGAGGTTGATGGCACAGTCATAGGGCCGATGTGGGGGCAGGGAGGTTGCCTTGGCCTTACTGAAGACCTCCCTGAAGTCCAGATACTCAGCCGGGACCCCCAGCACATCGGTAGAAGAACTGGTCGTGGCAGAAGGTCGTGGTGTGGCGGCTTGCTTGAGGCAGACCTGGTGACACGATGAACTCCACCCCAGGATCGCCCCTGTGGTCCAATCAAGGTGTGGATTGTGACGTCGGAGCCATGGGAACCCCAGAAGGAGAGGATGACGAGGAGAGTGCAGGATGTGAAACTGGAGTGTTTCATGGTGGTTCCCGGAAATTAACATCCGTATAGGCACTGTCAGGTGGGTCACAGTTCCCAGAAGTCGGCCATCCAGAGCGTTGGTGGAAACTGGAGCTGGCAGGGGAATCTGACCGACACCCAGCTGCAGAGCTAGGTTAGAGTCCATAATGTTGGCATCAGAGCCAGAGTCAATGAGGGTGGCGAGGGTCTGGGATCCCTCAGGCAGTAGCAGGCGGACCTGGCACAGGGATCGTGGGCTGGAGGAGGAGCTAGATGTATGACTCACCAGGAACTCCTTCCTTCCTGATGAGCCCGACCTTTTAGCGGGCACCTGGAAATAAAGTGTCCCGCTTGGCCACAATACAGGCAGAGGCTCCCCTCGCGGCGTCTCCTCCTCTCTTCTGGAGTTAGACTGGCCCGACCCACCTGCATGGGTTCAGGCTCCCCTGAATACCGGCAGCCAGAAAGCATCGATACGTCGGAAGCCGCTGGTGAAGGGGCGGGCTGGCGTCGTCCTGCGAGCCCCTGATGTTTCTCCCGCTGTCTCGCTTGAATGCGACGGTCGATGCGGGACGCCAGCTCAATGATGCCGTCGACAGTGGTGGGAAGGTCGTATGAAATCAGTTCGTCTTTAATGTAGTCAGCGAGCCCCATCAGGAATGCGTCGCACTGGGCAGCCTGGTTCCACTCACTGGAGCTAGCCTGGGTGCGGAAGTGGATGGAGTAATCGGCCACTGAACGAGACCCTTGCTTCAGACCCAGAAGCCCTCCAGAAGCGTCCGGACCTCGGGAAGCTTCTCCGAACACTTTGCGGAGCTCAGCGGCGAAGGCTTGGAAAGTGGAGCACGCTGGAGTGCGACGCTCCCACTCGGCTGTTCCCCACAGCCGAGCGCGCCCCGTCAGATGATTCACGGTGAACGCCACCCTGGCGTCTTCCGAAGCGAAGGTGTGGGGCTGGAGGGCAAACAGGATGGAACAGTTCGTGAGGAACGGGCGGCAGCCCTCCGCGTCTCCGGCGTAGCGTTCAGGAACTCCCACACGAGGCTCCGAGGCGGAAGCAGAGGCAGCCGGGACTGGTAGAGGCTGGACTGGTTCTGGATGCAGAGGGACAGCTTGAGCAAAAGCTGCGGCGAGTTGTTGGACCTGCGAGGCTAGCAAGGTAAACGCCTGCTCCTGCTTAGTCACCGCCAGTCGAACATCTGCTGAGTTCGAAAGCAGCAGCGCCTCGTGGTGCTGGAGCATCGCCTCTACCTTCTCCAGGCGATCCATCGGCGTGTGCGCTGGGTCCATGTCTGGCCAGATTGTACTGTCACGGGTATGGTGAGGACCCAAATGCAGCACAGGCAGACGAGATCTTAATTGGTAATGAACTTTATTTTTCACTGCAGTCTAAAACAGTTCTTAACAGTGGCAGGGTGAAAAGTCTTTGTTCCCAGTGATCTTCAGCGAGATCCGGCAAGGAGTGAGTCTGGTGTTGCTGAGTGGAGGCAAGGTCCACAGCAGGAGGATTACCTAGATGCAGACAGGTTCAGTGGTGAGCTGTGTAGCAGGCCGGAGCAGGTAGCAGGCAGGTAGCAGGCAGATAGCAGGTAGCTAGCAGGCAGCTAGCAGGCAGGTAGCAGGTAGCAAGCCGGAGCAGGTAGCAGGCAGATAACAGGTAGCAGGCCAGAGAGAGAAATGCTGGAGGTCAGGCATTTACGCAAGACAATCTGGCACTGAAGCAGAGACAGGAGCAGGCTTATATGCAGCCAGGGCTGTCACAGGTGTGGAGAGTTGGCCTGATGAGGGGGCGTGGCTAACAGGTAGAGTGGAGCAGAGACAGAGGAGTGGAAAAATACCAGCAGACAGGAGATGAGCAGACTGTGACATATACAGTCATCAAGAAACGCTGACCACCAACAGATTCATCTAAATTTCATTCACAGAACATACATGACTCCTCGTAAACTGTACTGCATGAAAATTAAAGATAATCCGAACTGTACACTATGTACTACTGGCACTGTGGGCACCTTTTTCCACATGATTTGGGAATGCCCAGGGGTTGAACATTTTTGGAGAATAGTGCAGAGTGAATTGTCATTGCTATTGTCCATTCCTATCCCCCTGTCCCCATCTGTTTTTATTTTAAATGATCTTTCTCCACTGAAACTCACAAAATCCTCAAAGCGCGTGTTTCTGGCTGGCCTAACTGCAGCTAAAAAGATGATCGCAACAAGGTGGAAACCACCCCATATACTATCTCGGCGACAGTGGCTGCTCAACTTCATAGATGTTGCGCTTCTTGAATTGTCCACAGCATGCGTCCATGGTGCAAAGGAGGAAGTGTCATTGTACTGGGCTCGAACAGTGGAGGCTCTCAAGGGCTTTTTGGTGTGAGCTGAGGCCCCCCCCCCTCCCCCTCTGGTCCTACTTTCTTTTCTTTGGTTTATATTGCCTGTTTATGTTTTACTGTGTACTGTAAATTGTGGACGGAATCTAACCATTTGATAGATCTAACTAGGTTACACTTCAATGGCACCTTTTTCCTTTTTGCTTCTATGACATATGTATTGCACTTAATTTTTCCTATATATTTATCTTCAGTTATATCGTTCTATTTTATTTTTATGTCTTCATTTTATTATTATCCGGCGTGTATGTGTGTATCTGTGTGTGTGAGTACATTGGTATACTTATGTTTGTATACGGTAATTACTTTATTTATGCGCTGTTGAATGATGATGATTGTTGTTCTTCAAATCCCAATAAAAATTTGATCACAAAAAAAAAAGAAACATCAGAGATAAGACTTATGTTTGTCGTTCTTTGAGGTAAACTTCATTTTTTGGTCTGGTTTGGCTGTTTGTAAAGTGAGTGTTGATTGAAATAGCATGTTTATCAGTTCAGGCCTTGTGTACAACTAGTTTGAGTGTTTTGTCAAAACACTTGCCGTTTGAAAAATGCCCATAACAATTTTCACCAGAGCTGTTCTTACGAGGTATAGCATGTCAATATGAACTCAACTTTTTATCATATAACACCTCTTCAAAATCTGTACTGTCCACTGGCAACCCAGTGGGTTTCAAGAGGAAAATTTGCACGACACTAATCAGTAATTTGGACCTTACGTTGCTATATTTATCATTTTTAGATCTGCCAAGCTTTCAGTGACCTTACTTTCCAAGATTTGTTCCCATATCTTTTGTAACATTTCATGTGCCACCGAATGGATTTATGTTTTGAACACTGTACAGGTCACTGAGTGTGTCACACTATTTCTGCTAATCTGCTTATCATCACACACATGCTAAGGCACGGAGACACTTCTTTCCCAAATCACAGACATACATGCACACTAAGAAAACACACGTACACACACACACATGCTGACACCATCCATTAGAAGCAGACAGGGGACAGCGGGCAGTGATGGCAAACTGTGACAGGAATGACACGTTCTTTAATCAAAGAGGACACACACACCTCTACGCTGTGATAACAACGACAAAACGGGGTGAGCTCCATAGACAGAAGGTGGAGGATAATGGGAAGGGGGGAGGGCAGAGGAGAGCTGCAGATTGGGAGAGAAGACAACATATTTCAGCGACTTGGAGAAAAGGATGAGGAGATAACAAATGAGAAGACAAGGGACCAAACAAACTAGGACAAGGGGTTTCCCTGCTGGAAAAGGCCTGAGTAGACAAGTGGAGCCAGGACGGCAGAAGAGACGGCCATATGATTCACCTCGCCCCTGATGTAATGTACCAGATGTTCAGCTGTCAGGTGTTATGAACCTGTCTTCTCCTACTGTGTCCTCTGTCATCTGTTGCCGTACAACAGCCTGCTCCCAAGCTGTGCCCTGTCTCCTCTTTCTTTTAGCCTTCTTCATTATTTTATCCTCTCCTCTTCGATGTTTTCTTCATCTTTTCTCCTCCCGTTTCTTCTCCCCTGCTGCCAGGACGAGTGGGCCTTTGATGCACAGATGATTGCCCAATGGTAGAGCTGCCTGTCAATCATCATGTCAAATGTGCACTATCTTGGATAGAACGGTTGTGATTGTCCTGACCGACGGCCAAGGATGCTGGAAGTGAGGGAGGTGCAGCCAATTACTGTTAATATTAAACATGTTTAATATTTACGAATCAAGACTCAATTGGTAGGATTAAGATTATTTTGTAAAACCCTCACACTGTAGAATTACTTGGGCTTAGCCACTTCTGGTGGACTTTGAGGCTAGTGTGGTGTCATTCATGCACCACTTTGGAAGATATCTGCGGACATTAAAGTTTCAAAACACGGTGTAAATGACCACGTTTTGGGTCGGATATGAATGTCGGCGCTTGTGGACGCTTCGATGAAACAACAGGAGAAGTATGAAGACGTGATGTGTTTTTTCTGTTTTACATCTGCAGATAAGCCCCTAATGGTGTTTTGTGTCATCATTTCGTACGTTTTCTAAAACAGTCACTTGTGATAAGCAGTGATTGGCTACGTGTGCCGGGGGAGGAAGGTCACAACATTGGAACTACCCTATTGATAGTTCAGTGTGTAGAATTTAGTGGTGAAGTTGCATGTTGCAGCTGAATAACCCTCACCTCATCCTCCATTTCCAAATATAAAAGAGAACCTTCAGTTGTCATAACAGCTCAAAAGGTGTTTTGTTTCTCCAGTTTGGCAGCTGTAAAAAACATGGCACCCTCCGTAGAGAGGACCTGCTCCTGATAAATATATAATATATTTAAATATTAAGGGCCCATTGTAAGGGAAGAAAACAACAATTTGTACAATTTAGATTACACACTAGTGAAAACATCACTGGGATTATTTTATATACAATATCTGCCAATAGATCAATTCACCTAAATCTTACACACTGAACCTTTGAGGTCTCTTTGTTCACCACTGAAAGCATGCACCATCATTTCAGTATGTGCAGTACATGGAGTCTCTCTATGATGGCACTGTTTTCACTGACTTGAAGTGTTGCCATATGCAGCATAACAGGTGCAAACTGGTTTGCTGTTAGACATTTTGTGTGACCTAGTTCTTTACAAGTGTTCTGTTTGTTGCAGACTGTTCAGAAAGTTTGGCTCATGGGCCTGCTGCACAAACTCAGGCTGTAAACCCAACATATTCTCTTTAAGACCTGTTTGCTTATGATTGTTCTGTATGAGCTTCCTCTATGTTTGACTCAAATTATTGAGTCTCAATCTTTGTGTTTTTTTCTCATCAATTACTGTTCTCTTGTTCCTCTCGTCCTTTAGAAATGAATCTGACAACATGGCATAAGCTTTACTTCCTTCCTTCTCTACTCTTATCTTCTCTGCTTTTGAACTCTTCTCTGATACTTTCCATCTCTGGATCAAAGTAGGGACACAGATATGTGTCCTCCTCTCATGTAGTGTTTCTTTTGTTACTTCATCAACTCTATTCTTTATCAGGCATCCTTTTTTGTTGCATTGGCTGTTTAAACGCTGCTTCAGAGCAGTTTTCTCTTTTGGGAAAACTTTAGAAATAATATTAACAAGACCAGTGCCAACAGGCCAATGGAGGCAAGTAGTGCTAGACTTGTTAGACTTGTTAGACATCACTTTTAAGTGATATCTCTTCTAATATCTGATCTCAGAACAGTGTTCTATCCCATAAATGATCTGATGTTTTCTATTTGTATTAATTTTATAATTTATTGTCCAGTATTAGTTTGACAAAGATAAAGATTTGCAAAGATTATATGTAGGATCGGATAATATCTATAGCTATCTACAGAGATGCTAGTCAGGCTGCCCTTGACCTCCACCATTCTGAGAATAGTTATGAAACATCATTATGCAGATGTATGTACTGTTCTTGTGCATCAAAAAACTACTTCAACAGTCTTTTCTTCCTAAGCATTAAGAGGCAGCAGTACTAAACAAGAGACACTGCAATTCATCATCTGTGCAAGATCTGCCGTGTAGTCTGAGAAGTTTAAGACACAATATATTCAATATCATTGCAATGGTTGGAAACTGGAATCTAGAGTCAGTGAAGCTGTGAAGAATAGGGTTGGGTACCGAGAACCGGTTCCAATATGGAACCGGTTCCAATACAACCGGTACCTACCCGGACCGAAATGCAACGGAGATTTCGGTGCCTCATTTCGGTGCCTGAGCCAATTGAAGACTGAGATCTCCGCTCGTCCCGCCTCCTCACACTTCCGCTCCTTCCTTCACGGGAAGCGGCGGCTCCCGCCGGGCCCCCCCCCGCATGAGTGTCGGCCACGGCTGCCGGTGGACAGACTCCTGTCCCCGCGCTGCCCGCGCCCCGCGTCATCAGGGCTTCCGTGCAGGTGTGTGTGTGGGGGGGTCTCCTCGTGAGACCTCTCCCCGGCGCTGGCTGCCCCCCCCCCGCCGGGCGCATTTCCTCCTTGGCGGTGCTCCAGGACCGGCTCCGGGACCGGCTCCGGGGCGGGAGGAACGAAGACCACGCCGAGAAATGTTTCATAAAAGCAACCGCATTTTAGGGGGACGAAGGCGGACCGAAGCCTGCCTGCGACAGCCCCAGCCGCGGAGACACGGGGGTCTCCGAGTGATGGGAAAGCGACCCTCAGTCTTCATTTGGCTCAGGCACCGAAGTCAGAGTCACGAGTCAGAGTGTGTGTGTTTTGTATTTATTTTTATTTATTTAAGTATAGTGTAAACTTTTGTTAACAGTTCGTATGTTATTCATAGTTTTAAGTTCAAAAGGGTTTTGTATTTATTTATATTTATAATCTACTTTATACAGTTAATATATTTGGCAATAAAAAAGCCTTTCTTAGTCAAGTATCATTTTGTGCACTTTTTTGAAAAAAGTATCGGTTCAGGCACCGTTTAGGCACCGGTATCGTTTTAAAAGTATCGGTTAGGAACCGGTATCGGATAAAAACCAAACGATACCCATCCCTAGTGAAGAAGTACCATGTATGTGCAGTTTAGGCTGTTTGTCAGTATAAACAAATGTAACTCCTCAACACCCAAACCAGTTCCTGAACTGTCCACTTCTCTGCCGTTCTGCATCTTGCACGGTTCATTTTTGCAAACCCGCACCCGTAAATCACCGTACGGGACTTGACCCATGACTAGGGTTGGGTACCGAGAACCGGTTCCAATATGGAACCGGTTCCAATACAACCGATACCTATCCGGACCGAAATGCAACGGAGATTTCGGTGCCTCATTTCGGTACCTGAGCCAATCAAAGCCTGAGGTCTCCGCTCGTCCCCCCTCCTCACACTTCCGCTCCTTCCTTCACGGATGTCGGCCGCGGCCGCCGGTGGACAGACTCTTGTCTCCGCGCTGCCCGCGCCCCGCGTGCGTCAGGGCTTCCGTGCAGGTGGTGGGGGGGATCTCCTCGCGGGACCTCTCCCCTCCGCCGGGCGCATTTCCTCCGTGGCGGTGTGCCGCCACCGGCTCCGCGGTCGGCTTGGAAAGGCTCGGGGCGGGAGGAACGAAGACCACGCCGAGAAATGTTTCAGAAAAGCGACCGCATTTTAGGGGGACGAAGGCGGGGGGCCGAAGCCCCCCTGCGACAGCCCCAGCCGTGGAGACACGGGGGTCTCAGAGTGATGGAAAAGCGACCCTCAGTCTTCATTTGCGTATCGGTTCAGGCACCGTTTAGGCACCGGTATTGTTTTAAAAGTATCGGTTAGGAACCGGTATCGGATAAAAACCAAACGATACCCATCCCTACCCATGACCCGCGTTGTGAGTATCAAAGCGAGTCCATTGTGGTACTTATTTTAAGCAGCAAAGCCATAATGAATATATTCACCACTGGTTATTTCTGTGTTTATGTGATCAATATTGATGTTCTAGCTGGTTTGACAGTGACGAGTGGAAGTGAAGTGGTGAAAGGTCATGTTACAGGCATGTCACAATAAATGTAATCCTTGTGGCTGACTAGGCTTCATATGAGCTGATTTAGATGTTGAAATACTGCACAATCATGTTAACATCTGATTTCTCAAGAAAAATGAAGTACTTCGGTTCTTATTAGAGGGTGTCTGACCCCATACAGAATTCTAGTCACTGCAATGAAAAAATAAATGAACCCATCACAAGTTTTTTAAAACTAGTAGTTCATACAGTACATACAGTAAATTTAACAATGTTAGATCCCAAGCTTATACTATTGTAAGCCAAAGCAAGAAAGTGTGTGGTGCACAAACTATTTACAAAGAAGTCTGTTCCTTTGGGGGTAAAACATTTTTTTTGAGTTTGGATGGATAACAATCTTCTGTCAAAATATTAGAGGCTGTTGCAGACTTTGCTCCAATTCAGCCCTTTTTCTTTTGGAAAAAATGTGAACCGCAGCAACCTTTTCTCATCTCAGCCTCTCTTCTCTCACCTCCGCCGCTCTTTTCTCACCCATATCTTCCACCCCCACTTCCTCTCTAACCTGGTTGGACTATAAGAGCAACCTGCCGTTACTTTGCTGCACTTCAACAACCTCTCTGTCCTTGCCATATTGTCTCATTTCCTGTGCAACTCTCTCCCGGTGTGTCTTCTCACCTTCTCTTCCCCACTTCCTTTCTCTGTTGTTACACACTACCATAACAGACATACACAGACAGACAGAGAAACACACACAAAATCACACTTAAAGGGAAAAGTTGAATGAATATATTCCAACTTGTGCATATAGTGAATATTACACATATTCAAAAGATGGGCAGAAACAGAGACCAGTTCCGACGGTTAGCACCGGTCCGTCAACCGCCAACTGTTCACGGCCAGTCAGTCCTCCCTCTCAGGTCCGGAACCTCGCCTCAACGCTCCCGAACGGTTCTCCAGAGCCCCAGGTACCTGCCGGTCCTTCCTTACTCTCTGTTCATTGACTTTTGAACTGCAGCAGCTCACATATCCCACCGAGAGGTCGAGGGTGACTTTTATCATCACCCAGTTTTTGGGACCGGATTGGGGAACCAGCCGAGTGGGAGAAGCAGTCGCCTAACTCCCCTCCGTGTCAGCCTTCTCTGATGGTGTCCGGGAGGTTTTTGACCATCCTACCCCCGGCCGAGAGGCTGCTCGTGGATTTTTCAACCTGGTCCAAGGGAGCCGGCGAGTGGTGGATTATTCCATTGATTTACGGACGCTCGCTGCTGAGAGCAATTGGATTTCCTCCTCGCTGACGGACGCTTTCTACATGGCCTTTCCGCATCGACAGACGTCTCCAGGAACGGAGGAGAGAGAGGGCGGTCACCGTAGTCGTCCACCTTCATCACCTTTGGACACCTCCGGCAGGGTCCGGCTGTCATCAGCTGAATGACAGCGACGCGGTAGGGAGAACTGATGCATGTACTGTGGGCAGGGAGGCCACTATGTGTCATCTTGTCCGGTAAAAGACCTGGCTCACCAGGAATTCCAAGGGCGCTGGTAAGCCACATCACAAGTTCTGAAAGGCCCTCTTGGCCCCTTCTCCAGGCCCAGCTCTTCTGCCAAGGAAAATCTAACCCAATTTTTTATTAACTCTGGGGCCGACAACAACCTCCTGGACCGTACTCATGCCGTGCAGCTGGGTATTGATCAGGAACCTTGATCCAGTCCATCAAGGCCACTGCTCTGGATGGGCGCCTTCTCTGCACAGTAACCAGATTTAATATTGAAAAGGTGTTTATGATGACAGGACAATACATCGATTTCCTGCAGAATAATGAATTGTGACAGAACATCATCAACCATCCTCTGTTGGAGCAAAGATTAACAAGAGTGTGTGAATCAAAGGAAAATCTGTCAGTATTTCAATAGGATGCTTTCATCCCATAGACCCAGCATGTTCCTGCTGTGCCACTCTTCTGTCAGTCACTCCAGATAGGGTTCAAACCTACAATTCCTGGAATATATAGAGCCTTATTCACTAGGCCATTGTATATGCATTAGCTTCCTGTTGTAGACTTTTGATAGAGTTATCAACAACACCTGTAGATTTAGAGCAAATATGCACTCTAGTTTTGATCCTTCCTTGATCCCGGATTAGACCCCCCAGCATTTCTGTTTATCTACTATGCTGTTAGTCACTATCAATTATGAGAGAATAGGGTTTAGCACAGTATGATATCCTTTCATTGATATACCATGGATCAAGCTCTTCAGATTTACATTTGTGTCATCACCTGTTTTGATCAGGGATCAACAACCAACCTTATTATAGGATAACATGGATGATCTCAATCCATCAAACACAGAGTAATAGGCCCAGCAGTCTTCTGCAGCACTACTCTGCTTACAGGTGCTTCAGATTGGACTGTAACTGGAAACTGTAATCCCAAAGAACTGCTAGACTGGGTACTTTACCTTATCTGAAAGACTATTGACTTTGATAAATCAACAAACAGAATTGTTTTGATCCTTTGGTCTTTGGGTTATTGATCTTCTTTGTATTTTCTATTTCCCAAAGATCCAACTGCGTAGTCCAACTCAATGAACATAAGCGTTACAAATTTGTGTACATTCCTCATTTTCCTCGGCTTCAAAAACTGAAAGTGGTGTCGTTGTATAAACTCACTAAAGTTCATCAAGACTTTGTGATATTTCAAAGTTTCTTCGCTGAATATCGATATTTAAAAACTGTTTTTTCTAACAACCACAACATCTTTTTGTCAGACCAACAGTTCAGCGTCACTGTTGAACCGGCTGGGCCTTATTCTTGGATTCCCGAACCCTCACCTTGAATGGTTGACTGTCAATCCCTTAGGCACTTCCTGGGGCAGACTGTAACTGCTCATTAAAACACTCACCATACATTGTGCAACAATAGGCATTCAATGTGGAGATATGGAATGAAACAATTGCTGTTCTTCCTATTATATGCCTGTTTACAATCAAATAGATTCCATAGCTGTTACTTTAAGATGAAAAAGATAATGTTGCTATAAAATGAACAAATGATTACTAAGGCATAGACATTCACTCACACAACAACACAACAACTTAAAAAGCCCAATGAGATTACATAAAAATAACTGGAATGAGCTTTTCCAAAAGGCACACACACCCTACACAGACGGCAATGCGTATCCAGCATGCATAGATTCATGTACGCACATATATCAGTTCACAGCAGGATACCACTTTATTCTCCACTGAATGCTGAGGTTGAACGATTCATACATCTAGCACTGAGACACACAAATACACACTCAACCACACACTGTATACATAATATACCTACCAGTACACAGCTCTCACAGCAGTTGGGCACTTTAATTTAAATTTCGTTGCAAACACACACACACAGACATAAAAACGCACACAGACACTGGATGCATGCTTTCAAAGAGAGGGGAGTTTGATTTATTGATGTATTCCCAGATAAATTATGTACATTTGGATTCCATATGGTGTTGGATAAATCTCTCATTGCATTCTTGTTACAGCTCCATCAAATACAGGGAAAATGCATTCCTGAGTCAGACATTGAAAAATATTTACTGCAAGAAAAATCTCCAGAAACTGCTTGTCACGTGTCATGATTAAAGTAGGTATTCTGTATTTGGATCAGAACGTTTTTAGTTTTAACTGGTAGACTAGGAAAGTCATAAAAAGTTTACTTTTAAATATGTTTAAATCAACAATGATTCAGCTCAAATCTATTCAAGCCAGACATGTGTGATATGTTTCATGAATTTATGTTGTGTAACTACACTCATGCGTCGTTCTGGCATCAGCGTGTGCATAATGTCTAAAATTAACTTTTGGCTCAATATCAGGGCTCAGTGAACTCTTGGAATCAATTTTATGTGTTTGCCAAAATACATCCTTATACAAGTTAATCTTCCTTGCCAATGCCAGGATTTCTTTTTTTTGGGAGGGGGGGGGGGGACGCATTCAGTCAGCTACTGTGTGTTCTTGTAATGTTGAGTGAGCTAGCTGCCCTCCAGATGGCAAAGAAGTAAGTTTAGTAAATGATGGACAATCCAAGTCGGTGATCTTCAAAACCCTTCGTTATGAACTACTCTTGAGTCTTTTCCTTGCTGATCATGAATCTGCATGGTCTTTAAAAGGCTTTTATCCTAACAGATAATGAGAGCATAATTGTAACGACGGTTTGAATGTAAAAAGTGTATTCAAATCCAACAAGAGGAAAAGTAAAAAAAAATGACTAGAACTTTGTCCAACAATATTCAAATAAGAATCTACAATCATATTTATGAAACCTTAGAAAGGCTGTAGTTAATGTAAAGGTGATGGGTAAAAGTCTCTCATGCTCTCTCTCACTCTTCCCCCGTCTCTGTCTCTCGCACACACTCACCATCTATGGCCATTTAGGGAAAACCCTCTATAAAAACATAGAACTGGCATTAGCCGTTTGGTTGCAGAAGCTGGTGTCAACAACTGACAACTGTGTGCCTCGAGAGTTATTTGTGTACCTGAGTGCCTTCAGATAGATTTTAAACAGCAATGGTGGCTTATCATTGTCAAACAAATTTTTTTGGTATTGTTTTCATTAAGAGATCCCTTGTGGATGAAGTTACATCCTAAACATTAAATGTTGCGCAGCTCGCTAATGGTTGCACATAAACTGTGCATGCCTGAGCTTCATATATATTTGTATACATCTCTGCCTTCATTCCTCGTACTATATTTTCTCTTGAAATAATAAATTTGTGTTTTATCTTTTTTATCATGCTATATGCCGTATCGGCTTTGAGACACAGTTGAGGCTCCATTTACTCCACAGACCCACAATTCCCATTTCACATGACCCCACCTCTACTATTGCAATATAGCTCATACCTGCTGTTATTGTTAGTTGGTGCATGTATATCAGAAAATGTTGGTGGAGATAGATGAGGGTGGGGTGTCAAGAGTTTTCATATTTGAACTCATCACCATCCTGTCAATCAACCCTGTTGACCCTGCTTCATCCCTCTGCTCCTGCTCTCCCGTGCCTCATGGCTGATCAGTTTTCCCATCTTTAATTTGATCTATCTGAAATGCTTTCCAATGTCTCTTCACTATTTGTGTTGCCATGTCTCTCTTTTTTTGTCCCTTTCTTCCGTCTCTGTGTCCCCTGCGCTCAGCCAGTACGAGCCATGTCTCCTCAACTTTATGCAGTAAATCAACACATTTCCTGTGTAGCTGCAGTCTAAAGGTCATATCCACTCCAATGGTTTACCAAATAATAGCTGCACTTCTTTTACGCGACTGTCTTTTTGCTTGTAGATGTGACTTGAGTCCCATGTTCCTGCTTTTATATTTCTCTTTTATTCATCTCTCAATTTTCAGTAATTTCCTGCTGTATTATGTTCAAACAGGATGAGAAGCTCCAAAATAATATTTTGTTTACAGTGTCAAATGCTCTTAGTAGTAGCAGTCATAGGGGAAGTTAGAAAATCGTCTTAATTTATTAATTATCTCTCCACAATAAATAAATCTGGTCAGAAGGAAATCACTTCAAGAAAGCATATCAAAGGGTTTCACAATGTTGTTTTATTTAAAAAAAAAAATTGGTTAAGCTTGAATTTTGTTTATTAATTTTCTCAAGTGTAAATCAGTTCATTTCATTTGCTACAGTAGCGTTCGCTAACATACAAAACTGAACTCATTGCAGTTATTGGGTACTGAATACACAAATTGTATGTTATCCCCATCAAAAAAGAGATGTTGCAAGAGAAAAAAATATATATTTGTAGAAATGTTGCACAAGTTTTTGTATGTTGTTAATTGTGATATTTACGATGTGTAAATTAATCCAGAAGTTTTTAGAGCGGGTCACATTTTTATGTAACATCAATTATGTTAGTAATTTCATAGGAATCTGCTCCCTATCCTTGTCTATGAATTATCTTAAAATCTTATAGTGGTATTTACATATAACAGTGTTTTTTGGATGTATTAATGGATTTCTTGAAACCGTAAATAAAGACTTTAATTCTAGTTTAAGGAACAAAGAAAGTGAATATCGATGTTGACTCACAGACAAGGTCATAATTTATTCATTAGAACACAAAGATTAGTTTAATTTGAATGTTTAAAATTTAAAATAACTAACAAGAAAGCCCAGATTGTGAATTTTATTTCCTGCATCTTTATAGATTTATATAAGTGCTACAGTCTCCTAGATACCAAATCATAATAATCATGCTTTTTATCACTATGGCAAAATTTTTTTGTTTGCACTAAATAGCTGTATTACTTAAGTCTTCTCTTTCTACGAGTACATTCACACAGTTCCCCTGTTAGAGACCTGATGTTTTCTGATTGATCATTTCAAGGCTCCATCTTTACAAAAAGCACTGTTGTTAATGATTATAGAAAAAGGCAAGAGGCCATATTTACTCAGCTACAAATGTATCTGCAAGTCTGCTGCTGGTTTGTCGCCTGAGAGTCAAACCCAAGGACAGGTAAAACTGTCAGTGCTTTTTTTTTTCTTTCTTAAATATTATTGTTGCAATCTCAAGGTAGAAAGTGTAGTAGAAAGTAGAAGGGTGACTCAAACCAGAGCAACAACATTCTCCTGTGCTTTATGTAGGAAGACAGTAACATGAGAGGTTGGAAGGATTTTAGGGAGTAAATTAGATTGTGAAGAAGATGCGACAAGAATAGAATCCCCAGTGGAAACAATGCCCTTGGATAGTGCTCATCATAATATGGCTTGAAAACAATGAGTGTCCTCTCAGCCGGTTCAAAGGAAGACACTTGCATTTCCTCAATGATACTCTGCATGGTTATTATTCGTTAATGCAAGAGTTAAAGGCATAGTGAAGATTTAATATATAATTATATATATATATACACAAAGTATGTAGCCCTTCCAACCAAGCCCTTGCGCAGACTCACCGTTGCCTAGTACATTTTTGGGGAGATGCTCCTCATAGTTGGGAGCTGTTGGTATGTATGTGTCTTGGGGTGAGTTCTGGTTTGGGTGACTGATGGATTTTTCCTGTAAACTGCCATTTTCTCGATAAATTTAATTAATCCAGAATGTTATATGGCAAGAATCCACATTATTTCTCGTGATCAAGATGACTAATGAGTTTTTCTATGTAGCTGGGATGGGTGCTCGTGTGGTATCACCTTCCAGGCAGAGTGATGGGACCTGTGGGATTTCACAGATCAGGATAGTGGACAGCTTCTCACTGGGCAGTGCCCAAGTGGCATGAAAATAATTGTCTGTACCAGCGAAACAGGTGTCGCTTCAGCAAATCCCATCTACTTTGGGTGATGTGGGCTCTGATTGTGCATTTATTTCAGCAGTCAGAGAGAAGTGTTCAAAGATTTATGGACCCAAATGCAGGTACATACAAATCAGGCTTACATGCACATGGATGGAGTTCAGGCCAATAAGCCAAACTCCTGGAGCAAAAAGCATGAGGAACAGGAGCAGGAACCAAACAGTGTTGTGAAGAAGCAAACTGTTCCTCAATTCAGGGCCTACATCCTTCGGAGGACGCCGTTTTTTACGCACCACGATCAGGGCAGACACACATTATGAATATGGTAGCCATGTAACGTGCTGGATCTGCAGCATGTCCTCACACCCACGTTGACCTGCGTTCACTTTACTCATTAACAATAAACACAAACTCTAATGAGTCGTACTGGGACCCGTACAGGACATGAAGTTTACTCTGTGTTGTATTCGCTCAAGAGTTTATGAGACACATATTTAAACACATTGAAACACGTTACAGTGGAAAATCTGGATTCATGATTCGGCACCATATATTATTTCTTCATAAATGTGTGAACACACACACACCCACACACACCCTCAGATTATTAAAAAAAAATGTGGTGTGTAAACCTCATATTTGCAGAACATTAATATAAATCAGGTTTTTATAAAAATCACTTCTATGTGCGTGATCATAAAAGAATGCACCTGGAAGTAGTGGCACTGGATACTGGAAAGTCTCAAATCAGAGTTGTTCACCACACAAGCCTTAATAATAAAAATAAACAAAATTATTACATCACTACTGATGTGATGGGGACTGGGCCGGCCCGCCCCGGCTGCTAAAAAATCAATCTTAAGGGAAACATTGTCATGTTTGTCTTCAGCTATTCGGTTTAGTGCTTACATTTAAAAATATTGTTCTGACGTTTTCGCCTCCATTGCTGCCACCAGCATCCCATTGGTTAACAGTTTGTTACCTAAACAATGAATCGTTGGATATGTTAGGCCGTAAGGAATCTTCCCATTTGATGATCGCATTTGGATGAGCCTTTGAATTTTGACTTGGTCGACTTGTGCCACTGTAATTCAAGCTGTATCCAAATGCTGCCTCCAAAAGAATGCAGCCCTCGAAATGAGACACAGCTACAAACAAATGCAGGAGCAAAAATCAACAACAGAAACAGATAACATGACTGTTTTTACAGATCCTGAGTAATTTTAATAGTAAAGAGATGAATCTATGAATTTAGTTTTGTTAGTAATGAAAAAGTCTTCCACCTCATATTTTACAATTGGTGTACTAAATCAAATGAAAGTGGTTATTCTGCAATAGTTGATGAGATGAGTGATTCCCTTTTGTTTCCTTGATGAGACGGGAGTGTTGCTTAGCTGTTCTGGATTGTGTCGAGCTTTGCACGTCATGTACCCAGCACTTGTGATGATTGTCATTTTATTGGTTTTCCAGCATGCTATCAGAGTCAAGGAGATTGTTTTATTCTTCTACTACTTCACTTTCTTTATTGACAGTGGAAGGAAGGGAATGTCGGCTATTAAGATGCTTTTACATCGATTTTCTTTCTAAATATAGCCAAAATGTTTGTCTCTACTTTTGGGTCTATTTTAATTCATTATTTTGGCAAAAGGCCAGCTTGTACTTTTTCATTGTGCAATGTTGAGAGAGAGAGATTCATTTTTATTTTTGTATTTCCAGTAAAGTGGGTAGAATGGGTAATGAGTCAAGTGCATCAAGCCATTTGTCAGTGGGGCTGGTGGGAGGCAGTGAAATAAGTAAGGGTAGACTTTTGACTTTAACTGTAGTAATTTGCCCAATAAGAGTGGGTGGGAGTTTGGTCAGTATGCGTAGTCATCCACATTTTGTATTATTATTTCAGTATTTTATTATTTTGGGTATTTTTAAGATTCCAATTTCGATCAAAAAATTCTTCAAATGTGTTTTTATTAACAGACACAAGTTGTTTGTCTTCTTAATATATATATATATATTTTAATCTATCATCCAATCAGTTGAGCAGTGAGGATGATTATGTGGTCCTCAACTATTCGTTTATTGGGTCCATTCAATCCCGAGAGGCTGTGAGGAACTAAGTAATTTCATTTTCTGATTAATCCAGTTTGATACACTATGAGAACAGAGACCACATATTCAAAATAATAAAACTTATTCTGTGTTATGTGTAAAACACAGTAGATTGAACCCATTCTGAAAACTTTAATGGTTGAAGAAAGTATTTGGCAGTGTGTAAACCCATCTGGGCTTGAGCACAGTTAGAAACAGGGGGAAAATAAGCATGTTATGAGATGTGAAGTCAACGAACTAAAGAATAATAATAACAGTCAGCATAACAGCCTTCATAAAACTCAGTAAAAAAATGACTGTAGCTAACGATCAAATTTGTAGCTGAACAACAGATGTTTGTTCATGAAGCACATAATGAATACAGCTAGAAACAAATACTCACAAACCCCCGAAACGGCCAGAGTAACAGACACAGGCATCATGGCTGACAGTATCACTTTTACAAACATTCTCTGCAGTTTCCAAAAAACCTCAAACTAGGGTCCCTATTTGTTTGGACTAATTCAATTTTTTTCACCTTAATGCCATCTACTGTATATGGTTCTGGATCCAAGCCCTGCTGCGGATTAAAGATGCGTATGTTAGAAAACAACACAGCCCAGGACTATAAATTTAAATAGCCTGTCCCCAACAATACTCAAGAAGAGATAGATGGAGTGCAAATTAGGAAGCAGCATTAGAGAACTAGAGAGAGAACAAAAGAAAGGGAGAGAAGGAGGGAGAGAGAGATGAACAATAAAACACAAGGAAAAATGAGGGGGGAGTGAAACAGAAAGACACAAAGTTCTGCTAAAGAGCTGTTTTAGATTAATGGCCCATCTTCCAAAAGTGAGCGAAACACTTCCGGGCTCCCGGTCTAAACGTAGCCAGGTCGTTAATCACCGTGGCAACAGACGACACAATGGCCATCGATATGACATTGAGCTTCGGGAACATTTGCCCATATTGGAGTAGGTCCCTATTTTGTTGTGTGGGACATGGGCCAAGTGCCACACAGAACTACCCCAGCAGTCAGACAGTGAGCACAGTGGTGGAGATGGGTACCTAGACTATGCAAATCTACTGCATGTGTGGGTGTGTGCCTAGAAAGGTCTTAATTAATGAAGGCCAAAGAAGAAAGTGGAAAACAGTTCAAATTGATATAAGACTCATGTCTGTGTCTCTAGGTGTTGCTTAGCATGAGACCGAAAGCAGGGGAAACAGCGAGGGATTTATTCTTTCTGTTTAAACTGTACAAAAGCCTAATGTAATGTAACAATTAAAACATTTTATTTCTCCATTTTGATTCACAGTGTATCCAATCACCGTGCACCTCTACCTTTAGGAAAAAACAGGTCTCGTCTTTGTTCTCTGTTCTCTCTAAGCTTCCCATTTCACCAGATCTGGCAAATTCACCTCACCATGATAACACTTGACCTGTTACAACAAAAACTCCTCTGAAAATATTCCTGTTTGAGGGTTTTTTACAGTCAATTCACAAATGATTTGGCCATAATGGTACAAAGATATGGGCGCGTGCACATAAAAAGGGAAGGGTTTACTGCATATGATCATCCCAGACATGGATAGGTGTGCTGGCAGCAGAGCAATATATTTGACAACGAGGATCAAACTATTATAATAGAAAAATGTGTACAAGGACTACAAACACATCCCTTATAGGAAAACATGTGAATTTCATATGGTTTTCACTTGTAGCAAACATGCAAGAGTAGATCTGACTGTAATTCATGTATTCTCATTGTGTATATGACAGTTCTAGTTTTATTATTTCAGGTGCAGCCCTGGTGGGCTCAAGAGCACCTTGGCATAAATAAAAAATAAACTCAAAATATATACTCTGAAGAGTTAATTAGGCTGTTTTCATATCTTTAGATACAACGGCGACAACCCTTTCGGTTTGTAAACAGATACTAAACGAAAGTAAGTCAAATACCATAAAGAACAACAAAAATTATACTTAAGACATTGCTATTAAAATGTCAAATGTAAATTGTATACAGTGTTTTTGCTGAGCTACTCTGCATCACCCACAAGTAAAGAAACGTAGATCAAGGCAGATAGTCTCTGGTACTGTGAGCACATTGCTCCTACGTATCAGGTTGCTTATGTTCAGCTCCAGCAGCTGAGTAAGGTTTATCATTCTCTCTGATGAAAATCAATATCTTTCATAAAGATACACATTGGAGTGGGCAAAAGGATTTGGCCGGTCTCTGAAGACCCTTGTCCTCCTCAGAGACCCTCAAAAATCTATGCATCAGAAGGGATTGATTGGTAAGAGCAGTGATGCTTTTATACTGCCTGATCTCTTAACTCTAGGAGCAGGTTAGCCGTTCAGCATAAGTTACCATGGTGATTTACCCCGATAAGAAGTGAACAACCTTCAATGGACTTAAAATCCTGCAGTACAGGCCCCTGTTAGGCTCACTTCTAAGACTTCAACACCAACCACAGCTGAGTCATCAGATAATAACACATTTCGTGCAGCTCCCTCGGGAGTAACAAAAAGGCCTCACAGTGTTTTTCATATTACTCCCCATGCAACATCTGTAAATGGACCTCTTATTACTATTATTACTACCCTACATGGTCAACAACATCCTAAAGTGCCTCTGTCCAGCATGAGGTCCCTCATGATATAAGGTTAAAATGGTAGGATGTACATACTCACAAGCCACAGTTCTATAAGCTGTTTCCTATTTTGGATGAATCTGGGGGGTGACTTTTGGGACACAATGCCAGGACATTGGATCCCAGTGGAAAAAAGGTGGCGAAGTGACCCCTATGCAGTGACTGATCAAGAGCCAAACTTGAGGTGACTCCATCTAACGTCACAGAATGGCAGCCCAGGGGAAGCTTTGACAGCAAATGAATGACTGCGGAGAATCCTGCAGTCTCCACCACCGTCCACGAGTAATCACTCTGCCTGTTTTCTCTTACATCTGCTCAAAAAATTCAATAATATTTAGATTTGCATTAAAACTAATTCGATCTTTTATTTTATTAAAGTGCAAGTGAGAATCAAAACGCATTGAAAGCATGCCAGGAGTTTGATTCGGTGCTGTCATGGGGGTAAATTCTCCTACAGATAAACTCCACATTCGGTGTTACATTGTTTAACCCACATCATGTCCTCGAGGGAAGCGAGCTGCTTTTACAGCCACCGTACATATATTTTTACCCGCCTGCTTCCCTTAGAAATCCAATTATCAGATTTTAGAGCAAAGAGCTGGCAAATGCTCCAGAGGCAAACCTCAAATGTCGCCCAACAAATCTCTGAGAGAGATTAACTCCAGACCTGGTACGCACACATCCAAGATATTGATTTCACACTCCCTCACGTAAACACAAACACGCAAGCACAAACAAATCCATCTGATTAGATTGTTATCATCAAAGCTAATGGTGGAATTCAAATCTGGTTTTCTGCCTCAGGAATCTAACATGTAACTGTAACTGTATCTGCGTAAGACTCTCACATGCTTCTCAGACTGTTCCTTCTGAAGTTAGCAAAATAGATGGTGAAAATCAGCTTTCACCACAGTTTCAAATGTGTATCTGTTCAATACTTCTTAACATACATTTTTGCAACACTACCTATAGCTGTGTCCCCAACAAAGTTCCCGTATGTGCAGGTGATTTACCGGTCATCTCAGAACTTTTTGATCTCACCTTGTAGGGGTGCCAAAAGTAACTAATACAAATGTATGCAAAATGACAACAGATGCATCACAAAGAAAAACGGAGGTAAATCACTAAAAAGAGATGTAAATGCCTGCAAGTTACACAAAATAACCACAAGAGGTGGCAGGAGGTTATTTTCCTGCATATGATGACTAAATGTATTCTTATCCAGTGTTTCATGTTGAGAAGCATTAAGGCCACAATAGTCCAGGACATACAAACGTGACATGCAAGGGGGAAGTTAAAAAAATATCTTCCATTTTCATCTTCATGTTCCAATAGCCATCAATCCATAAATTCATCTGAAAAAAAAAGGAAAAAACAGCACGGGTCTGTTGCACCTTTCAGGACTGTAATAAACTCAACCAGTCATTTAATTTGGACAGAGTCTCACTAACCGATCCGCCATGACTGGAGTCATCATGTGGCGGATCAGGTATTGAACCTAGATGCACGACTTAGACTACTGGCAGTATACAACATTTTTTCATGCGATTCGAGAGTCAGGATAAAGGGGAGTACGGGCAAACAGGTAACAGAAACCATCTGGCTGAGCAGTTACCTGGGACAAATAGAAAGTTACTGAGTTGAACTTATACGATCGAGCACAGAACAGACCATGACACTCAGCCGTTGAGACATATACAGCTAAAGCAATTTCCAGAAGTAAGCGAATCATGGAAAAGTCGGGTTCTACCAGTTGTCGGGCAGTGCACGTTCATGTGTTTTGGGGGGGGCATAGCTTTGACGTAAAGGTAGATGGGAGGGGTTGGGATGTATTGTTGCATATTTTCAGCCTGTTGTTGCTTCCTTTTCCAGAAAATTACAGACCCTAGCTTCAATAAAGTCCGATGTAGCTTATAGACACAAGTTAATATCACTTTTGAAAATGTTCTCATCATATCTTCTATTTAACTTTATTGGTCAAAACTACTTTAACCTGAAAAAAGAAATCAGCTCGTGGCGTAATTTCCTGGTAGGCACTTTCATTGCCACTGCTCAAGCTCTGTAAGTTGAAGCCCTCGATGAAAGAGCGTTGAAAAACATAGTAACACAGAGTATTTATCGAAGAACAGGAGGTAATATTTATGCAGTGTAAGAGACTGATGTGCTGCAGATAAAAAGAATGAATGTCTGTTTATTCTGCGCATTCAAACACCTCTTACAGCATGACACAGATGTGATGTATTACGCCCGCCTGCCGCTGGAAGATTAATAACTAAAGTACTAATGAGAACTTACAGCATCCCGGTTGCCGTGTTTTCTATCCTGAAGCGTGTGACATGGCTGTGGGCAGTATTAGTCAAGGCTCCAACTGAGAAAACTGCTCTGAGGGTTAACTTACACTTTAATCTGATAAATCAATGATCAAAAAACATTTATGTTTTTGAGCACATCTCAAAAACTCCCCACAATCCCCCTTGAGAATTTTTTTAAATAAATAACATCGATTAAACTGAAAACATTAAAAATACATTGAATTTACAAATTGCATTCGAGGAGAAAGCCAGAGAATACACCTAATTTTTTTAGTTAACTTACTCATGTCTCTTAACGAGAAGAGCACAAACCAACTGAATTATTAAACCCTGTGTGTTGTGTATGTACTGTATGTAGTACAAATGTAAGCACTGACACATCTCCATGCAAATTGAATGTATGCTCCACAATTTGAAAAAAATAAATTTAGGTGCTTACGTCATTCCGGTAAGCGTGCTGCGTCATTTCGTCACTTCCTGTTACTGCTGCGGGTGGTGGCTGCTATCTGAATTAAATCCTCTGCTAAACACAACTGTCTTTCTGTACTACTACGGCTAAAATCACCGGTATATAGTTAAACCCCCTCACATTCCAGCCCCTACTCTCTGGTGCTTTGTGATTCTGTGTTCTGTTTAAAACTCCCGCTCGTAGTTTTAGCAGCGTTTATTCTCTCTCCCTCTCGCTCCACTGCTCTCTCTTGCTCCGAGTGTCTCATGTTTACCTTCTCCTCTGCCTCCATTAACAGTAGTGGTACATGTAATAAATGTAGTGTGTTGGTAGCGATGGAGGCGAGGCTTAGCGACTTAGAAGCTCGGCTCCGCAGCTGAGAACCCCTGTTAGCTGTAGTAAGCCGGCCCGCGCTAGCCGCCGCAAAGCCACGTATCTTAGCCCGTAGCTTAGCCACAACTAGCAGTCCATCGACCTCCCCCTTGCAGCTGGTAGCCCAGGGCGGCTGGGTGACGGTACGGAGGGGGCATAGTGCTACCCTTAAAAGCCCACGATTAAAGACCCACCAGCTCACGTTTCAAATAGATTTTCTCCACTCAACGACGCATCCGCTGAGAAAAAAACTCTGGTTATTGGCGACTCGGTTCTGAGAAACGTGAGGTTAACAACACCAGCGACCATAGTCAATTGCATCCCGGGGGCCAGAGCCGGCAACATCAAATTCAAATTGAAGCTGCTGGCTAAAACTAAACGTAAATAAAGTAAAATCATAATTCACGTCGGCAGCAACGTCTCCCGGCTTTGTATGTCGGAGGTCAATAAAGTTAATGTTGAGTCGGTGTGTGCTTTTGCAAAAACGATGTCGGACACAGTAATTTTCTCTGGCCCTCTCCCTAATACAACAGGTGATGACATGTTTAGTCGCATGTTGTCTTTTAACTGGCTGTCGAGGTGGTGTCCTGTAAATGGTGTGGGCTCTGTAGATAATTGGCAAACTTTTTGGAGTAAACCTGGTCTTGTTAGGAATATTACCCAGTCTATTACATGACAACCCAGAGTCGGGACCAGGAAGCAGAGCTGCAGTGCTAAACACTTCTCTGCGCTCCCTCTGGATCAGTCACACCACCGCATAGAGACTGTCTGTCTACCGTCTGATTAAATCAAACAATAACAGAGCGAGAACTCCACACAATCTTATACAAATTAACACAACCTCTGAAAAAACACTTTCAAATGTGGTCTTTTAAACATTAGATCACTGTCCTCAAAGGCTATTTTAGTTAATGAACTAGTCTCAGACTACAACATAGATTTATTGTCCCTTACTGAGACGTGGCTGCATCCTGATGAATATGTCAGTCTAAATGAATCTACTAACCCCAGTCATATAAATTCACACGTTCCCAGGGAACTCGGATGAGGAGGTGGAGTTGCTGCTATTTTTAACTCCAGTCTATCAATTAATCCTAAACCTAAACTCAGCTACAACTCATTTGAATGTCTTGTTCCTAGTCTTCCAAGCCAATCCAGGAAACACCAACAGCCAATCATATTTGATGTAGTTTATCGTGCTCCTGGGGCTTATACTGAATTTCTAACAGAATTCCCTGAGTTTCTATCAAACCTAGTCCTAAAGACCAATAAATTATTATTGTTGGAGACTTTAATATTCATGTTGACAATAGTAAAGATAGCCTTAGCGTAGCATTTATTTCGATACTAGACTCAATTGGTTTCAGTCAGTGTGTACACCAACCTACTCATTGTTGTAACCACGCATTTGACCTTGTATTATCATACGGTGTCGGAATTGAACATTTAACAGTACTTCCGTGCAATCCAATACTATCAGACCATAATTTAATAACCTTCGATTTTTCATTATCTGAATATATGCCCCTAATAAAAAACTAATATTCTAGATGTCTACCTGATAGTGCTGTAGCTTAATTTAAGGAAATAATTCCGATTACATTTAAACCCGTATTATCCGTCGACAAACAACAAATTCTTTAAAAACCCGAGATCTATTGAGATTGACCACCTCATAGATAGCTCTGCAGACTCATTACGATTAAAACTAGACTCAATAGCGCCTCTAAAAAAGAAATGTGTAAAACATAGTAAATTAGCTCCGTGGTATAATTCCAAAACACATGAGTTGAAACAAATATCAAGAAAACTAGAAAGGAAGTGGCGCTCCAGCAACAGTGGTGAAAATCTCCTAGACTGGAAGAGTAGTGTTAAAGAATATAAAAAGGCTCTCCACAAAGCAAGAGCTGCCTATTATTCAAAACTAATAGAAGAGAATAAAAACAACCCAAGGTTTCTCTTCAGCACTGTAGCCAGGCTGACAGACAGTCACACCTCCACCGAACCCAGTATTCCTCGATCCCAAAATAGCAATATCTTTATGACCTTTTTTAATGATAAAATTCTAACTATTAGAAATAAAATCAACCATCTCCTGCACTAATACCCACCCAACAACAGAGATTTCAGAAACGGCAGAGAATCTTTCCCATTACTTAGACAGCTTCTCTCTGATCACTCGTGATCAGTTTACTAAAATAATCTCAGGTTCTAAACCAAAAAACCTGTATCTTAGATCCTATTCCTATAAAATTACTTAAAGAAATTCTGCCCCTAATAAATAGTTTGTTACTTAACACAATCAATCTGTCATTATCATCAGGTTATGTACCACAGTCTTTTAAAATAGCTGTAATCAAACCCCTACTCAAAAAACCAACCCTAGACCCAGAGGTTTTAGCAAATTACAGGCCAATATCTAATCTCCCCTTCCTGTCTAAAATCTTAGAAAAAGTTGTAGCCAATCAGCTGTGTGAGTTTCTCCAGGAAAATAATATATATGAAGACTTTCAGTCTGGGTTTAGAACCAATCACAGCACAGAGACAGCCCTGGCAAAAGTCACTAATGACCTTCTAATAGCTTCAGATCAGGGACTTGTGTCTGTCCTCGTTCTGTTAGATCTCAGTGCAGCATTTGACACAATTGACCATCAAATTTTATTAGACAGACTAAAACAGTTAATTAACATTAATGGAACCGCCCTAAACTGGTTTAAATCTTATTTTTCTGATTGCTCCCAATTCGTACAAATTAATGATGAGTCGTCTGTGCGAACAAAAAGTTAACCATGGTGTTCCACAAGGCTCTGTGCTCGGCCCAATTCTATTCTCATTATATATGCTTCCACTAGGAAACATTATCAGGACACATTCTTATTAAACTCAGATGAAACGGAGGTTATAATACTTGGCCCTAAACACCTTAGAGAAACATTATCTAATGATATAGCTGCGCTAGATGACATTGCCCTTGCTTCCAATGAAACAGTCAGGAACTTGGGAGTGATCTTCGATCCAGATTTGTCCTTTAATAGTCACTAAAAAACAAATTTCTAGGACCGCCATTTTCTACTTGCGTAATATCTCAAAAATCAGACATGTCCTTTCACAAAAAGATGCAGAAAAACTAGTCCACGCCTTTGTTACATCGAGACTGGACTTTTGTAATTCACTATTATCAAGCTCCAGCAGTAAGTCGTTAAAAGCTCTGCAGCTTGTCCAACATGCCGCAGCACGTGTCCTGACGAGAACCAGGAAAAGAGAACACATTTCTCCAGTATTAGCATCGCTACACTGGCTTCCTGTTAAATCAAGAATAGAATTTAAAATTCTCCTCCTCACCTTCATGGCCCTTAATGATATGGCGCCTTTTTACCTTAAAGAGATGTTAGTACCTTATCAACCAGCTAGAGCACTCCGATCCCAGAATTCAGGTTTACTTGTCTTTACTTTACTTGTCTCTAAAAGTAGAGTAGAAGCCAAAGCTTTCAGCCATCAAGCTCCACTCCTGTGGAATAATCTCTCACTTTCAGTTCGGGAAGCAGACACGATCTGTTCGTTTAAGAGTAGACTGAAAACCTTTTTTGATAAAGCTTATAGTTAGAGCTAATTAGTGCGGCAGAAAGTAACTCGTCCTATGTTTCAAAATAGGAAGCGTTTAGTTTAAAAAGGCATAGAGGTATTGATGTCTGATCTACTGAGTGGGCCACATGGTTTTCATCGTACTACCATACAAACCAGTAGCCAGTCAGATTTACCTTGAGCCTCAGTGTACCCTCAAGTTCGGCCTGTATCATTGATTACATGCCAAAAACCCCTGATGACGCTAAGACGCAAAGGGAATTTTTGACACATGACACACAGAGCTTCTCTTTCCAGCTTCTCCTTCCTTTTCTCCATCACATCAATGTTATTCTCATCTGATCAGTACATGTTTCTAACTTGACCCCTTTCCCGAAGTTTCTGTGCCTTAGCGCCCGCAGATGCAGGGCCACAGCTGTGGCCGCACCATGGATTATGATTGTGGATCGCGCATCGGAGGTCGCAAGGATCCAGTTTGATGGATTCTGTATCGTGCCGGCTGATCGCAGTGATAATGGAGGATCCTTTGTCGCGTTGGCATCAGATGGTGGTGGACAACGACCGAGGCGGCGGCTGATGATGGATCCTATCTGGCGCCAGTGGACAATGACTGTGGACTATAGTGGATCCCATCTTGATGCTGGATTGTGATCTTGCTGGCTGCTGACCAGAGACTATGAAGGCAGCAGGACTGCTTGACATATAGTATTGAATTATTATTAATTTGACTTTGTCAAACTGAGACTGTTCTTTTTAGACTGATTGTTGGTTCCCTGTTACCAGTATGTTGCCCCGTCTCGATTATAAATATAGATCGTATTATTCTTAAATTGATAATTTTATTGTTTTGACTAATTATGTGAGTGAGTTCAGTGGGTACGATGTCAGTACCTGCGATCAAAAGATAGAGGAACTAATCATGTACATGAACGACCCCTCTGGTCCCCAATGCACAGTAGCCCAAATTCTGGGCCAACTGACCCTCCTGTACGACCACAGATCCCAGCTGAAAGCCAAAGAACACTCTGACAAGATCAGTGCCATGCGAACAGCATGTCAGACAGAGCTAGATGAAAAGTCCCATCTGCAAATGACAAATTCCAGATTACAAAAGGAAGTTGATAAGACCCGCGAAGACTGGGACCAGACACTGCAGGAGTGTGAAGGTCTGCGTGAGCATATCAAACGTCAGAGTGAAAGAGAAGCAAGAGACACAGGAAACAGTCTGTGGACCCCTGGACTGGAAACAAGGTCAAGAATTGACATCTCTCCCGGTGAAGCCAGTGGAGAAGAAACACTAGAAGGGCAACTGTGATCACAGCCACGCAATTCTCAGGCAGACGAAACTGATTTGCTCTGGCAAATCAACAACGCTTATCGGAGATCCAACCCGGCCAACACGAGGGCGAGGACGGAGCCAGCAGAAACCCCTAAGAGTACAGTGACTTTTGACTATCACGCAACACCAAACGCTAGGGCTGCTCAATTAATCGAAATATAATCGTGATTACGATTATGGGGTCAAACGATCTCCAAACTACTATAATCGAGTTGAAACGATTATTTGACTTTTTTTTTCGAAAGAGACACGCATGCGCAATTCAGTCCTTCCCCCAAAGCATTCAGCGCGGCCCCGCTGATTATCTGCGTCTGGCACTCACTCTCCAGCAGCTGTGAAGTGAAGGAGGCGAGTTGTGTGTGTGGTCGAATAGTCGCGGTGTTTAAAAAACAGCGCGACTCTTCGAATCCAACGAGCAGCAGCAGCACCACACAGTGTAGCGGCCTCGCCGCGTACATTCTCCAGCGCGCAGCCGCCGGCTGTTCACACCGGACCCGCGTTTCCCTGCGCCGATCAGCCCGTGATTTTCCGCTTGTTGTTGTATGGAACCCGTTCAATGTCGGGGTTCGGGGGTAAATGATGATGGTCCTCATAGCCCACCCCTCTTTTTCTCTGTCTGCGTATGTGCTTGTAGTGGGGGGGCAGATGGGAACATTTAATAATGAGGACATTTCAAAGTTCTCAGTTACAAAGTGTTTTTTGGAGAGTGTTGGGGCCATCATTAAGGGTTAGAATAACCGGGCACCGATATCCTGGTTTCACTGAGGAATAAGACACGCAGCCGTCATCTGCGATTACCGGAACCGGAAGTGACTGGTACTTCCGGTTATAGTCATTTCAAGAATAAAATTGACTTCAGAATAAGGGCACATAATAATCGTTTGAATAATCGTGATTTTGCTATTGTCAAAAATAATCGTGATTATGATTTTTTCCATAATCGAGCAGCCCTACCAAACGCCCATCCAGGGGAAGTTGGAAATCCTTTCACACCAGAAACAGCCCCCCCTGTACGAAACCAACCTGCTCCATATCAGGACAACAGAAGAGTGCCGCCCTGGATGGCTGAAGGATATTCACAGTCAGGAAGGAACCTGGATAACATTCAACCTCTGCCTACAACTCAGGCGGATGCACGATCTAGTTCACGGTTGCGTCCGGACTTGCCCTCCAATCCCGATGCAGGCCAAGAAGATGGTTGCCTTGACTAGCACCGGAGGGAACTCGACTCAGACAACTCTGAGCACTCAGCAGCACCATGGGGACAGGGAATCCGCACCCGACAGATCGATTCCCTGTACAAAGACATTGATCGGTTTGATTCCGACGTCCGAGGGTCCAAAGTGGACGATTACCTTCAGGAGGTCGAACGCTGCCTCTTGGACATAGCCAACCCATCACCCAGAGAGAAGTTGAAGCTAGTCTGGAAGACGACAGCCAGGAACGTCCATGCCTTCATAGAAACGCTCTCACATGACGTCAGAGATCATTATTTCGACCTATGTCAGGCCCTGCACGAAGAGTACTCACTCTTCACTGACCAGGCCTCTGCAACCCTGGGTGCCTTTGCGGTCCTGCAGAGGAAGAATGAACCTCTGAAGGAGTTTTTCAGACGTCTGAGAACGGCGTACTTCCAAGGGCGTAACGCTGGAAGAAGAAATGGTATGATGTCACCATGTTCTGCAGAGCTGGTGACCTCTCGATGCGAGAGATGAGAAGGTACTCTCAACTAGCCTGGGAGATGCAAACACGCCCGAACAAAGGACACAAACAGGACGCCAGGGTTCTGGGAATCAAAGCTCAACCCAATTGGACCTGGCGCTGGAGGGAAACGAGATACCCCACGCAAAAAAGGATCCCAGAAGAGAGAAACGGGAACGTCGATCCGTCCAATAGAGTACTAGAGGAAATCAAGAAAGGAAGGGTTCAACCCAGCCCTGCAACCAGAGGTCTCAATATCTAACGACCTCTCAACAGAGAGGTAAGGATTGGGCTGAGCGAGAACCCCATCAACGCCACGAAAGAAGTACGGTAACAAATACCCCAAACAAGGGAGGCCACAGGAATATTGGCAGCAACAAGAACATGGGAGAATACAGGAACCTGCAAATCAACAGGAACTTTGGAATCAACAGGAGCTACCTCAACAAATGCATCCACAAATGGAAGATTTAATACGCCGTTGGGTGGCAGAGGCAGTAAGGAACCAAGATGCCCCTAATAGCCCTACTCCACCATCTTGTGCCCCGAAAAATCCAGACGTTGGTCCCCCATCAACGTGACTAGAACAGGTGTTCGCCATCCCCACCTCCAGAGTGTACTTTGTCGGTTGGGGAAACTCAAGCACCACTAGAACAAACCAAGAAATTTTCACCACAGACACTGCTCCTTTCTTAACTTTCTTGGGCGACCTTGTCCGGAAAGGCAACGCACAACGCATATACACCTCAGTAGTAACAGGAGGCTGCTTCAGCTACCTGGCCCTACTTGATTCAGGCTCGGAAATCAGTCTGATGTGCGCCACCACTTTCTCCCAAGTCCCAATACAAACTGCCGTTCTCTTTCGGGGGTAGCCAGTATACCTGGAACCGGTGTCCTTTCGGATATTCAAACATCTTTCTCCACAAAGCCATGAGTGACGCCGCAACATGTGGAAATCTCATTTATGTGGATGACATCCTCATGAGGAGCCAAACCGTCGAGGAACACATAACCGAGGTCCGACATGTGCTCACGTAGCTGTCCAATGCAGGAGTCAATTTGGCTCTCACCAAAGGCCATTGGTGTCGAACCGAGGTGAAATATGTTGGTCTGACAGTCGGCGCTGATGGCATTGAACCCCAAGCAGGGCTGATACAAGCCATCCCGGACATCAAGGCTCCAAGTCGCCTAACAGAACTCAGGAGTTTCCTCGGGGTCTGTAACTAATCCCGCCAGTTCATCGAGAACTATGCCGAAATAGCCAGACCTCTCACCGAACTCCTTTGCAAAGACAAGCCCTTCGAGTGGGAAGAACCCCAAGAACAATCTTTCCATCAGATGAAAGAAAAACTCTGCTCTGCATCCTGTCTGGCCTACCCAGACAAAGACAAAGAGTTCCATCTCGAAGCAAGCTTCTCAACCCACTGTCTCAGTGCGGCCCTGGCACAGAAGTACGACAAACGTGTCGTGGCCTACGCCAGTCGACCCCTAAGCAATGTGGAAATCAAATTCTCCGACTGAGAAAGCACTCCTGTCCACAGTCTGGGCTGTAGAACACTTACGCAGCTACATCAGAGGACAGAAGGTCATCATAGAGATGTGCCACCAACCCGTAGCAGGTCACAAACAGCCGCATAGCCACGTGGATGATGGCACTGCAAGGCTACAACATTGAGGTGAAGTACGCTCAGAACAACAAGATGGTCCTGGGTAAAGGCTTGGGGGAGTGCCACCATTGTGATGATGATGAACAATCAGACCCCATATCTCTCCCAACAACCACTCCATCGTTGCCTTCCAACCACTGGTATTATGAAGCAAAACGTCTGCGAAGATCTTCCAAAGGTCTATGTTGTTGGCTGCTCATTCCACCACGAGATCCAGCTCCGGGCAGGAGTTGGCTTTGCATGGGTCAACTACAGCTGCAGCAAACCAACCCACTACCAACTAGGACCCAAGACCAGTCAGAACGCAGAGATTGCTGCTATACTCATCGCCCTGCAACAAGCAGTACAGCTGGCTATAACGCAGTTGGTGATCTGTTCAGATTCAAACTATGCCCGTCACAGTTTCATCTCCCATTTTCCCTTATGGAAGGAAAAAGGAATGAAAAATGCCAGGAACAAGGAAGTCAAGGACTCAGAACTTTCCCTGACCTGTGATCAATTGGTAACAGACAAAGGGCTGATAGTTTACTGGAAGAAAGTCAAAGGTCACTCCCTAGTCGCTGGACCAGACAAAGACGGCAATGACGAAGTCTAGCCAAGCTAGGTGCAGACAAAGGCGTGCACTAGGAACTACAGGGTGATGGACTTCCAAGTCCCCAAACCTGCGTAGTGAATGCTATCACCCAACGACAGGCAAGGGAAAGACAAGAGAACCCCCAAGCCTGCGATCAGATCCTGCATCTGGGACGTAAACCTGAAGATGCAGACTTGGTTGCCATGCAGGAGCAGGATCCCGTCATCAATGCCATCCGCCAGATAGTCACGAAACCTCCCCCGCAAGACTCTCAACCATTTACTGACCAACCCAGGGAGATTCGGGCATTACAAGTGGCACTACCCCATCTGAAGATGGAAAAAGATTTGCTCATCTACACCCGTAATGGCCAAGGACCAAACCGATGGGTCGTTCCGACCGACCATAGGGGGGTAATGTTATCCCACGCTCACGATTCCCCTTTCGGTGGCCATAGAGGTTACAAAGCCACTCTAAGTACACTTCAGCACTTTTCACTCCTCTTTTTCAAGTAAAGCCAGGGGGGTTGCAATTCTTATTCACAAATCAGTGCCCTTCTCCGTGACCAAAGTGGTGTCTGACACAAATGGGCGCTATGTCATCATCACAGGCAAAATAGGAAGTCATAACCTGATTTTGGCAAATGTGTATTGCCCAAACTGGGACAATGATAATTTTTTCAAAAACCTTTTTTTCTCTCTCTGACTTGAACTTCCACCAACTCATTCTTGCTGGTGATTTCAATTGCTGTCTTGACCCTTCACTTGATCGATCATCCAATAAGCCCTCTGCTCTATCTTAATCATCAAAAGTAATTCAGATGTTTATGGATCAATATGCAGTCGCAGATGCCTGGCGCTTTCTCAACACTTGTACTAAACAGTTCTCTTTCTTTCTCCTGTCCATGGCACATTCTCCCGTATTGATTACTTTCTCATTGAAAGCAAACTCCTACCATCTGTTAGTTTATGCTCGCACAATTCCATTGTGATATCTGACCATGCAACAGTGGTTGTCGACATCTCTCTTCCTGGTGGATCTATGAAACACTCTCCCTGACTCTTTAATTCTATATTGCTGTCTGACCCAAACTTTGTTTTGACTATTAAGAGCCGCATTGATCTTTATATCTCTACCAATGTTAACTCAGATACATCGGCAGCAGCCATCTGGGAGGCATGCAAAGCTTACCTGAGAGGAGAGATAATATCTTACTCAGCTTATCAGAAAAAAATCACCTCAGAGAAAAGTGCTAGCCTTGCTAGAGATATCAGAACTCCTGTCTAAATGTGTGGACTCACCCAATGCAGTTCTTTCAGAACACACCTGGACTCCTCATCACCCGTTGCGGGCTCTACACCCAAAGGGTGTACAGAAAGCACATCCGTACCCCCCCACAGTTGACTGAGGGGCGGCTAAGTGGAATCCAAACACATGGAACATGCCAAGCAGACCACTGTGTATATTCTCAAGCAACTGCAAAGGTTGCTAGTCACTGAGAAAGACCTCAGTAACCAAAAGAGACCAAAAAGGTTCCTTGGGACCCTTGTCCTAGCAGCATTCGCTATTGGATCCCTTTTCACCATGGGCCTATCAGTAGCCAACTCAATCAGCATCGGTGCACTCCAAAGACATACGAGTGAACTAGACGACGAAATGCCAGGAATCCAACAGAGCCTTAACCCCCACAAAGTCAGTTACAGGACCTGGGAAAAACACTCCAGGGTACTGTACTGGCTGTCAACCTCCACTCTGCTCTCCTAAATAATACCCTGCACGCCATAGACACTCTGTCAGTTATCGTGAGGGACGATATAACGTATGTTCAGGTAGTGAAAGACATAATGCAGGACCTCTTTAGAGAGGTTGGCTCCACGGTCAACAGCTTAAGCGCCAGTAGGATCCCCACCTATTTAGTGTCTTTAGATCTCGTTGAAAGAATCTTGCAGTCCACTACCACTACGATCGTGCAGCCCTCCCAGGTACACCTGGCATTAAGCCTTGGCAGTGCAATCCCTATATCAGTAGATCCGCAGAATCTAGAAATAGGGCTCATCA
This sequence comes from Limanda limanda, assembly GCF_963576545.1. Lineage (NCBI taxonomy): Eukaryota > Metazoa > Chordata > Actinopteri > Pleuronectiformes > Pleuronectidae > Limanda > Limanda limanda. The sequence continues at coordinate 3,973,809 of NC_083645.1, read as the reverse complement.
TAAACCAACCTATCATTGAACAACAGAATGTGTACCACCTAAAGTCCGTTCTCAATGCATCTGATCAAAACTGATCCGTGGGGCCTCTGTGCCTCTGTCAGAGGACAGCAGACTGGTGCTGGTCAGTCATGGGGTGAAAGAAAATTCAGGAGAGATGAGATCGTCTGGGTACGGAGCCCAAGATGGGGGCAAAGTTATTCAGAGGACCTCCAGAGTCAGTGATACGATCAAAACAACAAGTGTGGTGGCATGTGAGATCGGATCCGATAAAGTCTTCATCCAAACCCTGCAGAGCTTCGTAAGAGCAGCATTGAGACAGAGCTGCATCTGAGGGATACTGTGATTCAGGTCCGGCACACGGGACAGAAGAATGACTCAAGAAATCTCTCCAGACAGAGTGAAGTGGCGTCACAAAGACAACAGCACAAAGGTGGTGGCAAACCTTGATAGAAACGGAGACGCAATTATTAGAAATGAGCCTGGCAGCGAAGGAGAGGCAGTGTTTACCAACGAAAGGAAATTTCTGATGAACAAGTGTTAATCAACGTCGGTTTTGAGCTTCAGAGAGTGGCCAAATGAGCCAAGGAGATTTATTCCCCATGATGGAGACTTTAAGATGTTCAGTGATGGCTTATATAAAGTTGAGGCTCTGACTTGGGGATTCTTTCATGCTGATCAGCCCCTTCCAGAAAAGGTCAATTTCCAAAAGTTAGGAGCATTTTTTGATTGGGAAAAAAATTCAGAGATAATAATAATAATAATAATAATAATAATAATAATAAGGAGAAAATTAGTTGGATTGAGGACAAGACAGAACTAACGGAAATTATTTCCAATTGTCATGAGATTAAATCAGGCAAAGATGTAAGAAGCATCATCCGTCACTATGCAAAGACAGTAGAAAATGTGCCCACATACCTGATGATCAATGACTGGATATTAGAAATTAATCCTAAAAATCTGTACGTTCATCCAGTTGGAAAAAAATGTAACAATCAAATAGGAAATGAGGACAAAATTAATTAAGATTTTGTTACTGAACAGATCGGCAAAGAAAGATACAACAAAATGAAACCTAATAAAAACCAAAGGTGACATGTTAAATATGTGGAAGGTACTTTGAAGGGAGAGCACACAACCATCCCAACTCTTTCCACTGAGGCCTGGTTCACCACACACTTCACAGCCTCAGTTATATCTGAATCTGCTAGAAATTTCCGGACATTTCCTCTGACTCTCATGGCTCTGGATATGGTACAACGCACAATTATAAAGGAAGCTCAAGTGAATTTCTTTTTTGATAAACACCCAATGGCAACAGGAGGGAGTTGGAAATACAGAAGCAGTCGTGGATTCAGTGGCTCAGCAACAGGGAGTTCAAAACTAAAGACAGTCCTAGAAAAAGAGCTCCGTCTGTACAACTAGTGGTTTGAGAATGGTAACCCAAGGGTTACGTCTCGGATATTGACAGTGACTTAGATGCTAGTGTAGCCAGATGCGTGAGCCCTCCCCGCCGCTACGGGGCGCTCTATCGTGCCCTAATTAAGGAGAAAGCCACCTTTCACTTGCCCTCCCTCTGGCTCTGGTTAGAGATCAACATAGCGTGGTCGGGTTGCATGACAGCGTGAAAGAAATATCCCTCGCAGTTGAGATTGGCGGCCGGCACAGAATCGCCCGCTGAGACCGTCGAGTGCAGGAGCGCGCCAGCTTGGTAGGTAGCGTTGCCTGCCGTCCTCGCGGTTACCTGGCCTTAGCTGACACATTATTCAACCTTACAGCTAAGCTACGAGACTCGGCTAAAGCTGAGAAGATCCCTCCCTCTTTGTTTACTAAAAAGCTGCCTTGGCCTGATATGGTGGTACGTATGGTCCCACAAGCTCGTAAATTGCTGATTTGTTATGATCCATCACTGAAATTGTTTGTTTGATAGGGTGAGGCCCTGCCCCCTCATCGGATACCATCAGCCCCAGTGTCTCGGACGTGGACCTGCTGTTCTGGCATTACTGGAGTTTGGGGCCTTTGCTGAAGCTCTGGTTTTATACTGTTTTTTAATATCACAAGACCTCAACTGCAATTCAAGTATCTGAGTAACCGAGACAAAAGCCGTGGTGTGAGATACACTACTTGGCTCCGCATGGCTATAAATATCTTTGTTCTACACTAGAGATGAGCCGGATACTCGGCTGAAACGAGTATCCGGTACGGATAAAGCACTTTTGCCGATCACGAGTATAATACGAGTAATCGGAGTCATTATCTGTGCTCGGACTGAATGAAAATCCTCACACAGCGTCACAGCGCTCCTCCCGTCACACACGGCTCTGCTCACTCACTCACAGAACAGCTCTCTGTCTCTGTCACTCAGGTTCACTGCGCATCGGGACTGTTCCATAGGCTCAGTCAAGGAAGCAGAAATGATTCGTTCATTTCCCGACTGGGTCTTCGGGTACGAGTCTTTGGAAAATTTTTCACGAGACCTGCATTGGCTCAGTAGAGGAGCGCTGGAGCTGTAGCGAGGGACGTTCACTGTCTCCCGGAGAAATGAACACTCTGTGTTTTTAGTATAGAAAGACGTGAATTATATTTGTTCACAAGTCATAATGACTGGTTTTGTTATTTTTACTTTACATTTACACTTACTTTACAGTAAAGTAAACCTCTATTAAATACAGTACAACACGACAGTTTGTATGGTTTGAAATTGTCATTTATTATCACACTGGCATTTAATTATCACGGCAAACAATTACACTGCACTAAACTTTAAGTGTTAATGTAAAGTGAAAATAACAAAACCAGTCTGTATGACTTGTGAACGAATATAATTCACGTCTTTCTATACTAAAAACACAGTGTTCATTTCTCCGGGAGACAGTGAACGTCCCTCGCTACTCACTCACACACACTCTCACACACACACACACACCTGGGGCCCGTTTCACAAAGCAGGTTCAACAAACTCTGAGTTAAAACCTTAACTCTGGGTTGAGCAACTCTGAGCTGTCAAACTCTAAGTTTTCGGTTTCAGAACAGGTGATAACACTTAGTTCAATCAACTCAGAGTCAAGGTAACCCTGAGTGAAGCTTGTGCATGAGGATATAAAAAGCCTTCATCAATGGAACACAGATAACATGATTCACCATGGCAACAAGTAGTAAACAGCCTCGATCCTCCTACTTCTCCCCAGTGGAGTTGGAAATATTAATGACTGCGTATGCAGAAAGTGAGCATATATTTTTAAAAAGAAGCAATACTGTGGCAACAGCAAAAGCGCGGGATCTTGCGTGGCAGGAAATTGCTGACCGAGTCAATGCGTCAGTATTAATTTGAGAAAAAAAAGAAATGTTTTGTCTTGAATGTTCCACTTATTCAACAATTATATTCCATATGTGTGTCTGTGAGCACAGGTGCAACCCAACAGGCACCAAACGGACTTGGCAGCAGCTAAAGATGAAATATAAAAATGTAGTTCAAACAGGTAAGGTATAATAAAGTACAAGCAATTGTGATGTTGTTTAGCCTGCCCTCATTAAACAGCATTTAGTGGCTACATTCAACATGTGATGGATATATTTAAGTAATTAGGGAAATCTGCAAAAAAAAGAGAAATCCCAACACTGCCAGTATTTAATATTGTCTCTATGAAAGCAACACCTAAATGCCTTTTATACATACAAGTCTCCAAAGTTGTGTTTTCTGTATGTATTTAAATTTGACCTCCATTATAGCCAACAGAAAAAAGGCTGAGGCCCGCAAAACAGGTGGCGGGCCACCACCACCACCTCTCACAGAGGCTGAAAAGATGGCCCTCAGTCAGAACAGTGGACGACCCATTGCTGAGGGCATCTCTGGGGGGAGTTCATCGGACCCACCCACGCCCCAGGTCACAGGGGCCTACATAAGAGGTAAGTTATTCAAATGAATGGCATGTACGTTAATCCTTTTTCTAGTGTTCGCTCAGTAATGGCCACCCATTCATCTTAGACACAACTTAGTTGGCACACTGATTTTTCTTGTAGCAGTAAGCTACAGTTCTTTGCAATTGGCTGCTTTTGCTTTCAGATATCAATCTATTTTAAGGTGACTCAGAGTTTGAAAAATTGTGTTTAAATTAGGTGGGGCACTTTTCTGGGTAATCATCAACTGTCTAATCTTCATTTTCTACCAGTTACTGATGGTGTAATCTGTCTCGTTGAGCCTTCTGCCATAACAGACCTCCATGCTGTTGTAAGTACTCTTAATATTCCACAGATTTTTCATAATTGGTAGAATATAACACACACATTCTGTTTCATTACAGGTGGATGATGAAGAAACCTTATCAGCTGCCACAGAGAGGGAAGATGCAGAGAGGCCTGCTGAAGTATACACCTTTTTTTTTTTAAATAACTTTGGCTCAGTTAATAGTGTTGTTCCACAATACAACTTGCAACTTCTTTCTCTCTAACAGAGCCATGCTGGAAATTACAATGGGGAAGAAGGTCCATCAACCTCCACAGCACAGCTTACCTCAGTAAGATGTTGTTCAGCATTGACCCACAACTTACAATGACACTAAATAGACATGGCACTGAAATTCAATGTCATTTATGTTCCTATAGCTCCCTGTGAAACAACTTTACAAGGTATATTTAGAATCTCAAATAAACAAATCACACCTAGAAATGGAGCACATAAGGCTGCAGATCACCAAAACAGAAAAGGAAATACAACTGCTGGACCATCAGTTAAAGGTGGGTGACGTGCCCACAGGTGGATGTTTTTTAATTGTTTCAACAACAAAGGATTAACAACTGTACAAAATTTGTCCTTCTAGGAAATAAAGAAGACCTCATGAAATGAGATGCATATTGTCGTTCTTGAACATTGGGGAGGTGATGGGTCAGTTAGAAATGATTGACACATCATGTCTCTAACAGCTCTTCCATCTCGTGTATCAGCAGGGGGGGTATGATTAATACCTGGATCACAGGGGGAAAGAGTAGGACATTGTTCTCCTCTAATAGTGGCAATGTTGTGGAGAACCACACATGCCACTATAATGTCACAAGCTCTCTCTGGGGTGACCCTGAGCCTACGAAGGCACTGGAACCGGGCCTTGAGTATCCCGATGGTCATCTCCACTCTGGCTCGTGTCCTGCAGTGAGCCAAGTTGTAGTGTCGCTGTGGGCCAGGCTCAGGGTCAGGGTAAGGGGTCAGCAGATAGCGCTGGCAGGGGTACCCTCTGTCTCCGAGTAGGTAACCATCGAACTCTACTATGATAATACAAGATACAGTTTGTTTCAGTTGCAATAGGAGGAAACAAAATATTTGATCATAGGGTATAACTATATACTGTATATAAATTATATATATAAACTCACCAGCGGCAAATCTGGCACTCAGTGTCGACTCACGAAACATTCGTGAGTCATGCACAGACCCAGGCCACTTCGCTTCCACATTGTTAATCATGTGGGCTCCATCACATATGATCTTCACAGTGGAGAACAGTAATTAGCTGTATGGTGTAGTGTATTTAATTTGGAATGTTAAAGGCTACTATTTAGGCCTACCTGCACATTAATGCTGTGGACAGATTTCCTATTCACATAATCTCCTTCATTTATTGAAGGAGCGATGATAGGAATGTGAGTGCCATCTATGCAGCCAATCACACCTGGAAACCCTAAAATATATCAAATTGACTGATTAGTGCTTCAAGTCTCAAAGCTTTATGACATAAATGAATTACTGCTTAGACTGATACCTGCAATTCTGTGGAACTCTTCTTTGAGAAGTCTGGTGGGTCTGTGACTTGGGAACACTACAAACGAGCATAGTAGCCGTTTCAGTGCAAGTGTCACATTTCGGACAGCCCGACAGACAGTTGCCTTGGACACATGCTCTGCATCACCGACGTTATACAAAACACTGCCGTTGGCAAAAAAACGAAGTGCAATACAAAGAATTTGCTCGGAACTGAGAGCATGTCCACGATGCGTCATGTGAGCGATGTGAGGGCTGAGAATATCGTTTATATAAATTATAGATGATGCAGAGAAACGGAAACGCTCAAACAGATACTCATCAGGGAATGATAAAACATCCAATCGGGGTCTAATAATCCTCTCCCGGTGGAGATGTCTGCGGAGTATCTGCGCCTCGACATCAACTGGCTCTTCAATAAAAGGACACGCCATGTCTGCCACTGCCTTCAGTCTGCAGGCTTCAACTTAAGAGCAGGAGAAACTCGGGGTTAGTTGAAGAAAACCTGCCAGCGAGCAGGTTAGGTTCACGGAGTATGTTGCCAGGGTAACTGACTCAGAGTAAAGCTGAACTGGCTTTGTGAAACTGAAAAACCAGAGTTTCCCTCATCTCAGGGTTAACTAACTCAGAGTTTTCACTAAACCTGCTTTGTGAAACGGGCCCCTGGTGTGGAAATAAATAAAAAAAATCATAAAAAAAATTTCAAAGTTAAAAAAGAAAGTTATGTTGAACCAGCCCACTTCCGGGTTAGGCACCGCCCACTCCGAGTACGGATACGGATAATTCATATGGTTAACAGATACAGATACAGATAATGCTGTACTCGCTCATCCCTATTCTACACTCCACGCTTTTCCTTCACAGCACGTGGAGGGAACACGTAGGAGGGACGCCCGTATTTTAACGTTACATTTTGGCCCCAGTTATATTGTGTTTATTTATTTTTGGATGTGGGTTATTTTGTTGTTTGTTTAAATTGTTTTTAAACCTTGACTTGTTTTAATCTTCTTTTTGTTGTGGTCAAGTGCTGTGGCCCGGAGGCGGCGACCCATTTCCTGGTGGTGGGAGTTCTTCACGATCTGTTTTGTTTGGTGTGCTCACTGTGCTGTGTCACGGGTGGCATGCTTTGTTAATCCCTCCCCCCTTTTGTTTGGTTTTCGTCGCCGCGGTAAGTCACAGCCCTGTCCAGTGGTCAAGCATTTTAATTCAAGTGTCAAGTGTGTTTATTGTGTTTTTGATTATGTGTATTTTATTTATTAAAGTAACTCTTTATTAGTTAAACACGTCTCTTGCCCAAGTGATTCCAAAGAACCTGTGCTGTCTTATGTAAAATATAATAATAGTCCTGAGGTGAAACTCCCCTGGTGGCGTTGTTTGCAATCATTAATTTCCCCACTTTACCACCTCGCTACACTAGTATTGTTGTTTTGGATGTTGTTGGTCTTGCTCAGCGTAGAGCATGAAGTCAACAGTCTCCCCACGGACGCTGGACTTCTGGATAAACTGGGGGCTGTTGTTGTTGGCACTGCGAAGGGTACTCTCCATTTTGCAATTCAAGTGGCTAGTGTGTTTTACAATTGGCATTATGAGGAAATTGAGGAGGGTAAAAGACTTGCCTCCTCCTGGAATGGAGGAGGCGTTGACTTCTCTCTGGCTGATCAGGGTCACTCTCAGTTCTGCATGAACTATTTTGTATCTAGTGATGAGAACATTAAGAAAAAGTGTTGGAACGTTAACACACAAGGAAGCAATGATATAATTCTTGGCCTGGGAGAGTCACATGAATTACAGTATAAGACACTACATAAGAAAATACTCATGTTCATACCAGCTGGCTCTGTGAAAGTGGTTTCTGGTTAGGAAGCGGTGTCAAATTCAAGATATGGAATATACAAAAGGAAACAGCGATTTGAATCACTTTTTTGCAGTTGACAAATCAGAGGACAAGCAAACGATGGAGCTGGTGTTGACTTACTACTACCAGCTCTATGGGGAACCAGGTGATGACATATTCTTCCTCGGTCCTGAGAGAATTTACCTTGTGCATTTAGACCTTGTATTATCTACGGTGTCAAAATTGAACATTTAACAGCACTTCCGCGCAATCCAATTCTATCAGACAATTTAATAACCTTTGATTTTTCATTATCTGAAAATATGCCACTAATAAACTCATTTTGTAGATGTCTGTGATAGTGCTGTAGCTACATTTAAGGAAATAATTCCGATTAAATTTAAACCCGTATTATCCATTGATATAAACAACAAATTCATTAAAAACCCTAGCTCCATTGAGATTGACCATCTCGTCGGTAGCTCTGCAGACTCTTTACGATTAACATTAGACTCAATAGCGCCTCTAAAAAACAAACATCTGAAACATGATAAATTAGCTCTGTGGTATAATTTCAAGAGACGCGAGTTAAAACAAGTATCAAGAAAACTAGAAAGGAAGTGGCGCTCCAGCAACAGTGTTGCAAATCTCCTAGACAAAGAGGGAAGAGTAATGTTAAAGCATATAAAAAGGCTCTCCACAAAGCAAGAGCTGCCTACTCTTCAAAACTAATAGAAGAGAATAAAAACAACCCCAGGTTTCTCTTCAGCATTGTAGCCAGTCACACCTCCACCAAACCCAGTATTCCTCAATCCCTTAATAGCAATATGACCTTTTTTAATGATAAAATTCGAACTATTAGAAATAAACTCAACCATCTCCTGCCCTCAATTGGCACCGATACCCTATCAATAACAGAAATCTCAGAAACGGCTGAGAATCCTACCAATCATTTAGACAGCTTTTCTCTGATCACCCGTGAACAGTTTACCAAAATAATCTCAGGTTCTAAACCAACAACCTGTATCTTAGAACCCATTCCTACAAAATTACCTAAAGAAATTCTGCCCCTAATTGATAGTTCGTTACTTAACACAATCAATCTGTCATTATCATCAGGATATGTACCACAGTCCTTTAAAAAAGCAGCAATCAAACCCCTTCTCAAAAAACCTACCCTAGACCCAGAGGTTTTAGTCAAATACAGACCAATATCTAATCTCCCCTTCCTGTCTAAAATCTTAGAAAAAGTTGTAGCCAATCAGCTGTGTGAGTTTCTCCAGGCAATTCATATATTTGAAGCCTTTCAGTCTGGGTTTAGAGCCAATCACAGCACAGAGACAGCCTTGGCAAAAGTCACTAATGACCTTCTAATAGCTTCAGATCAGTGATTTGTGTCTGTCCTCGTTCTGTTAGATCTCAGGGCAGCATTCGACACAATTGCATTTTATTACAGAGACTAGAAAAGTTAATAAACATTAAAGGAACCGCCCTAAACTGGTTTAAATCTTATTTTTCTGATCGCTTCCAATTCGTGCAAATTAATGATGAGCACCAAAGTTAACCATGGTGTTCCATAGGGCTCTGTGCTATAAAAAGGTATAAAGGTATTGATGTCTGATCTACTGAGTGGGCCACATGGCTTTCATAGTACTGCCATACAAAACAGTAGCCAGTCAGATTTACCTTGAGCCTCAGTGTACCCTCAAGTTCGGCCTGTATCATTGTATCATTGATTACAAGGCAAGAACACCTGATGATGCTAAGGTGCAAAGGGAATTTATGACACACAGAGCTTATCTTTCCAGATTCTCCTTCCTCTTCTCCATCCTTATCACACCAAAGTAATTCATATCTCATCAATACATGTTACTGACTTGACCCCTTCCCCGGAGTCCCTTTGCCTTATCGTCCGCAGATCCAGGGCCGCAGTTGTGGCCACATCATGGATTACGATTTGTGGATAGCAAATCAGAGGTCGCAATGGCGGATCCAGTATGGTGGATTCTATATCGTGCACGGCCGAGGTGGCAGCTGATGATGGATCCTAAAGGCGGCAGTGGACAATGACTGTGGACTTGGTGGCATCCGATCTTGATGGTGGATCATGATCTTGCTGGCTGCTGACCAGAGACTATGATTGCAGCAGGACTGCTTGACATAGTATTTCTCCTCAGATACTTGATCTTGATCCTCAGATACTTGATATTCAAGTATCTGACCTTCAGTTATCCTTCAAAATGTTTACCCTCATCAATGCTGCTTAAACCTTTATCCTGATGATGTTTTCCTCTACGCTTGACATCTATTTCCCTTCTGTCCGTCCTGGGACAGGGATCCCTCACATGTGGCTCTCTGAGGTTTCTACATATTTGTACCTGTTAAAACGGTTTTTAGTAGTTTTTCCTTGCTCTTGTTGAGGGTTAAGGACATAGGATGTCACACCATGTTCAAGCCCTATGAGACAAATTGTGATTTGTGAATATGGGCTATACAAATAAAATGTGATTGATTTAATAATTAACAAATTCTCACTCATGCCTTTGTCGCAAGCTTTATAGATTACTGCAAATTTATATCCGCTGGGCTTCCCATCAACCACCTCTAACTTTTGCAAAACACAGCAACTCTGTTTCTAACAAGTCCGAAATATGAGCACGTGATCACTGCCATTCTCGCCTCATTGGACTGAGACCCCGTGGTTTTAGAATAATTATAATATCTATTAACTAACTACTATATTATTCTCTGAATCCCTGAACGGCTTTGCACCACGTACCTAGCAGACCCTCTAACCTCTTATCCAAAAATCGTAATCTTTGTTCTGCTAACCAGCTCTCAGTACCCAGGGCAAGACTACAGACAGAGGGAGGGAGGGCCTTCACTGTAAGGGCTCTACAGCTGCAAACCAACCTCCCTCTGTCTATCAAGCCACATCAGTGTCTTCTTTTAAAACTCTTTTTAAAATACGTTTTTCAAACAATTCCTTTTAAAAATATATTTTTTGGTTTTATTGTTTATTTAATCCATTGTCATTAACTTAAATTGGTAATCGCGCTGCATGTATTTTCTGCTTGCATGTCTTTGAAACACTTTGCACACCTGTTTCTTGAAGAATGCTGTCTTAATATAGTTTTTGTTATTATTGTAGAATTTTTTGTGAGGATATTAATTATATTACTACTGGCCCACAGAACTGACTGAAAATTAAACAGTGCCTGTGTGGTGGTGTGATAAAGGTTTATTCTCAGTAAGGGAGTCACTGATAACTTGACCATGACCTCCTTCATGAGGATTAGTGTGTATGGAGGCAGAATTAACCAAAAGATCGTCCTCCAACACTGTGATGAATCGCCAGGGTAACCGGTACATATGAGAACCCTGCCCCCAGGGAGAATAAAATAACTTCTGTTACACAGGATCAGAAACAATGAATCAAACTAATGGTTAAGACAAACAGCTTTATAGGTGGATTACACCTAATTAACAAATCAGAAAGAATGGGTTGTTTTGCAAGTGACTGCCAGTGTGCAAAGTAACCATAATGTTTCTTCATGACATACCAGTGGTGAGCCTTATTATCTGCACAACAGCACAATCCCCATCAATCATCTCTGACTTAAACTAGCATTATTGCGGTTCTATAGTTAATCATTTCTACGGCTTCAATTGTCTTATCACAAAACCAATGTTCTTAAATATAATACATTAAATTCGGTTTCCTTCACTGTCCGTACCTATTCAATTTGACTAACGTCTGTCTGTGGGCCTGTGGAACACATATCTCGAGAACCGTTGATCTTGTCCGCTTTACATTTGGCATGTGCATTCTTAATGGACCAGGGAAGTGCATTGTCAAAGTTAATGCCATTTGGACACATGATACATGCATTAATAGCCTAAACTTTGAATAAACAGACGATCAGCGCGCTGTAGCTGTCGGTGGGGGTGTGTGCCTTCAGTCTGTGGACCGAGTTGAACACATCTTCTACACCCTCTGATAAACCACAGCAGTGGCCAGCCAATGGCTCAAACAGTGGCTAAAAATCGGCACCAGATCATTTTGATTATTTCTTCCATATTGGACAGAACCAGAAAGTACAGGAGTCATGGTTGATCTCCGAAATGTCAATAGAATCTCTCTCTTTCGCGATTTTTTTGATGAAAACACTGACAAGTAGGAGGGCATTTCTACAAAGTGTATTTTGTAATTTTTTTAAATATTATAATTTCCTAAAAGTTTCCTTGAAAATAAATCTGTTCATAACTATATAAGGCAATGGCGACAGTGTTCAGTTGGTTCATTGTAATGAATTAATCTGAAGTGACCATCAGCGTGACTTTGAGGTCGTAGATACTGAACTTTTAAAATTAAATATCTAAATATAGCGATTTTTATGATAATCTGAAAATCTGATTATGTCAAGCTACGATCGGTCACAATGTAATGTCATCAAAGACCTACCCTGGGTATAAAAGCAGCTTTGCTTTCAATGACATGTTCCCCTGTAATTAGTTTCAAAGTTCTTCACAGCTATAAAAAAAAACAATGAATGTGACTTGACGGCAAAAAGCTCAGCAGACCATAGTGACCATATGTAATTGAAAAAGTAAAAAGCTGTGTTACAGTTTTTCCTTTTGAAGCTCTGACTAACTGTCATGAATAATTAATAACAATGGGATGGGCACAACATCTCCATAAGCTTATACCCGGTTGCAGCTGCAGCTGCTGGTAGCGAAATAATTGAGAAAACTCCACATTCAGATTAGAGAAAATGAGACTTTCATTATAAAATTAATTGGGGCTTTACACACAAATGAGTTCTTTGAAAGATGCTTCGGTTTACTACTTGCAAATGCCATGTTCAACTGTTTTCCATTATAAACATCACATTTGACTTATTGTACAATATAACTGGCATATTAAGCATTTAAACAATTTGGAAGGATTAATCTCTTCATTCAGTTCTACAGTCAAATGGGGTAAGTGGCCCACTTGCTCTCCTGTCTATAAAAACAAAGTTTATTTACACAGCACTTTTCACAGAAATGTCACAAAGTACCTCATGATCAAAGTGATAAAATCAAAAGTCAGATAAAAACAAAAAAAATAAAAGGTAACAGATGAAATATTCAAGGGGAGTGGATATAAGAGACCTAGATTTCTTTCTGAAACGATGGCTTTTAGCTGCTTTCTACAAAGTCTACAGAGTCCAAACTCCTCAAGCTTACTGAGAGACCAAAGCTTAGGGGCCTCACCCATGATCCTGCAGAATGTTATAGCGTGTCAGAGGTACACCATAGTCCAAAATAAGTGATTTCACAGCAAAAAAAACAAACATGATTCAGCTTGATCCAGAATTAGTCAGACCAAAAGAGTTAGTCTCGTTCTGGGTCAGTTGGACCAGTCTGTAGTCCACATGCTTTAGCACGCCAGGCTGCCTGTCACTCGGTGCTGACACAAAATGATAACAACATCAGCCAGTTTCCACATTTAAATTCAGCTCACTATGATTTGTATTTGGATCTGCAAGCACACTCATGAATATCCTTAAATATACCAGAATTTTTTCATCAAGATCCCTGATTCATTTTAAAACCATCTAGATTTCCGGAATTACCATTGAACACATTATTATTTATCAAACCCCTTTGTGTGAAGCTATTGTTGGGTTGCAGAGTCTCACTGCTGGGCCACTGAGAGTACTACTACTGGAGTCAGAGAAGGACTCTCAGAAATTGTAAAAGAGTTTATTAAGTTCTATGAGCCAGCAACCAAAAAAGCCCGGGCCTGTCCAGATTCAGACTGAAGAATGTCTCCAAAGGGTCCTCTTTTATATGGTGGAATTCTTCAGGAGTCTCCACTCAAATTTTTCTTAAGATCTATCGGATTCGTTCTTTGTAATAGTATGCAATTTCATCTGGGAATTTACAATAAGTCTAGCCCAAGATACTTAAGCAAATGTTGCCTTGGAACTTTGCGATTCCTTCCTGCCACCACTTCTGGCACTTCCATTGATGGTGCCTGACTCGATTATTTCCCGGCCCCTACTGAATAGGCTTTTTTAATAAAGGGTCTAAGTATAGTACCTAGCTTTTGCAGTAATATTGTAATGACTAAAATCATATAGTAAATGACTAAATAATAAAATAAAAATAAAGTTATGACTATTAAGAGAGTGAATGATATATGCAGTAGTTAAAAGAGCCAAATTATGGCTGAATGATGGTCTGACTCTCTTTTACTGATGGTTCACAACACTTTATAAACCACATCATAATATCACAAACATAACAAACAATTATTAGTGTGAATGATAGTCTCAGTATGAACAGACTTTGCCCCACACATTGTAAATTTAACACACACACACACACACAAAGTAACTGAGTGTTTGTTTTATTCACTCCAGAGTTTATGAGACTGCATTTAAACATCATGAAAATGACGTGTCAATATTTTTGTGCTCAGTACAACACGAGACGTGACGCTCAGTCAGGACTACTGACACCTAAATCATCCCAATAAAAAGTAACCTTAACTAACCCTAACCCTCTGAACTTGCACTACTTCATTTAAGTGTGAACTGGCTCAACACTGCAAACAGCTACTGGACACCAGTCAGCATTGAAAGGTAGAAGTAGTGGGACTGGATCATCACACTCCTGTGACCAATCCTGCATGAGAGTGCGGTTAGGACCGCCTTTCATTAGCAGAAATAAATAAATCTGGAAATATATTTGAGACATTTATACATTTCTGTATTTATTTATTTCCTTATTTATTTATGTATTATTTATTTATACTTAAGTCATGTATCATCCTCCTTATTGAACCTTCCCATATTACAATTCTGTAGCTGTAACAATGCAGAGATACAGCTACACATCAGTGTAATACGAGGGAGCAGACATAGGAAATATGAGTGACAGTTTTTTTATTGTACTTTGACAGGTTGCCTGTCACTTGATTAAATGTTATCATAGACTTCTGCATGTAATAAAACAGTGAAGGTAAAACATACAGACTCTACAACATGTTTGTCAGTTTCCCAGACGTACACTGTCTCCTGAACGTCGTCCCAAAGTGCTGGTGATGGTTTTACTCGGATGCAGCATCCATGCCGAAGCCGCAGTGCGCTAGCTCATGCAGAGACAAATGAAACGGCATGATTTCACTCGTCGGCCCGTTCCCTTTGGAAAGCTCAGCATCAAAGCAGCTCAGTGATGTGCTTCAGTGGCTTTACCTGAGGCGCCAGCGTCCCCCTGCACACAGTCTGAATGAACATACGCCTCATCTCACAGCAATCAGGGCAGAGATGGAAATACAAACGCCTGGCCCGTAATTTATTTATGAATGTCCTCACCCTGGTGACTAAACAGATGCTTTGCTCAGGTACGAAACAAAATGTTTGGGAGAAACACACACAGAGTGGGTTAGTGAGTGTGCCTCAGTACACAATTGTAATTGGATTCAAAGGCAGCGTGTGTATCCAGGTTTACATGGATGCCTGCATTTGTGTGTGTCTACATCTGTGTGTAGTTTGTACTTGATTTCCATCTGTGTGTCTCCATGAGAGCAGCAGCGTATGTTGGTGATAATCCTTCCATCATTTGACAACTGCATGCTCTACTACTGCATGGTAGCTGAGTATATGTGCAGCAAAGCACAATATGTGTGTTTGTTTTTGTGCACGTGTTTTCATCTCATGGGATACCTCCCTTCAAAGCAGAGGCAGGTAACAGGAGAGGATGTCTATCCCTTTCAGATGCCACTCACCTTGAGGCTCTGCTGCTACCCAGACATGGTGAGTTAACGCTGTTCGCAACACACACACTTTCTGATAATGAGCTGTAAGTCCACTCACAGTAAACAGCAGAGCGAAGGCATGAGGGAGTGGAAGAAAGAGGAAAAACAGGAGACGGAGGGAGAAGAGGCATTAACAGGAGGAGAAACAAATATGAGAAACAAAAAAATTGGATGGGTAAAGAAAATCTCCAGAGAGCATTGGGAAGATGAAATAAAAGGGACTAAAGACAGAGGGGGAGGGAAGGGACAGAGGGAAATCAGGGAGCCTAGAGGAGGGAGTGACAGAGGTGGTGCGGATGCGACTGAATGTTTCCAGACGGTGTCTGACAACACCAACTTTACATTTACATGAGTTCATGACAGACTGGCAGATGCTTCCGTCCAAGGAGACACTTATGTAACGTACAGTCGAAAAAACGATGGAGGGCTGATTGCTATGATGCTTGCTAAGTACACACACACATTATTCTATGGAGGCTGTTACTAGGGATATAGTGGCAAAAAAAAGTTGGGAAACTATCATTTTCGGGCAGGTCTCTCTTATTAGAAAGGTCGATTATATTTATACCAGGAGTCAAGAAGGTTGTTTAGCTTTCTTTTTTTTTGTTTTCTCAGCGAGTCATGTTCGACGTCACACAGATGCAGGAATCTGAGGAGCTCTCTACCTCACTGTCTTGCCAGGGTTGCGTCTTGCACGATAGGAAAATTGCTCTTGCACGTTGTTCCCAAGATGTGAGAAAGTACACACACATGGTTCAACGTGTCTTGCAAAGTGCAGCGTCAGCCTGTAGACCCACAAGTAGGAAGAAGAAATTAACACCATCAGCTGGGTTTCATGCTGCCATGACTTCAAATCGTGATCTGAGCCGTTACAAACCCGTGCCTACTGCATTCATTTGACCGGAGAGCTGACAAAAGCCAGATGTTAGTGGATTTTTTGACCTGTGGAAAAGAGGCTTTATTAACTGTTACTTGGAGCTTTAAAAAACATTTCATGTTCTCCGTCAAAAATTGAGAATGGGGGCCTCAGGCTCATAGCAACACTATGGAAAGCTATGTATACTTTAGTTGAAGCACAGCATTAACAATTTAAAGGAATAAAGACTAAGCATAATGTGATCATTTTTGTTTTTGTTTATTTATTCATTTTGAGTTTGTCACTTTCCAACTTCTCCGTCTTCTTGAACACATTAAATGTCAGACAGTTGAGTCCATCAGTTGCAAACTCAAAATAATTCAGATCTGGTATCATCTTTGAGAAAACACTTTGTGTTCCATTACAGGAGGAAATGTTATCTTTGGTTTCTTGTCATATTGTTTTGTACTAATGTTTGTAGTACCAATATAATGTGTATTTATTAAAATATTGCCAGCACACAGGTTTCCGCCCTTCAAAGCAGAGGCAGGTAACAATGGAGGGAATGTCTATCCCTTTCAGATGCCACTCATCTTGAGGCTCTACTGCTGCCCAGACATGCTGAGGTAATGCTGTTTGCAACACAAACACTTTGTGATAATGAGCTTGAAGTCCACTCACACATACCAGAGAGAAGGGCATCAGGCAGTGGAAGAAAGAGAAAAAACAGTAGACAGGAGAGGAGGCACAAACATGGGGAGAAATAAATATGAGAAACAAAAAAAGTGGATGGAAAAAGAATCTTAAGAGAGCATTAAATAAGATGAAATAAATGAGACTAAAGACAGAGGGGGAATCACTGCCCTGGAAACCATTCTTAAAGTACTACTGACTCCAGTCTCCTTAATTACATGGTCATCCAGCAGGTGGTGTGGATTCTCCACACGACAGACTGAGGGATTCATGCCTGCAAACAGGAGTCCACTGAGAACAGCAACACGCCTTCATCTTCAAAACAAAAAAACAGTGGGCTGTTATCATTTTCAAATTGACCTGAGATGACTCTTCAAGAATCTCATCCCTCCTTTTATAGCTTGCACATATAATAATACACAGACCTATGCTGAGTCATTAAGTTCAGGGACAAGATTTGGTCTTCTATTATAAAAGAAGCTCAGCAGGAACTTTGCTATTAGTGTAGACCATTTTACTGAGCGTTTACATGCGTGTGGGATCCATGCTGTGCATGACATTCCTGCAGCTGCAGCAGCTCAGTTGCAGCTGAGAGTTGCCGAGCGGCTTCACAGGAGGAAGTAAGAGCTGCGATTGAGGACTTTGTCGAGTAGGGAGAGAGAGAGAATTACTTAATTCCTCTTGATGCTGTCATCTTTCACAGCTGGACAAGGCGTGATCCCTCACCTGCCTCTTCAGTTATTGAGGAACAAGTTCCAAGGTGACAACTCTTTCATCATCTAAATAAGAATAAAATTCTCAATTGTCTTCAAAGGAGCCCAAGTTGAACACATTTTGTAGCTCGGTGAATTTCATTTTTTGTGGAGTATATTTCAGGAGGTACTTGCTGAAAATATACTGTAATTTTGCAGAATTTATAGGCCCGAGCCAAATTGGCTGTGGTTGCGCTGCGAATGGGCTGAGGAACGGCTTGCTTTTTTCCCTACGTCCATTTTAACAGGTTAGAGCAGCAGCCTGTGGTTCAGCTGTGGATGCCGCGCTGCTCTTCTAGAGATACGAGGCCTTGCCGATTTTCTACGCACACCGAGCATGTGTCACCACAGCATAGACAGATAAATTGATCTTTCAGCACAGTTTCAATGTTCATTATTAAATAATAAATATTTGCAACACTTCCTGTAGCCTAGCCATTTCAAAATAAATTACCCCAGGATTTCTGGTGACATTTTTTATAAGGTTATTATTGTGAAATATTTGCAAGAGAAAAATATGCACACCTTCGTATTGTATAGTACGGGTATGGTTCAGGGTGTAGAATTGAGTGACTTCTAGTGGTGTAGTTGCAAGTTGCAGTTGGACACCCCTCATATCACCCTCCCCTTCCAAACATGAAAGAGAACCTGTGGTAGTCTTCAGTTGTCATAAAAACTCAAACAATCTTTAGTTTGTCCAGTTTGGGCTACTGTAAAAAAAACATGGCTGCCTCCATAGAAAGGACCTACTCCTGATGTAAATTTAAAGTATTTGAATATAAGGGAGCATTCAAGGAGAAAGTTCAACAATTCTTACAATTTAGATTACACACTAATGTAAACATTGCTAGGATTTTTTTTAAATTAAAATTCTGCCAATAGATACCTTCACCTAAATCACACTGGACCTTGAAATACACAGGACTTTTTATTAAAGGAAATACAGTAGATGTACAAGAAACCTCAGAAAGGCTGTAGTTATATTAAGTTAGGGTAAAGAATTTCAGGTGATTAGCAATTGTGTCTCTCTCTCTCTCTCTCTCACACACACACACTAACAAATTTATGGATTTAAAAAAAAAGTTATCTGTATGTAAAAACACAGCACTGGCAGTTCCAGACAAGCAGCAGGCGACACAACCACAGCCAGTGTGGCGCTGAAGTTACAGGTTAACACTTTGACTAGTTAGAGGAAAAGAGGGACTGAAGCAAACCATCTTTGCGTTTCTACTGCAGTCCTTTTACTGACAACCCAAACTGTCAGATTCTTTCAAACAGAAAGAGTTAGAGAACATGGCATCCAAGTTGGTACGTGAGATTAAAGAAATATATATTTAAAATTAGCATCCATTCACAAATCCTTTAAAAATATTTTTTTAATAAATGTTAAATAAAATATAAGTGTAAGTTCATTAACTGAATATTATATTCAGTAGCCTATTAAATGTTATTCTCCTAAAAAAAAAATCAGAGTCTCCCCCATACCAGGACCATTTGACCCAACTTGGCACATGCTACCCGTCATCTTTATTATGATCCCAAAAGAGGGCACTTTAAGATGATAATTGTTATGTGCACAAATCTTTATCATTGAGATAATTATTTATTTATTAATAAGTCTTTAGTTATTTTTATATTTTTTAATTTCCAAACGGTTCAAGAGAAACTGCTCCTAAGCCTTGGGGAGGCTTTCACATGCAAATGACAATGCGACAATGTGACTGCTACTGGTGGGAGCCAGGGCACACCCGAGCTTTCACCGCTGGAGATAAGGATGGCCTTGATTCTCGGGGTAACTAGTTTGAGTGGCATTGTGTCAGATAAGGAGGGTGACAACGACATGGCTGAGATCTCAGACAACCCAGGTAAAGCACAATTTGTTAAATGAGGAATTACACTTGTGTTAAAGTACGATAATTATGTTTCTGTTCCTCCAGAGTCGACTGGGGCAGTAGGTGGAGAGGATGCCCCCGGCTTGGATGTGTAGAGCCAGGCCATCGTGCCACCACATTCGTCAAGACCAATTTTCAGTCACATATCATTTGAATCTTGGTGTGCACGTGTTAACATACAGTCGTTCTCTGATGGAGCCCTTATAGCAATATGAATGCAGTCAATTGCGCCGATTACATTCGGCATACCAGTCAGTGCTGCACATTGCCTTTTAATGTTAGCCAGAGTGGTTAATAGTTGCGTTGGCACCGGGATGATACAATTACGTTGGGTCGGTCTCTCTAATGCTGGACCCAGCTCAGCACAATTCCAAGAGCATAGATCTCGGGAATCTAAGTAATTAGCCATTAGTTCTTCATCATGGGCCAGGAGATCTGTGTGGTCCCCATAAAACTATTATAAAATATTCAACTTTTTAAAAAAAAGGAAAGCGAGACTGCAGCAGTAAAAATGTAACTAAAAACCACAACCTTAACTAAATGGTCACTCAACCAAAAAACAGCACACATGACTTAACAGAGGAGATCACCACCACACACCGCTTGAACGCTGGCACTTGGCCCACTGGGGCTGGCTGGCTGCCTCTCTGGGCCTTTAACCACCATGGCCTTGATTGGTGATTGAGCCCAGCCCTGAACACACACACACACTGCAGCTGCAGGGAAAACGGTGGCGCCTGAATGGATGCTGGGGGGAGAGCAGAGAGAATACACAACACATCTTGTGTGGGGTCACTAAGAAGGGGCTGAGATATATTTCAGAAGAATCACGAGATAAGAGCCACAGCTGATATTTATTTGAGGGGTGGTGTGGCCTAGGGGGTAGAGTGGGCGTTCTCCAACAAGAAGGTTGCCGGTTCAATCCCCACTCTTCCCCATCTGCATGCCAAAGAGTCCTTGGCAAGATACTGAACCCCTAAAAATGGCCCCTCATGAATGTTGAGTGTACTAAAAATGTAAGTTGCTTTGGACAAAAAAATGACATGTAATGTAACTATGATCCAAGATTTGAATTACACTCATTTAGATAACTCTTCTGTTAATCAGAATAAGACTCAGATGAGCTTACATGCAGTCACTTCTCCTAAGGTCATAATGAGAAAACAGACATATTTGAGAATAATCATGAGATCAAAGAGGCGTAGCCGAGAGTGATATGAGGTCTTTCCATGCTCCCATTTTCAGTCGCCTTGAATTAGACTTATTTAAGATTATTTAGAGATCTGTTTTGATCAGAGAAAGACCTAAATGAGACAATGTGGTTGTTTCTCCTGATCTGAATTTAGGAAATAGTGGATCTCTTCTTGGATTGAGCTTTCCTATGGGAAGGCCCCAAATCATTCAGTGCTTTGAAGGTAAATAACAGCTTCAAGCTTTCTTGGTTTTCGTGAGGTCTGCTGATTTTTGGAAAGACCTGTTATATAATTAAAAATTAATAAGCAAAGTGCTTTCCGTTGGAAATGAGTGAAACAGGAAGGTTCAACGACAGAGTTTCTATTATATTTGTTTGTTGTTCTGCAGGTTTACCATGAAACTTGATGGAAGGATTTGCTAAGAGTCAGGGAAAAAGACATTTGATTTAATCACTTTCTTTACTTTCAATATACCCTCATCAAGCTATATTACAGCAATACTAGATAATGACCCTTAAGGGCCCATCTTAGTTCCTTATATGATGTATTCAGATAAAGTTCTATGTCCATCCTCTCAATTTTTATCCCATATGAAATTACCCTCTTCACTGTTGATGGCAGCTTCAGTGGAGATGGTATTATTCTCTCTGCTCCAATTTAGATAGAGTAGGTGACTCAGGGGTAAATCCAGGGATGGGTCCCTGAAGTGCCCATTTCCTGTCAATTGTTGTTTTTAAAGTAGACAATGTGCTTGAACCGCAAACAAATTTGAAATATATTCAATGATGTGTGGCTTGCAATTAAAGCTATAGAGCTAACTGTAAACTAAAAAATGACTTAAAAAAAAAAAAGGTGTTGGACATACAAGTGCCCCCTCTCTGTAAATTGTGGCCCCTTTATGATCTTAATATACAGGACATACAAAGGAAACGTTGCTGACCCAGTTATACAACATTAACAGATGTAAATGTTGCACAAGTACTGTTCCAGAAGTTGAGTTGTGTTAAAAGTATTTGTGTTAACCTCGAAATCACAGACCATTTTACAGCATAAAGCAACTTTGCTGTGGCTACCTAAACTTTGGATGGACAAGTGTAGCTTTAATGTACAGTACATAGCCGCTTTAATTTCCCTAGATGGAGATACAAAAGTAGACTATAATAATATAATGTAATTAGGCAGCAGAGGCACAGGAAATTAGACTGGTATCTTCAAATCTTGAGGGCAATGATAAAATATCATCTCATAAATTATTACCTTCTGTAGAAGCTGTAACGTCACATTTTTTCCTCTTGTCTGCTGTCTCGTCAGCTTCTTTCCATGTTCTCAGTGCGCCTTGTCGCCAGTAGTTATCAGTTTGTGTTCCTGTTTTGTTTTTGTCTTTGTAAAAGACTTGTTATATTAAAATTACCTTTTTATTTTATAACCTCTGCATCCTGGGTCCATCTCTCCCTCAACTTACCGTGACACTGTGCTTCTGTAGTCGTCTATGGGTGACACATAACTCAGACTGCTACTAATAGTCTAGATGATTACACAGAGGCTGTGACTTCTTATATCAGCTTTTGTGAGGACAGCTGTGTTCCATCACGCACCAGGTTGATTTACAATAACGACAAACCCTGGTTCACAGCTAAACTCAAAAAGTTAAGATTGGAGAAGGAAGAGGCGTTCAGGAGCGGGGAGAGTCAGGTTTATAGAGTCTAAATACAGGTTTAGCAAGGAGGTGAGAGGAGCTAAACGACTGTACTCTGAGAACCTTCAACAACAGTTCTCAGCCAGTTAACTGGTGTCAAATGGTGGCCGACGCACTGTCCTGTCGTTTTTTTTATTCCTTGAAGATAGAAATATTTGCTGTTATGTTTTTTGTTTTTTTTAAATAAGCTTACGGAAACAATGATTTAAAATGATATCCAGATGTTTAAGATGTTGGATGTTTTTTTTTAATGTATCTATCTGTCTCCGAGGCTGCTATTAGCTTCATGCCCTGTTCTTATATAAGGCTGTTGTAATGCCGGTTATTATTCACTGAACGTCAATCCACAGCCTGATGCTGCCGGCGGCAACACAAACACAAAGAACATGCAGCAGCACTTGCATGAAACTGACACATACAGTTGCAGAAACAAGACAAGTCAGACATCAAGGCTGATACATCTCACCACCTTGTGCTGTGACTATAATCTATATTGAGGGCCCAGAAGGCGGCTCAATGAGAAAGGGAACAGGTGAATGCAGTTGAGGAGCAGCCTGGTGTGGTGGGGAATGTTGGAATGGACGAGGCCCATGTTGGAATGGACGAGGCCCAGTTGAATGAGGGGATCCAACTTCAATGCAAGGATGCAGTTGCTGCAAGGAACCTTGCAGCAAAGAAACACAATCACAAGAGGTTAGCAGATACTACCCGTCTGAATAATCTGGTTCAATCTGACGAGAAGTGAGCTCTGGAAACTAAAACTGTGTTGACGTCAGCGATCTCCGTAGCAGAGAGGAAGCATTTTCAAACTAAAACTTTGTGAGAACAGAATGGTAATAGTCTTCTCATCCAACTCCTGCAAAGAAGCATAATCAACTAAATGTTGGATCATTCTTTTTTTATTGAAATAGTTAAAAATATTTAAGTTTGACTACATATTTGCCAACGTTTGATCAGGAAACTGACTTCAGTTGGGAACATTTTTATAAATTGAGATGAACCATGTTTTTCCTCCAAAAAAGTCAGATGATTTTTTATGCGAGTCAGTTAATGGCCCATTACAAGGGCTCTTCTAGAAAAAATTATGCTAACATTGCTTGAAATACCGAGAGGAATTTGTGTCCCAGAGAGCAACATTTATACATTCTGTACGCCCTGACCCTATTAAGAACTAAAGGATAAAGCTTTTCCCAGGACGAGCATTAATAGCTCACTAATGACTCATTGACTTCTCCAAAGCTACAGCTGTTGAAAGAGGAAAATAGTCCTAAAACTCTCCATCTCAATCATATGAAGAGAGAAGACAAAAACATATACAGAGGAATCTTTACCCATGTCTGAAGGAATTTGTTTTTTTGGGGTTCTATCCAGCACTTTATTATTTATGGGAAGTCTAAATTTACTCGGTGTTTTGTATTGTACAAGGTGTGTTTTATCTGCACTGCCCGAGCAGGATTGCTTATTTGATAATGGGTCTCCATTGAAAGTTGTAATTAGGACCCACCCGATCCAGCCTGAAAAAATGCTTTAACTTGTTTACTCTTGCTGTCCTTGTCAAGGGACGTCCACACAGAAATAGGATACAAAGATATCCAAAATCTTGTTGGGTCTCAGAGGGGATTTCAACCGATATGCCTTTATTTACTGCACTCAAGCGGTTAATTTACCAAGCTTTTCAGTGTGATGCATTAATAAAATATTAATCCATGTATATGGATGGATCACAAAGGAAGTACAGTGGGAGAATAAGGTTAAGCTGAGGGCTTCTGAAGGACTTTGCAAACACCCACAACAATGCTTCTTTCCTGTTACTTTCCTCTCCTGACTCATTTGACACAAACTCTTGATGAGAGCTGATTATTAAGTCCATAAATGGGTCTCATCGCAACAAGGATCAAAACAGATGATTCCCCTCTGCCTCCTCGAACAATTGCCCCAGAAGCACCAAGTAATTTCAGCAGATGACTCTTCTGCAAATTAGCTCTTTGATCGGGTTACTGTGGAGCAATGAGAATTGAAGCAATGTCTTTCTCAGGCGGCTCGCGATTTAGTGTACATCTAAGGTTTTGAGCCAATGCGCAACTCGCTTGTTAAGTAATGGGATGAACCGTTGAATCAAACGGTGACCAATCTTTTGATTTAACAGGAATAATTTATCAAAGAGCCATCATAGGAGGACTTCAGTGTAGCAGTTACTGACAGTGCCACGCAGGACTTTTTAAAACTCAATCCAAAGTTATCTTGGAGGATCAGGCTTACAGTTTGTGAGGCTCTGTGCTCTAATACATTGTTGTTGTTTTCCCCCTTCACTTTCTTACAATTACTGCTGAAGCTTTGTTCTTGGTAGCAGAAAAGCATTTTTTATGCCACTTTGAAGCTGCCTTAGGTTTTAGCTCTTTGTTGTGTAGACTTATCTTCTCTGCTGCTATTGCAGTTTTAGGGGAAAATATAATTTCTACATCTATATAGTAATTTTAATACATACTTTTGGCTGTGTTTGTGTATATATATAAAACACACTTTTTATACATATGTACAAATACATATACATGCATTTATAAAAATGTTATGTTTGTTTACATATTTAAATGTGTGTGTTCAGACATAAACAGATACATACATAATATAAGCATATACACACTTAAGAAGTAATCTTTTTCTTGGACCTATCCATCTTGTATCGCAAACACAAGGTGATTTAATCTTTTTTCTTCTTCCCATAGTGTCTGGCAGCATATTTGCATTGAGGCATCAACCTTAGCATATGCAAGGTGTTTTATTTTTTAAAAGCCATTATTCACCACATATGCTCTTACTCAGGTCTTCCTCATTTCATGTCTCAAATGTATCAAATCAACACCTTCACAACTTTTCATTTTCCTAACTGTCCAAAGGAAACATTTATGCTCTCTTTGATTTTTCTCCTCATGTTTGAGATCTTGGCACTTCTGGGAAACAGTCTCATCAATCACTGTTTTCTACGTATTAAATAAAGGTTAAATAAAGACTGACGTGACCTTCAGCACCCAACTCCTAGCCATGACTTCAGCAGTGCAGAATTTATATCAAGCCGTCTTCTGTACCTTTAGGATGACTACAGTGTTTTGCCAGGGATGCAGTTTGAGACAGCTGACCCTTGCAGTTTACCCACTGCTGGCCTGTTCATAGGACTCCTCATTAAAGTCCCTCATTTAGACTTAGGGTTTTACTAAAGTCTGCAGTAGATGTTCACTTTAACCACCACTATCGTAGTCCTATGTCAGGAAGTTCACAGCAGATTCGGGGTGTTTTATCTTACAACACAAGTAAGCATCATATGTTAACCCGGTTACCACAACTATTTCTCTCAAAGTTTGTTCACTTGGGGTTCAAGTAGGGCCTTTAACTGGGAAGAGTTGGCTGTAAGCTTCTCTTGGCTGTGTGCTTAAGGTCAACAGGACAGTGATTGGACCCTTCAATGAAAGAACCGTTCTCCCCTGATTGCTCCTGTCATAAGGCCCAGATCAGTAGAGTGCTGCAGTGGGAGGAAAGAGAAGGAGTAGCTGGCCGTAATGCACCTTGATAATGGTTGCCACTTGCAATAAACCTAACAAAGAGGAATAATTGTTGCAGAGATGGTTGTCCTTTCAGATATCTCCAATCCCTGCACAGGATCTCAATCTGTGTGACTTGGCTTCTTGGTCAGGAGACCCTTCTCCCCAGATTGCTCAGTGTATCTGGGCTCAGGCAGTATAGGGTCATCCTACCAGAAGAGTCATTGGGCAAGAAAGTGAATCCCAAGTTGGCCTGGATAGATTTGCCGACAGTGTATGAATAGTGTTTGATAGAAAAAGGACTGCAGAGGGAAGTGCATTGTTTTTGAGTGAATGCGACTTGTACTGTAATATGCTGCGAGTGTGACTCTTGGGAACGTCCAATGTGTAATTTTGTCACATGTGTCACAATACCATATCTCTGTGCTCTGCAGGCAGCTCCTTGGACCAAATTAACATCAACATACTGTTTGTGCTTGTTCACAATGGGGTTTGGTGTGTGGATTGATGAGGTAAAAAAAAATTATCAAACAACCTTAGCATAAAACCAAGCCAAATGTGGAAAATGTGACAGGGACTAAATTGACTGTAGAATTATCTGGCAGAAACGTCATATCAGATTTGGTTCAGGACTCACTGGCAGAGGAGATGTGGAGTCTAAATGTGCTGGGAACTTTCTGGTTTATTGAAGGTTGCATAAAAAATATCCAAACCCAAATCTACACACTCCCACTTGTATACACGAAACAAAAACTAAAGCCAGAACCAACTCAGTCGGAGGAAAGTGGGAGTTGAAAAGACATTGGTACAGTGCTGGACAGAATTAGATTATAGGACCATCCAACCAAAATAAAACAGTGATCCCCCCCCCTTTGGAAACACTGATTACCGTATCTTCTTTGTTGATTTCACACTGTAATTGCTTCTACCCACCTGTATTTTATTGATTATTCAATTTTATAGTAAAAACAAAGCAAAACACTACTGGCCTTGGTAATTTATCATTTTAATTGAGGCTATAGGAGCCTGATGGAACTCCAATCTATAAGTCTCCATTTAATGTAGGTGTTAGGCAGATGGACCAAGGATGCAGAGTTTAAAAAAAAAAGTGTGGTGAAGGTGAATGTCCAACAGGAACAAACAACAAAGGAATCTCAATGTCCAAACAGAAAAAACAAAAGCACACAGGGTAAAACATCAGAAGCTTACAAGGAGATGCAGAGGACAGGAGCTCAGGGATACAAAAAGCACAGGAGATCACGACAGGACATAAGACAGGCATTTAGACAACGAACCTACAAGGGGCAGCACAGACACTTATATACACACACAGGGAAGGCAGGGGCAATTGAACACAGGTGAAACACATGAGGACTGGTGCAGACAATCACAAAGACAGGAAGTGAAGGAAACACTAGGAACAGAGCCTACAAAATAAAACAGGAAACAGAACACTGGGAAAACATGCGACACAGAAACAACACATATACAAACATAAACACAACGACATACAAGAAACACAGGGTAATAATTAAACAGAAGACACTCTTAATAAAGAGGCGGACAAATAAACACACTCAGAATAGAAAACCATTACAATAGGTTGTTATGGCTCTCAGCATCGTAAACTTTTTTGAGCTTGATGTTGATTCCTGATCACAGAGCAAGTTGTGGAATGTCTGTTTAAAAACATTTGCTGGCACTTTTCATTACTACAACTGCAACTGGGGCCTGACATTAAAAATGAAAAAGGCATGTACTCTATGCCTTTATTTTCCTTTATATGATTGATCATACATTATTCACTTGATTGTGATTTTGAGGATTCAGATGCTTGGTAGGACTTTTTTTTTAATTCAAAAGTTAATGTGAGTTTTATGACCTTGACACAACAATTGCAGCTCCCGTAACTCACACACAAACACACAACTCTGACCAAGGTTTTCAGAGATGAATGTCCTGAATGAAAATACTTTAAGCAAAGCAGGCTGCATCAGTTGTTTTTTTGTGAGTCACAATTTGAAACATTCAATAACTACTCACAAATTATATTCGCAAGGAATTTAGAAATGTACAAAAGCATCTCTTTACACTTCTTCCTACTTATTGGAAAAATGTCTGTCTGTATGTAGTATGCATTTGTTGTGAACCGTTCATTTTCTCAGTGTGTATTGTAAATTGCCTCAGAATGTGCAGTGCAGATATGATTTGGACATACAATGTGTAACATTTAAAAAAGTATAGCTGTGATACAGGCAACCAGTGCTCTGTAGCAGTCAGTGGGGGCGGGGCAGTGTGTCTTCAGTCTGTGGTCTGAGTTGAACATGCCTTC
The DNA here is from genome assembly GCF_963576545.1 of Limanda limanda. Taxonomy (NCBI): domain Eukaryota; kingdom Metazoa; phylum Chordata; class Actinopteri; order Pleuronectiformes; family Pleuronectidae; genus Limanda; species Limanda limanda. The sequence continues at coordinate 3,945,469 of NC_083645.1, read as the reverse complement.
TTCTGCGTTCTTCATAAACTACAGAAGTGGTTGGCAACTTATGATGAATAGATTCAAAATCAAAACTGAATTTTTTTTTATTTCACCTTATTGGACTGAGAGACATTCAAGGATGCTGATCTCAGTCTTGGCAACAGCAGCAGTTGTCTTCAAAGTAAAAGCACAATGTTAATTTGTTGCTGAAATGCTATATACCAAGTGGTTTTACAGAGCTATTATTTTTTTTAAATTTGAACTTCGATCTGAAGATTGTGTCATTTGTATAAGAGAAGTCTGAAACAAACAATATATGAAAAAAAAACAACAGTTAGGTTATTCATTCAAACTTATATATAAGCTACATTCACGTTCGTTTTAAGAAAACATTGACTAAATCTTGATTGCAGATAAACCGGGTAGGATAAAAGGCTTTGCACACAATGTAAAGCTGTTTTAGAACTGTTTGAGGAGGACTCATTAATGTCAAAGTATAATTCTGAGGTAGCTCCAGAGCATTACAACTGGCCAGGCAAACAGCCCAATTCAAACATGCAGGTTCAGAACGGACACTGCAGGAGGATTATAAATAGGAAAATCGGTCCTCTTATTTGTGTATCTGGAGTAAAAATAGTAATGTACTTGGATGAGCCACTACGACACCACTGCAGTCTTTAAGGCAAAGATGAATACAGGGAGAGCGAGAGAGCGAGCGAGAGAGAGAGATCATCCTCAGTCAAAATGAGAGTCAACCTGAGGTAAAGGCACACAAAGAGAGAGGGGCAGAGACGGCTTTGAAGGCTGAATAGATTGCTTTGAGGTGAGGCTTGAAGAGAAGATGGCTTTTAGCTGTGAGGGAGGCTGCCCAAGAGGTCTGGCCCAGAATCAGCATGTCTGAACTCAACTGTCAGCCAGTGAGGGATTACAGCAGCGCAGGTCAAGGAGAGCACACACACACACACACACACACACACTTTGGCATATTAGTATTAGTATTATCACATGCAGAGTGCCAAAGGAAAGAGGACAAATCAAACCTAGCTTTGGCATTGATTTTTTGATATCAGCTACATGGTCCTACAGTGGCCCCCTTGTCTGAAAGTGCTTTTGGGTTTTGAACCACAATGTCCCCTTTGGTCTTCTGGCACTGATCTTTCACTTGGTCTGAAGTGCAGGACAAAGAACGGTGTGGCAGCTTTTAGCTCCTATGCGCCGAGTTGTTGGATGAGTAAGCCTGAGGAGCTGTGTAACTGAAAATGTCAACAAAAATGAGTTTAAACCTGAAATTCACCTTTCTTGACAATTGCTTCAGATTGTGTTTTGTACTTTTGATGCTTTTGCGTCATTTAGTTAACATTTAAAAAAATTAATCGTTTTCTATATATTCTGTCTACATCTCACCTCAAGTGTACAAGCCTTTCATGTTTTTCCTTTTTATCCATCAGTCATATCCAATAAAATTAAGATACATTTTATTATCCCACAGACATGCACAGACATGCACAGGCACACCCATGCAAGGGGAAATTTAACCTCTGCTTTTAACCCATCTGGTGCCAGATACACAGAGCAGTGGGCAGCCGGATACGCCGCCCGGGGAGCAGATGTTTGGGGGAGTAAGGTGCCTTGCTCAGGGGCACTAGACAGGGTAGGGAGAATTTTAGGAGGTAGGAGAGATTTTTGGACAGATCAATCCAGGTTCGTCTTTTTGTTGTTTCTCCGTGGAGTCTAACCAGAGACCTTTTCTGCCCATAGTCCAAGTTTCTGCCACTAGTCCACCGCCTGCGTGTGTCCACACACTGCATGCATGCGTGTGTGTCTGTGTGTGTGTGTGATCTATATGTTCACAATAGTATAGTACTTTTTATAATCCCTCCAGTATATTGTGAAATCTGACAGTAAATATTGTTCAACCTAACAATAATAACTCCATTCCATTTTTTGGAGAGATAGTGATGATATTTTAATCTGGCTCTTAATCTGATTCATCATATAGATTAGAAATTAATGACATGACTTCTCCCTTAAGTGAAGCCCAAATATCTGGGTTTCTCTCTGGTGGCTGGCTGTAGAATTGGTAATAAACCCTCTTTCTCCATGTTTGCAGATGGGATATGGACCAAACTAGAACGTTTTCTTGTCTTTAAAAGGTAGTTTAAGGGTCGATAGTAGGTTTCTGTCAAGTTTTGTTTGACTCTTCATGGTATGGGCGTGTGTATCAGCAGGACCTTCATATCTTGCTTCCACTCCACATTACTGTACTGAGTAAATATATATATATATATATATAATAAAGATATAGTTTGTAGTCATGATCTCTGTAGTTATCCCTACACATCATCATTTTAGATCCAGCTGCTGGTTTGACTCTGGCTTGTGGCCCCTTTCTCCATGTTTTCATTTTTTTCACCCCCTTTCAGATGAAGATGTCCAATCAATGAAGCCAAAGAATCTTAAAATAACAGTGAGTGTCCTTTTCATTCTGCCACAGGTAACTCCACCTTCCCTGTCACCTGCCTCTGCTCTACTCTATCAGTTTGCAACAATCCCTTTCATTAGCCTTGCACAGCATCAAACATCACCACCTTCCCCGCAACGTCACAAAGTCCCAGTAACCTCGAAGGCAACCCCAAACAGAAGCTCCGCTGGCGCCGACCATTGAATGGAGGCTTTCCAAGTGCCTCAAAAGAAACAACACGACACTGTGCTTCAACACAAGTGATCAGAGGGTGCCCCCGAGTCCCAGCTCTGTGTTTCTTCCCTTGTCTCTCACTGAGCTGTCTGCAGTGATTGATGAATCACTTTGACCCTCCATTGGTTACTGAAAGCTTCACTTCCCGTCTAGCTGTGGGCAAGTTCTCTTCTGTTTTTCTGTCTCTCAGTACATTCTTTGACTCCCCTCTCTCTTCCTCTGGCTGTTGGGTGACATTTTTTGCGTGTTTGTCACTTCAGTTCTCCTTCTTGCTCTGGCTGGAGGTGATGCCATTCTCTCTTTCCCCTTTGATCTCCTCTCTCCTTTCAAGGGTGACAACTCCCACTCTTTTTTATGCCCCTCTGCTGTTTGACTGTGTTGGATGTCTTTTTGTTGATTTAGCATCTTAAAAAGAATACCGCTCCACGTTATGTTGATGCCTAGTTACGATTGTTGATGACCCCCAGGATGAAAGTGTGCAAAGGATAATATTGATACTAAATAAGCTGTACTCATTCTTTTATTTAATCTTTTAAATAACATTTCTCATTCATGTCTTACAATCATGGATGACCACTCATAACTAAACACAAATGCTACACCAGAAGATTAACCAATTTCACAATGATACAACATCTTATTTGACATTTGATTGAATTAATAATACAACTCAGTGCATACACTTTCTTGTCCTATCTATTTTAACAGCCACTTACTCTAAGTCAGCAACTAGGATATTTTATGCTTCTATTGTACTCCTTCTACAACTTAAAGTAAAACCTATTTCTGCTGCCAGCGGGTGGCAGCAGAGGGTGTGTTCCACTTGCCCTAATTGACCAGTCACTTCTACTTAAGACAATCCCATAATCACTGGAAAATAAAGAGGATATTTGGGACCATTATATATCCAACATTCATGCACAGTTATGATAATGTAAGCTGCGCATTGAAGCCATTCCTTGTTTACGATTAGCTCTAAAGCTTTTAACAAAGCACGAAGAAAAATGTTCCTTGTTCAAGCACATTGTGCTGAGAAACTAACTATTCCTGACAAATTGTCACATTTATTGTTAGGATCAAAAAAAGGTGACTCGATTAATAAAAAAAATTAAAGATTACTGATCAGACAGGGGACAACCATATTTCATCCCCCAAGCGCTGCTCTTGGATCTGCCCCTGGTTCAATGGGACAATCATGAGGGCTTTCTGAGACAACAATAAATCAAATACATATAGTTATATATTGTAACAAAACACAACATTCTCCGATTATTTTTGCTTTACTTTTTGCCACATGGCTTCTATTTAACCCTCATTGTGTCTGAGGAGGAGCAGCAGGCGCAAAGATTTAAATAAAATAACACCTCCGGCGAGGCTAGCCTGTGTAATATTGGAAATAATAAAAAACATTATTTTAATAAGGATTTGGCTCATAAACAATACAACTACATTTTGAGAGTGAGGCCTAAAGGACATACAAACCCCGAAACAAAGCTCTATCAATTACATCAACATAAGATAATTCCAATTTTCACGATTTAGAACGTATAGTATGGCTATGTGAGTCACAATAACCATTTTTAGTTACACAAAAGCAGTGAGCTTTAGTGGGTGCAAGCTAAAGGAGTAGTAAACATTTGTCATGTTGATCGAATTTGTTGATCCATTTATTCACTTGCTCTTTGTCTGGCTCTGGCACAAAAAAATAGCGCTCGGGTCCTAATACCAACCACAAGGCTCTGATTGGCCTGGCTGCTTGTCAAACCAGAAAAACAGCTAGGGGCGAGATAAACACCAGGCCTGTTTGAATAGTTTACAAGGATCTGACCTGTGGGCAGTGATTCGCAGGTCATGAACAAAGCTTAGGCTGTGGAGAGGGAGGGCGATTTGAGTTTTTTTTTCTAATGTAGATGGTGTTGTGGAAATTGCAGTGCAACAATTGGCTGAATAGATGGACATTTTTTAATCAGTTGTTGCTGCAGAGTGAACTTTTCATTCTTTCCACTGTTTTTGTTCGAAACCCTAACAACCCGCAGACGTTGCTGAAGAATTGCATTTTGAAAGCCACTAAAGCAACACGTATGATCCACCTCAAAGAGGTGGGAGCTTGTCAAGTGATGCTTTGTCACTCATAGCCAACAAGAGCTCACAAGATGACTAGTCAGGCTGCATAGTTCCCAGCTCTATATCCTAGTTATATCAAAGTTGGGTAAACCTGAAAAAAAAGGATTGAATCCACCATTGCCAGTAGATAAGAGTTTCTGGTGTTTCATGTTCAGAAACGCACCTACAAAACAGGCTGAGTAATCACTAGATAGCAGCAATAGAGGTCAGGGACTATGTTATTTTTTTTATAAATCTTTTTCTTCGGTAACTTCAAACTCAACAGTATCTGAATGATATTCAAGTTATACAAGTATGGAGAAGAATCCAATCGGTGGTGGAGATGGCAAAGATTGGGGAAGTTACCCATGGAGCTGCAACAGTCGTCCATTGCCTCCGCAGTGCTAATAGCAGAGTTTTGCCAGAAAAGAGGAAAAAAACAACATGACCACTCATATGTTATGTTTTTATCCCCACCAATCAGAGATGGACCTGATAAATACCTGTGACTAGTCATTTGACCTGTAAAATGAATGCTTATCGAACCTTTTCACACTGAACTTTTACTGGACCATGATCTTTTGAGAGCTTAAATCCATTAACTTCAAAATATGCACACTTTGCCGTCGGCTATTCAAAGTATTCTGCAGGTTTTAAAATGATGAATGTGATGTTTGAGCCCTCCAGGCAAAACTGAACCCTCGGTCACCTTTGATCTTTGTCAAAATGCAATCAAAAGGACACAATTTGTCACTCACTGTGACATTTTGGGAAAAACCTAATTAGCTTTCTTTCTGATAAAATTTTTGCCATTTCTATATTTAAATTTATTCCATTCTCATATCTGTGGAGAAAACCAGCAGTTAGTTACTGTAGCTTAGTCTTGCCAAGAAAATTGAGGTAAACACTGATAATCACTCTGTAGACAACAAACCCAACAAATCCTGCCTACCAGCAGCTGTAAAGCTCATGAGTGAACATTTTGTACCTTATTTGTTCAATCAATTCAAAAAACTAAACTGAAGAGTAAAAAGCAATTGCTGGGGTTTAGATATACAAGGGCATTTTTATGATAGGGATTTGTTTTGAGGCAACCAGGAAGATACCGTTTCCTGGTGAGACACCGAGAAGTCTAACTGCAGACCTAATGTCTCAGGACCGATTGTCTACGAGCCAGACAGAATATATTTATATATAATCAAACTTTTGATCATTCACGGTAACAGGGTAGCTTTGACAGATTTTTCTTTCATTGCCCTGTTCAATGCAATTGTTCACCTGCTTATTAAAGCAAAATAAATGTACAGCGTTACTATTTCTCAGTGACCTGACGAGTCCTTCCATCCCTCCACACATATTGAGACTGAGACAGAGAAATTAGGTATTAAAAAAACAAATATACAAACGACATGCACTCCTCTGCTTGTTTATTAATGATCCAACTGTTAGTTATATTTTAGGACTATGAAGAAATAATGGAAAATCAAATTTCTCTATGTTTGTTTTTACTGTAACATATGGGGCCTTTACCTTCTTCCCACCATTCCCACAGACCTGTTGTATACCCCTCTCTGGAGGGAATACATTTTTCATTTTCCAGTGTCATGGCTTGTGAACGATCATTTGTGGTATTATGTGGTCTCGCTCTCAGCAGACAGGAAGTATTGAATTACTCTCTAAATCTACTTTGCTTCTCCCCTGGGCTCTGGTCATTAACCCACCCTGTATGTGGCACATTAGAGTCATTGCTGTGGGAGTCTTTTAGCCATTTAACTAAAGACAGCCTCTCTCTGTGTGATGTCTGTTCATCTCTTCCACTCTCTCTCTCATTATGCCTCTAACTTGCTCTTCTCCATTGGGAGATTCACAAAGGCATTTCATAATATTACATTAGTAAAATCAAGCGTTGGGTCTTCCCCTTTAGAACTACTGTCCTCCCAAACGTCTTTTTGTTCAGAAAATGTCAACTTAATGTCACGGGTATGGTGAGGACCCAAATGCAGCACAGGCAGACGAGATCTTAATTGGTAATGAACTTTATTTTTCACTGCAGTCTAAAACAGTTCTTAACAGTGGCAGGGTGAAAAGTCTTTGTTCCCAGTGATCTTCAGCGAGATCCGGCAAGGAGTGAGTCTGGTGTTGCTGAGTGGAGGCAAGGTCCACAGCAGGAGGATTACCTAGATGCAGACAGGTTCAGTGGTGAGCTGTGTAGCAGGCCGGAGCAGGTAGCAGGCAGGTAGCAGGCAGATAGCAGGTAGCTAGCAGGCAGGTAGCAGGCAGGTAGCAGGTAGCAAGCCGGAGCAGGTAGCAGGCAGATAACAGGTAGCAGGCCGGAGAGAGAAATGCTGGAGGTCAGGCATTTACGCAAGACAATCTGGCACTGAAGCAGAGACAGGAGCAGGCTTATATGCAGCCAGGGCTGTCACAGGTGTGGAGAGTTGGCCTGATGAGGGGGCGTGGCTAACAGGTAGAGTGGAGCAGAGACAGAGGAGTGGAAAAATACCAGCAGACAGGAGATGAGCAGACTGTGACACTTAAGTGTAATGAATGTAAGAGTATCCAGTCTCTCACTGTCAATAACTGATATTCTTCCTGTGGCTCTATCAACACAGTGATGTACAGTGTTGGTTTATTGCATTTTACATGTAGGATCATTCAGGTAAATGAGAATGACATTACACAATAAAAGGGGACATTTAGTATCAGTAATCAGATGGAGAAGGTGTTTTGAATATGTTCATTTGAGTTTAACTTTGATGGCACTGCATAAAAAACCCATCGTATATACAATATTACTCAAAAATAAACTTAATTTGCTTAAATAACAAAGTTTCAAAGTGTTTTTTCAGAAAGAAACTAGACCACATCTAAATTCATTTGATTCTGATTTTATATGGGATATGCATCAAAGTGCACAAACTATATGTTAAGTTTTATAGATATGTTAATAAGAAACTAACCATACAAAGTGGCTTTAAAGAAAACAGAAATGTCACAAAACCGAGGAGGTGTTGGTCCCAGTTGGGAACACCGGTGTCCCTGCAGACAGCTGTGTTGCCATCATGGAATTCAGGTTTGTTGTATGCCATGTAGTGCTCTCTTGGATTCACACTATCTTTGGATTCAGGCAAAGATATACAGTGATAATTTGTAAATAAAGGTTACAGACAAAAGTTATGAACATATTTTGAACAAACAGGGTCTCATTGTAGAAAACAAAACATTGCATCAGAGCGATTCTTGATTGGTGTACATGTATGTCAGGAAAAAGGTAGACTTATAAACTTAAGCTGGGAGCGTCCTCCACTGCTTACCAATGGCTTGTTCAAACTACATGATTTTTACCAACCCAAGCCCCACATTGGAGCAGAATGGGCAAAACGCCAAACGCTATGAGTCAACTCTTCAAAGACAGGACATAAGAGAGTCGCAGACACATTGCCTTCTCTGGCTAGATTTCTGGCAGGCTAAATATCTTGTCAATTGGTGACAACTAAAGCCAATTAGAGCGGGCCAGACAAATTTGTCAGGGGTATCTCCTGGGGGAAAACTGTATTTTTTGCAATCCTGTGTGTTTTTAGAATGTTATAATGTGTTTGTATTCTGATTAAATATTCTTGCCTTGGTTTAGGTGGGAAAAAAATGCCCCCCTCTTCCAACCTACAGTACTGACTGCAAACAGTACTTTTTTATTCATGTCTATATTAGGCCAACACCTGTTTTTTTTTGTTTATATAAATGATTAAATATCAAGTCTTTAAGAATGACATGGTGGTGTGGGGGGGGGCACATCTGACCTCCAGGTTCTCGTTAGCATAGAAAATATGTCTGCTTTAGCTGATTTTGCACAGAAATTCACCAGAATTCCTACAAAGAGTTAGCCTGACGTTGTCATACTCATAATTCTAATGAAACCACATTCAAATTCACTAATCCCAGATTTGTATTTAGATCTTCTCATAGGTGCTTGAACATGGGGCCTCTTCAAACCATGGCCACAGGAGTTGCACAATAATGCAGCTGAATCCTGTAAAGCAGTTGACAAACAGTGAACCTGAGATTTTGCCTCTAGAAGTCCTGCAGCCATAAGACCAACATCACTGTGATAAAACACTGGCATGTGATCTGCTCATTTTTGTACCTTAGGAGTTAAAAGTTGTTTTAAAAGAGTAACACCATACCATCAACAATATAGAAGCCCATCAGCAAGTGGTGATTTGCGCTGAATTCAAAAGACTGTACTATTTGTCAGTGTAACACATTTCTATGTACCATTTGTCTGTGAATAGCAGGTTTAAGCTGGCTGGTGAGAATGGATTTTGTGTATTTATATAATCAACAACAGGAGATATAGTTTTGTCATTTAGGTGAGAAAAAAGTATTTATGGTTAATAATTAATAAACAGTCATTTAAAATGTGGATCATAGAGTATGCTGTACTTATTAGACATGTTTATATGCATCAACAGGGGTTGTCCCTGGAGGAGGTCTTTAGACTATGGGAGAAAACCAGAGCACTTCGATAAACACCACACCACTGATGGGAGCAGCAATGCTCGAAGGCTTAAACTAGTTTGAGGTTTTAATGTACTGGCTCATCAGTGTGTTCAATATCTTTGGACACTTTGGACTCTGCAATACAATTTCAAAAATGACAGTTGCATCCTTATTAATGAAGGTCAAAACTGCCTGAGCAGTCAACACAAATTATTGTTTTTCAGGGGCAGCTGACATTTCATCATCATTCAAGATATCAAGATTTCCATGTGATAGAGAAAGAGCTGAACATAGTTCCACTGTATGAATGTGTGTGTGAATGGGTATATGACAAATTGTACTGTAAAGCAGGGGTTCTCAATTTATTTCTCAGCCAAAGCCACTAAAAGATAAAAAATATTACATGGACACACTTATGTTTGTCCACTGGAACAACACAATGATAAACAAAAAATATTTAAGATCGATATTATGTAATAAAATACTTTCATGGTGTCAATACAGAATGCTCATATAATATAATAATACTAATTGATGATTATTTTAACTTTTCACAGGCCCCCTAGCAGTGGGCCACAGACCCTTTGCAATTCGGTCGAGGACAGCTATGCCATTAAGAAACTTTTTCAATTTATGACAGGACTTGCTTGCTACTACTACTCATAGTTTTCACCAGACAAGTCAAGCTAACAGGAAGTCAGAGTTATTGTTCATTTCTCTTTGCAAAGATATATATATTTATATATATATTCAAATTTGTATAGGAGCTGCATGAATTGCATTTATGTCCGGCTGAAGACAATGCAATTCAGACCATCTCCAGGTTTGATCAGGCAGATGTGATTGCATTCATATCACAATGTGTCCTGCCTGCATTTACACCACACATTAACATATGATGTGCCAGGGACATGCCGTTCCTATTCACAAGTCCAACAGTCCTGCCAAACCTATTTGCACATCGGGACAATCGAGATAATGAGAACACACTTTTGATACCAGGTGTCCATTCACTGAATGTCATTATCTTGATAAAGTGTAAATGGGGTCCAAGGCTGAGTGAGCGGAGATAAGCATAGTCAGCAAAAAAACTAAAAACAAGAGAACTTCAGGTTCAAACTTTGCTCTTGCATGCATGTGATTGTCCAATGCAGCAGCTTAACGAATGATGCAATGCAGTCACACAGCTGAATTACATAATTATATTAAAGAGATCACTTTCCATTGCTGTAAATTCACATCACATATTATTATGAAACCCTGTACGATATATAATTTGAACTACACCAGCTTTTGTATACATTTAAGGTCTAAAGCATAGTCTTCATCATACTTACTAAATCATACATCAAGTAATTTTTTGTTTTAAATAAATGTGACTTTAGTCTTGTTGTTTTACACACTTGCTACAAACAGTGTATTACATTTTCACAGTGAAAAGGCTTAATGACAGGCCAAACCAGTTAACTTTCTAAAAGTGCCTTAGTGAAAAAACAATATATTTTGTCTCTAAAGGTCCTTCATGTAGAAAATATTATATTTGTTAAAATGCTAATTGTTCACTCACTCACTACGTTTACATGATGGCATAAACCCGATTTCGGCTGAAGCCCGGTTTCTCTATCCATGGGGGGTTAACTGCTCTATCTCAGGGTACATGGCACTGAGAAATCCGACTCTTGTCTCAAGCATGCGCAAAGACGTCATCTCCAGTTGTTGTCTAGCTTCCAGAGTTACATGCGCGCGTTGTCCGATATACAGCCAAATCCGATGTACTTATCTGGGGGTGGTTATCCGACTTCAGAAATCGGGTTTCAATCGGACACATGTAACCGCAGTGAGTGAGGGAAAGGGTACTGCCTCCCTGAAACAGGCAATCTTCTATATGCACTGATGTGAATGGCTAGTTTTGGTTCAAACAAACATGACAACCCTGGCTTGTGGCCCTATCACACAAGAGTTTCAGTAGAAAGCATTTTTGGCATCTCTAATTCAGCAAATTATGGATGACTTTGGGGGGGCATTGGCTGCTGTGTGGCCCCAAGCAGCAAGTGGACCTATAGGAAGGGTCAGCTCTGACTAGATCTTACTTTATATCACAGCTGTGCATGAGAAAACATGCCCCAAGCAATGCAGCCCTTGTTTTGCTGCAGGACTGATATTATTCTGCCCTAAAAAAGACTATCAGCCTATACACACGATTTGGGGTAATGTGAGCAGGCATATAGGTAGTAATGTGTTATGGATGATAGACAGTCTTTGTGACACTCGGCAGGCGACTCATCACAGTAGTGCTTACCAATGCAACAACTTACTTTTATCCTCAGTGGCAATGGTAACCCTACGCTCTTCCAGGCCATTCATCACTTCTGGTCAGTGCTCCTGCAGCTGACAGAGGCTAAACAGGAAAGGTTGGACTGGAATTCTTGTATCTGCTGTGATGGATGGAAACAGAACTGTGTGTTGGTAAATGTCTGCTGGTAGAGCTAACTAGTTTCTTCATGATGTGACAGCAGTGAATATAGCTACATAGTGGCTCTAGTGTCTTAATATTGATTGTTCTTTTACATTTCTTTTGTCTTCTTTCTTTTGGGTTGCTGTTTTCATGTGGGGCAGCTGCTGGTGGAAAATCAACAGCTCAATGCATTTAGAAAGAATTGCACTGGGACAAAAATGAATCCTCCACATCAATGTAATCAAGACTTGACTATTGGTAGGCATATGCAGAGTCACAGCTCTCTAAACGCCTGGCTGCATGTTGTTGTTATATTACAGCTGAGGGGAGATGCAAGAGTCACACTGAGGAGCTAATTATAAGCGCAGTGATCATGTTCATTGTTGTACCTCTCCAAATGAGGCTTTTGTTTACTGGTTTGAACAACATAATATTCCTGGACTTGTTTGTGTGGGCTGCTGTATTCCTTCTTTTTTCCTCCTCCATCCTACAGAGATAAATGCTGTGACAACTCAGTAGCCACTGTATGCCTGTTCCTGCCTTTGATTTACACATGAGCGATCACAGGAACACTATGAGACCGTTTTTTCAATTCAAAAGGGTATTTTTCAAAGAACTCACCCAGGTCTAAAGTTTAATGGAAAACACAGCACTTTTCAAACGCGGCGCTGGAATTTAGGCTGACGTTTTTATTTGAAAGCAGCTGGGTTGGTCGCCCTTTCACAACTTAACACGGGCAAAGAAAAGCAGTTTGTTTGTTGGTCATTTATGGGGGGGATGCAGGACACTGACACTGCAAGTGTGAGTTCAGGGTTGAGGCACCCTGGGGTCCCCCTGACCTGAACAAAAGCTAGTTTCGTATTGCCATTTAACAAATGGTTATTTTTAAGCGCAAACACACACACACACCCACGCACAAACACAGCTTGCTATTTTAGAGCGTTCTCCTTGGTTTCCTTTGTGCCCCCTCCTCTCTCTCGGTCACTCACCCACACATACACACACAACTGAACTTAAGGAAGGTGGGGAGTGGACATGAGCTGTTAGTATCAGTGAAACTAATTGTAAGACCAATTATATTCTCTACCAATGCAATTTAAAGTTTTTTCTACCAGTCAAGGAGGCTGGCAGGTGAGATAAGGAGTAATGAGACGAGATTTGAGGTTGTCAATTTGTGCCGATATGTGAGGAAAGTGGTAATTAATGTCTGTCTGTGATTCATTGTGAGAATGTAACTTTGGAGCTTTTATGGTTACAATCTCAGGGGGAGCTTGGACAACCATAAAAGGAGAATATTGATACTATTCAACCGTGTAGTATTGCAATATTTTTAAATTAAATTTTGTATTTTCTATGGATACTTGTACAAATGTGTATGTGTAAAACTGCTTGGCAATAAAACCTGATTCTGTTATTCTGGGTCTTTGTTAAAAGTCTGGCAACATTACCTGTTTGCCAAAAAAGCACTATTGAATGATGTGAGACTTGGATTGTTGCAGGAAGATTGAGGTGGAAGCATGAGTTAGAGAAATTCTCAGATGTTATTGAGAGAAATTTCATGGCAGAATTTTTTTCTTATGTGGACAACGACTCCAATGGCTGTTGACGAAACAATTTCTGCACAGATGTTTGATAAAAGATTTTTGAACTTTTAATAGGTGTTCACAGTGAGGAATAATGAACTTGATGAGCCTCACTTGAATATATGAGTTCATTATAAAAGTTCTGTTAACAGATTCTTGATCTAATGTACAAAAGAACAATTTCAGTATTTAAGCTTTTGGAAGGAAACAGAATCTAGTCTAGCTCACTGTTATTCATGTCAAAATTCATATTATCCTCAAGAGATACAATACTGAGGAATGTGCAGCCTCAAATCTGAACTGAACAGAGACACATGATGAATCCATAATTATCAACAAACTGACAAAGACAAAAGGAAAACAGGTGCAGACTATCTCAAGGTCGGTAAACACAATACATCACGTCACCAACAACACGGCACAGGTGGAACATGTCAGAAATAATACAGGACCCACAACAACACGAGAAAGTCACTCAACTGAAGCAGAGACACAAAACGAACAGTAAAAAAAAATTTAACACGTGGAAATAACATCCACAACATAAATCAAAAGTCCATACACAAACGTTCACAGGAGCAGAATCACGAAGACACAACAAGCGGAGGGGCAAAGAGCTGCTGCATTTTAGCACAGGTCCACTGACATTAAGATTAAGATGCATTAATTTGTCCCAAACACATGCACAGACATGCACAAGCACACTCATGCAAGGAGGGAAATTTAACCTCTGCTTTTAACCCATCTGGTGCAGGACACACAGAGCAGTGGGCAGCCGTGCATGGGGAGCAGATGTTGGGGGAGTAAGGTGCCTTGCTCAGGGGCACTAGACAGGGTAGGGACTTGGATTTTTGGACAGATCAATCCAGGTTCGTCTTTTTGTTGTTTCTCAGTGGAGTCGAACCAGAGACGAACCAGATACCTTTTCTGCCCATAGTCCAAGTTTCTGCCACTAGTCCACCGCCTCTCATTACTGACAGCATCCTGTACATCTGACACCAATGTAGTCCCAGCTTTTATCAATACAGTTGTTTACACCAGTGACAGTTTACTCACACGTAACTGACATAAAACTATTTTCAGTCACAGGATCAGTTCCTTTCCACACTTTTAAATTACAACCCCCAGGGCTGTTCTCAACCTTTTTCAAATTATTTATTTTATTTTAACCCTCAGATGCATAAGTGGGTCAAAAATGACCCGGTGAGGTTGTTTTCTTGAAATATCTACGTAATGAAAAATTGTTATCATTTCATATTCCAGGTATTCCTCAAAAAAACATGTTTTTGATATAATGCCATTTACATTTTTAACTTACCTTTTATACATTTGAAGAAATTGTAGTTTTTGTATTACTACCCCAAGCTTCCATAAGTGGGTCAAAAATGACCCGCATGCATTTTCTATGGAATCCAATGGGAACCTTTGATTCTTATCAACTGTGGCTGTCAGGAATAAATTAACTGTGGACCACACAGACTATATCAGAAGTTTCACCCCTCAAGAAGATTATTTTACACAGCAAGAGCTGATACGTGTAAGTATTATCTTCATATGGACGGAGAGTAGCAACGGAGAGTAACAACAGCTAGAGGAAAAGAATGGAAAAATGTCACCAAAGATGAATTCATGGCCTTCATTGGATTGACCCTGCTTGCAGGAAGTGAGAAGAACTGGGATGTATCAGTCCGTGATCTGTTTGGGAGTCCTCTACATAATCCCATGTACAAGGCCACTATGGCTGTTGGAAGATTTGAAGACATTCGCCGTACCTTGCGCTTTGATGATAAGAGGACTAGAGCCTTCCGACTGGAAATAGACCATATGGCAGCCTTCTGCTATGTATGGGACCTGTTCCTGGTCAACAGCAGACAGCTATTCATGATTGTGTCACTGTGGACGAACAGCTTGTGCCATTCAGGGGTAGGTGCAAGTTTCTACAGTACATACCAAGCAAGCCCGCCAAGTACGGCCTAAAGATCTTCTGGGTTTGTGATAATAATAAATAATTCATTTTATTTGTAAGGCACTCTTCATCCGAGGATCTCAGAGTGCCACAAGTACATAGTTAAAAACAAAGTCCTAAAAAAAAAAAAAAAAACTCAACTCAAAGTAAAAACGCCTTCTTGAATAAAAAGGTTTTTAGGCCAGTCTTAAAAGAGTCCAGGGTCTGTGTTGCCCTCAGGTGGTCAGGGAGACCATTCCATAGGCGGGGCGCTGCTGAGCAAAAGGCCCGGTCGCCCATGGTGCGGAGCTTGGTGTTGGGAACCCGAAGGAGCGAGCTACTTGTAGATCTGAGGGTGCGGGTGGAGGTTTGGGGAGTGATGAGTTCTTGTAGGTAGGGAGGTGCATGTCCATTTATGCAGTTATAGGTGAGGAGTAGGACTTTGTATTCAATCCGGGTTGAGACAGGGAGCAAGTGGAGTGAGTGGAGAATTGGTGTTATGTGCTCATATTTACGGACTCTCATCAGGATCCTGGCAGCGCTGTTTTGCACGCATCCCCTATGCAATAGATGGTTTAGTTTGAACGGAGGGACGACCAGGGGAAGAACTTCAGAAGAATCTGGGGGAAAACATTGTTCAGCGGTTGTGTAGTAGATTTAGAAACACAGGTCGCAACATCACCATGGATAACTTTTTCACCAGTGTGCCTCTTGCGCAGCATCTCCTGGAGAAGGATCTCACTATTGTGGGGACTCTACGTCAAAACAAGCCAGACATCCCTCCTCTGATGAAGCCTTCCAAGTCCAGGGAGGTTCACTGCACAGAGTTTGGATTCAATGACAGCCTTACCATGGTCAGCTATGTCAGAAAGAAAGGAAAAGCTGCTGTGCTCCTGAACACGATGCACCACGACAAAGTAGTGGATGAAAATAGCAGAAAGAAAAAAACAGAAGTGATCACATTTTACAACAAGACAAAAGGAGGTGTAGACACCACTGACCAGATGGTTGGCACCTACACCTGCAAGCGCCAAACACAGAGGTGGCCCATGGTGCTGTGGTACAACATAATTGACATCGCCACCCTGAATGCCTACACTTTTTTCACGGCTCAGCACCCAGAATTCAAGAGCGGCATCACCAATGCACGATGGCTCTTCCTCAAAGAGCTGTCAAAGGAGCTTGTCACACCACACATGAGGAGTCGACTGGAAGACTGCCCCAAACTGAAAACCCCGATTATTGAAGCAATGGAAAGGTGTGGGGTGACAAAAGCCACAACCCAGCCACAGGAAAGAAGCAGACAGGGCCAACCAAAGAGAAAGAGGTGTCAGATCTGCCCAAGTAACAAAGATCGCAAAGTCAACAATAGCTGTGGGAAATGCAATGTACCTGTGTGCAATGATCACAGCCAGAAACAGGTAGTTTGTCTGAACTGCATACAGTGATGAGACAAGAAGGCAAAACAGGGAAAAGAGAGAGGAACTGTCAATGACTGGACAGCCACACAGTCACACAGTCACACACACACAGTCACACACACAGTCACACACACACACACACACACACACACATTTTTCTATTGCTGTTCTGGGTAATTTTATTTTTCAAAAATGTTAAAAAGTGAAAAATAAAGATATTTCAATCATGAAATCATTCTTGTGTGGTCTTAAATATAATACAAAATATTATACAAGTGATTTTTCTTAACCAAAATGACGAAAATGGCATAAAAACCCATTGATTCGAATACGGGTCATTTTTGACCCACTTATGGAAGAGTGTAGGGTCCAGTCACTCGTGCATCTAAGGGTTAAGTTTAAGAGCTCCTTCTGCTCTGCTTTGACGTGGTGTTCCTTTCATGAAGAACATCGTCAGGAGAGTAAAGGAAAGGAGAGAACAGCGTGCAAACATGTTGGTGACAAAGCAAGAGGAGGAACTCACATACACAGAGCGTCATGCCATCAAGAGACTATTAGGTTCTACAAACACATATTTAAAAGAGGGAAGAAAAGAAAACACTAATAAACAGACGACTGAATAAAATATTTCTCAAATATTTCACAACTAATCTGGAGGATTTTTCTTTTTCCACAGTGATTCCCTGAACTTCCAAATCATCCAGCTGGACTGATTATCACATTTATGTCTGTTCCTGCTAGAAATGATTATCCTAAGGTAAGCAGTGCACGGCTCCTTCATTCTGACCTTTCGATTATTTTCTGGAGATTTTAGATTTCCACAGTATAAAAAAGAATTTAAGATAATATTGTGGTTTCACAATCATTCTTTTGCCTGTTTGGACAAAAGATCTTCTCCCACAGTCCAACGACATGCAGACCACCACCACACATAGCCAACAGGATATTAATAAACAATTAATAGAGAAAGAGAATATAGCCTTACTCACTTAGTTCTCATATTCTGTAGTTGAAATGAGAAGTCTAAAGATTACTGCTGTGTATAGACTTATTTTTAAACAGTTATCATCCCTATATTCTGCTATATTACCCTGTGCACAGCAGACTATTCTTTTCACCCCTGTCTGTACATGAGACGGTATTGCACACGCAGAATAACTCAACAACGCATAGGCGGATTTCCAGATCATTAACTTTTGGGGATGATCAGTTGGTGGTGGGGTCGTGGGGGAAAACACTCCTGCAGAAGACAACTGTAAACTTGTTTTATAAATGTGAACAGTAAAGGCCGAATTTAACAGGTTTGCTTACTTTGACAGGCGGTCAGTGTGTTTGTGTAAGACATAAAGAAAGTGCAAAGCCAGGAGCACTGTCCTCCTGTTCTTTTCAGTACTATTTACATTCAACTTAAATAGAGTTTGGATCCCATGATTTAGGAGAAGCATTAACTACTGGATGCTCACCTGCAAACAAATTCTCTCCCCGCAAAAACAGCGCTCTCACTCTTATCGGTGATGGGGGGAGGGGTGGCTGACAGGTTGTTTAAGGGGGCGGTTTTTATGGGTCTAAAGGGGATGGCATCTGCCCTCCTCCCCATACAAATCACCTACTGTGATATCCAACTTGAACACACACTGCTGATCTCGGTTTCTTTTTCAGGGGATGGCCATTATAAGTTTCACTTCTCTTTGCCATTCTCTCTGTGTGTGGTGCCAGATGCAGAGTCTGACAGCCAGTCCAGGAGATGAAAGATTTAAGCCTGGGTATGTGTACACAGTTTTCTTCAAAGTTGTGTGGGTTGAGACAGTACACAAAAGAGCTAGATAGGATCATAGTTTCCCCAAGACAAACCAATGCAACAGATTGCATTCCATATCAATGCAGCGTTCGCTTTTTATAAATTCAATTGCTTGGCCCAAACAACACCTTTATAAAATATAAAGTCCAGAAAGGGAGACAGTGACTTGAATGAGGATGATGCAGCTGTGGGTATATACAGGAACAGCTAGATCAATGGAATATATTAACATATGTGAATGGTTAAGTCTTCCTGTTATTGTTTTGTGGAATATGTCACAGCAAAATAGATTATTCAGAAGAGACCATGTTTGTGAAAAAAGAGGTATGTGTAAATTAAATTAAGACAAACTAAACATTTACAAAACTACATGCAAATACCCCAATAGTCCCTCAAAGCAAAAGCACAGGGGGAAGTATAAAGAATGAAGGATGTTTGTGAGTCTGTTTGGCATCAACATGCATCTGAGTTGATGTGAACACAAGTGGACAGCAATAGTGTGTACTGTTCACCTGTGTCTACTATGCATCTCAGATGTATCCAGCTGACCACTTGTGTTTAGATTTCCTTACCGTTCATGTCAATGCCATATCTACATCCACACAATTGAAAAACATTGTAATATTCACCCTAGCTGTGTCTTTGGGGTCTCATCCCTCACAGGCTGCATTTGAAGACCCAATTGTGGCATCGCGGCACTACTAGGCTGTCCCAATTCAAAAGCTCCTCCATATGCGGCAAACAAATATGTCCTTCACCCAGGCTCCACCAGGTCGATCCCTCCTGACCCAACACAACCAATGATTAGTTTAGCTTCTGTGATGAACTGCTTAAGGTTATGGTGGCCAAAAACGTCATGAGATGTGTAACCCTTGGTTACACTAGAATGAGTGTTAATGTGGACCAGGATAGGAGATTCTATATCAGCAGTAATGAGAATTACACAACAGGATTTCTTTAAATTAACTTGTAATTGAACAAAACACGCAGTTCAAGTTTGTTTGACAGTAGAATACAGTATCAATTTCCCCAAAAATTAAACAGAAATAAATGAAATTTAAAAAAAATTTGCACGTAAAAGTCACATCATAGACTGTTGATGCATTCTGTGTCAGTGACATGCAGAGGTCCCATATCGTCTGAGGAGGAGGACGTTGTTTCTTCACAGGTTGCTGGTGGATGTGGGATCTTCTCCAGTGTTTACGGTAAGCGTGCTGCGTCATTTCGTCACTTCCTGTTATTGCCACGGGACACGGGTGGTGTAGTCGCTATCTGAATTAGCTCCTCCGCTAAACACAACTGTCTTTCTGTTCTACTACGGCTAAAATCACCGGTATATAGTTAAGGACCCTCACATACCAGCCCCTCCTCTCTGGTGCTTTGTGACTCTGTGTTCTGTTTAAATCTCACACTCATAGTTTTAGCAGCGATGTGTTCTCTCTCTCCCTCTCGCTCCACCGCTCTCTCCTGCTCCGAGTGTCTCATGTTTACTTACTCCTCCGCCTCCATTAACAGTAGTGGTAAATGTAATAAATGTAGTATGTTGGTAGACATGGAGGCGAGGCTTAGCAACTTAGAAGCTCGGCTCCTCAGCTTAGAACCCCCGTTAGCTATAGTTAGCCGGCCCGTGCTAGCCGCAGCGAAGCCACCTAGCTTAGCTTCAGCTAGCAGTCCCTCGACTTGCCCCGGGCAGCCGGGAGCCCAGGGTGGCTGGGTGACGGTCCGGAGGGGGCATAGTACCACCCATAGAAAGCCCACGATTAAAGACCCACCAGCTCACGTCTCAAATAGATTTTCTCCACTCAGCGACGCACCCGCTGAGAATCAAACTCTGGTTATTGGCGACTCGGTTCTCAGAAACGTGAGATTAGCGACACCAGCGGCCATAGTCAATTGTATCCCGGGGGCCAGAGCCGGCGACATCCAATCCAAATTGAAGCTGCTGGCTAAAACTAAACGTAAATACAGTAAAATCGTAATTCACGTCGGCAGCAACGACTCCCGGCTTCGTATGTCGGAGGTCACTAAAGTTAATGTTGAGTCTGTGTGTGCTTTTGCTAAAACGATGTCGGACACAGTAGTTTTCTCTGGCCCTCTCCCTAACACTACAGGTGATGACATGTTTAGTCGCATGTTTTCTTTTAACCGCTGGCTGTCGAGGTGGTGTCCTGTAAACGGTGTGGGCTTTATAGATAATTGGCAAACTTTTTGGAGGAAACCTGGTCTTGTTAGGAGAGACGGCGTTCATCCCACTTGGGATGGAGCAGCTCTCTTATCTAAGAATATTACTAAGTCTATCACATGACAACCCAGAGTTGGGACCAGGAAGCAGAGCTGCAGTGCTAAACACTTCTCTGCGCTCCCTCTGGATCAGTCACCCAACCGCATAGAGACTGTCTCTGTCTACCGTCCGATTCAATTATTTAAATTAAACAATAACAGAGCGAGAACTCACAATAATCTTATACAAATTAACACAACCTCTGGAACAACACAGGAAACTAAGACTTTCAAATGTGGTCTTTTAAACATTAGATCACTGTCCTCAAAGGCTATTTTAGTTAATGAACTAGTCTCAGACTACAATATAGATGTAATGTCCCTTACTGAGACGTGGCTGCATCCTGATGAATATGTCAGTTTGAATGAATCTACTCCCCCCAGTCATATAAATTCACACGTTCCCAGGGAACTCGGGCGAGGAGGTGGAGTTGCTGCTATTTTTAACTCCAGTCTATCAATTAATCCTAAACCTAAACTTAGCTACAACTCATTTGAATGTCTTGTTCTTAATCTTCCACGTCAATCCAGGAAACACCAACAGCCAATCATATTTGCTGTAGTTTATCGTGCTCCTGGGGCTTATACTGAATTTCTAACAGAATTCCCTGAGTTTTTATCAAACCTAGTCCTAAAGACAGATAAAATTATTATTGTTGGTGACTTTAATATTCATGTTGACAATAATAAAGATAGCCTGAGCGTAGCATTTATTTCAATACTAGACTCAATTGGTTTTAGTCAGTGTGTGCATCAACCTACTCATTGTTGTAACCACACACTTGACCTTGTGTTATCATACGGTGTCAAAATTGAACATTTAACAGTACTTCCGCGCAATCCAGTACTATCAGACCATAATTTAATAACCTTCGATTTTTCACTATCTGAATATATGCCACTAATAAAAAACTCATTTTCTAGATGTCTACCTGATAGTGCTGTAGCTAAATTTAAGGAAATAATTCCGATTACATTTAAACCCGTATTATCCGTCGACATAAACAACAAATTCTTTAAAAACCCGAGCTCTATTGAGATTGACCACCTCGTAGAAAGCTCTGCAGACTCATTACGATTAACATTAGACTCAATAGCGCCTCTAAAAAAGAAATGTGTAAAACATAGTCAATTAGCTCCGTGGTATAATTCCAAGACACATGAGTTGAAACAAATATCAAGAAAATTAGAAAGGAAGTGGCGCTCCAGCAACAGTGTTGAAAATCTCCTAGACTGGAAGAGTAGTGTTACAGAATATAAAAAGGCTCTCCACAAAGCAAGAGCTGCCTATTATTCAAAACTAATAGAAGAGAATAAAAACAACCCCAGGTTTCTCTTCAGCACTGTAGCCAGGCTGACAGAGAGTCACACCTCCACCGAACCCAGTATTCCTCGATCCCTAAATTGCAATATCTTTATGACCTTTTTTAATGATAAAATTCTAACTATTAGAAATAAAATCAATCATCTCCTGCCCTCAATTGGCACTAATACCCTCCCAACAATAGAGATCTCAGAAACGGCTGAGAATCCTTCCCATTATTTAGACAGCTTCTCTCTGATCACCCGTGATCAGTTTACCAAAATAGTCTCAGGTTCTAAACCAACAACCTGTATTTTAGATCCGATTCCAACTAAATTACTTAAAGAAATTCTGCCCCTAATAGATAATTCGTTACTTAACACAATCAATCTGTCATTATCATCAGGTTATGTACCACAGTCTTTTAAAATAGCTGTAATCAAACCCCTACTCAAAAAACCCACCCTAGACCCAGAGGTTTTAGCAAATTACAGGCCAATATCTAATCTCCCCTTCCTATCTAAAATCTTAGAAAAAGTTGTAGCCAATCAGCTGTGTGAGTTTCTCCAGGAAAATAATATATATGAAGACTTTCAGTCTGGGTTTAGAACCAATCATAGCACAGAGACAGCCCTGGCAAAAGTCACTAATGACCTTCTAATAGCTTCAGATCAGGGACTTGTGTCTGTCCTCGTTCTGTTAGATCTCAGTGCAGCATTCGACACAATTGACCATCAAATTTTATTAGAGAGACTAAAACAGTTAATTAACATTAAAGGAACGGCCTTAAACTGGTTTAAATCTTATTTTGCTGATCGCTCCCAATTCGTTCAAATCAATGATGAGTCATCGGTGCGCACCAAAGTTAACCATGGTGTCCCACAGGGGTCTGTGCTCGGCCCAATTTTATTCTCATTATATATGCTTCCACTAGGAAACATTATCAGGACACACTCGGTAAATTTTCACTGTTATGCGGATGACACCCAGTTATATTTGTCAATAAAACCTGATCAAAGTAATCAATTAACTAAACTTCGAGCATGTCTCAAGGACATAAAAACCTGGATGACCCGCAATTTTCTCTTATTAAACTCAGATAAAACAGAGGTTATAATACTCGGCCCTAAACACCTTAGAGATACATTATCTAATGATATAGCTGCGCTAGATGACATTGCCCTTGCTTCCAATGACACAGTCAGGAACTTGGGAGTGATCTTCGATCCTGATTTGTCCTTTAATAGTCACTTAAAAGTAATTTCTAGGACCGCGTTTTTCCACTTGCGTAATATCTCAAAAATCAGACATGTCCTTTCGCAAAAAGATGCAGAAAAACTAGTCCACGCCTTTGTTACATCGAGACTGGACTACTGTAATTCACTATTATCAGGCTCCAGCAGTAAGTCGTTAAACACTCTGCAGCTGGTCCAAAATGCCGCAGCACGTGTCCTGACGAGAACTAAGAAAAGAGAGCACATTTCTCCAGTATTAGCATCGCTACACTGGCTTCCTGTTAAATCTAGAATAGAATTTAAAATTCTCCTCCTCACCTTCAAGGCCCTTAATGATATGGCACCTCTTTACCTTAAAGAGATGTTAGTTCCATATCAACCTACTAGAGCACTCCGATCCCAGAACTCAGGTTTACTTGTTGTCCCTAAAGTCTCTAAAAGTAGAGTAGGAGCCAGAGCTTTTAGCCATCAAGCCCCACTGCTGTGGAATAATCTCTCACTTTCAGTTAGGGAGGCAGACACGCTCTGTTCGTTTAAAAGTAGACTCAAAACCTTCCTTTTTTATAAAGCTTATAGTTAGAGCTAATTTGTGCGATGTTCCAAATTTGATTAAATGGCAAAAACCCCTGATGATGCTAAGACGCACAGGGAATTTATGACACAAGACACACGGAGCTTCTCTTTCCTGCTTCTCCTTCCTTTTCTCCATATTTATCACATCAAGATAATTCTTATCTGATCAGTACATGTTACTAACTTGACCCCTTTCCCGGAGTTTCTGTGCCTTAGCGCCCGCGGATGCAGGGCCACAGCTGTGGCCGCACCATGGATTATGATTGTGGATCGCGTGTCGGAGGTCGCAATGGTGGATCCAGTTCGGTGGATTCTGTATCGTGCCAGCTGATCGTCGTTGTAATGGAGGATCCTTTGTCGCGTTGGCATCGGATGATGAGGGACCACGACCGAGGCGGCAGCTGATAATGGATTCTAACTGGCGGCGGTGGACAATGACTGTGGATTATAGTGGATCCATCCTGATGCTGGATCGTGGTCTTGCTGCTGGCCAGAGACTGTGATTGCAGCGGGACTGCCTGACACATAGTATTGAAAAATGTTTAGCCTAATGGATGCTGCTAAAAATCCTGATGATGTTTTCTTACACCTGACATCTATTGCACTTCTGTCCGTCCTGAGAGAGGGATCCCTCACATGTGGCTCTCTCTGAGGTTTCTACATATTTTTACCTGTGAAAAGGGTTTTTAGTAGTTTTTCCTTACTCTTGTTGAGGGTTAAGGACAGAGGATGTCACACAATGTTAAAGCCCTATGAGACAAATTGTTATTTGTGAATGTGGGCTATACAAATAAAACTTGATTGATTGATTGATTGATTAGTCCAGTCTTAAAAGGCAAATTTGGGGTTCGTTGGGGCCCAATCTGTCTTTGTACAGGGTCTGTCCTACAACACTGTGGAGTGAGGAACATGGAAGTCAAATATCTCTCAAAGATCATAAGGTTGGCTCGCCATCCAGTTAACTGGAATCTTGGTTCTGTGGTGGATGTCCTCTCTGGCACCGAAGAATTATTTTCATCACCAAAAACCTGACCTATAGCCAGGTCACACCTATATGAAATGTCATCCACACACAGTAATATCTTGACCATATCTGCTAACAATATAATTGCTAACATATCAATACAGCCTCCACTTCAAGTTATGGCCTATAATTGGCTCTGTTGTACAACAAAATATAATTATTTTTTATCAAAGTCAATGCTAAATTAAATTAGAATACTATAAAGTTCAAGTAACAGTTTCAAAACAGAATAACATTGACTTAAGGCATACATTCGTACACATATTATCAGTCCTTTGTTTTTTTTTATGTAAGGCACATAATGGCTGCATGATAATAATGAAGTTCAATGAGTAGAACTCCACAGCTATTGGACAAAAAGTAAATAAACAGTGAGAAGTGCTTTAAATCTGCCCTAATAATCTTTATAATCAACATAGCTAAAAAGCTAGCTTTTGATATTCACATTTAACAATAAACAATTAAAAATACAAAGATCCAAGGCGACAGAATTGCAGTTTGCTCACAACTTTTTTTCACATATCTCACATGCTAACACTATTAACGAATGACACTTGAATTTTACATTGTAACAGTAAGCCTAGCGGCTGGCAGACCTTTTTTCCCCGCTATGTGTTCTACGGTAAATCTCCTCTTAATCAGCTACTACGGATGTCTTACTGCTCACTGTTGAATAATGAAAATCCCTGCACCTTTCAACAGGTCAACAGGGTTACCTCACACATCGACACGGACTATCAGATAGAGATCTGAGCAAAAGCAGGGAGTATGCTTCTAGCTTGAGCGGCAAAATGGCAGACAAGATGCAGACAGGTAAAACAAAACTCGACACAGCATTGATTAGGAGGATGGCTGGTACCTTCCCCTACTGTCCAGAAAATGTAACAGCAGGTCACCCAATGAGGCACTACAGTGTCATTTGGTTGGATCAGCCAGTTTATACGTCTCACCTTTGTCTCATTTACTAGGTCAGTTGTTAGAGTTAATGTTTTGTTAGCAGCTTAGAGTTCATTTTCTTTTGTTTTGGTTTCATATGCACTACTAACCAACTGAAAAAAAGTTCTTATGAACACAACACTCAATAAAACAATGAAGAACGCTGACTTCTGTAAATCAATCTTTAATTATAAACCACAGTAGAGCTGTACTTAAGGGAACATTGTTTCTGAATCTCATGTTAATCAAAACATTTGTGTTTTACTTCCATAGAGAATGAGCTAGGTTTTTTGTTTTCCTGAATACTTTTTCTCTCGCTCTCGCTCTCCTGATTGGTGGTGACAGGGGTTGAACATCTGCCAACGTGCCTTAAGAATGATAATGGGCTTATTTCCGCTCTTTCTGGGCTGTATCATTTTGGAGACCATTTAAAAACAAAATGAACATTGACACAGCCTGGCAAATCTGTATTCATGGATGGGCTCCAAGAAGCTTTTTAACGCTCCTCTCTTTCTTTCATTTGAGTTTTGGAGCTTAAAGACAAGTAAAGGGGTGCTGGTTTAATAGGTTTTAAATCCAATGTAAATGTCAAAATAAGTCTGATGTTTTATGTTACTGTACATGTGTGTCATGATGACTGTCTTCTACGAGGATGTGAAAAAAGAAAGCATAACGCCTGTTAACGTTCTTCTCCTCTCAGTCTATTTTGAATCAAATAACTGCACTCTAAAATAATGTGTTAGTCATGGAGTAGAAAAGTATTTTTTCCCCCAGAAATTTCATTTCTTATTGATTGATGGCTTTTGCTGTAATGTGTTCTTTGCAGTGATGTTATAACGTCTGCCAACTTCTGGGAAAAATGTATTATGTTACACAATGTGGTGCATTTGTCACCTATTTGGCTGAGTGCTGTGACACAGAGCACATCCCCGTTACAGAGGAAGAAAAGGGGTTATTTGATTAGTTGTTTTAGTACAAGTCCCTGTCACACTCACTCAAATTATATATGGCTTTTACTACAACCAGCTTTAAATTGCTCTGCAGGTAAACCGGGTACACACAAGTGCCAAGGCTATAGTTTGTGATTTGAAGGTCCCATGTGCCATCGCAGCATTTTATTCTGAGGATATTTGTAGAAATATGAGACAAATCTATGGTGCTTTGATACTAACACTTTTAGTTGCCAAAGTCAGACATCTTTCAATCCACAGAGGGGCCTTAAACACCAAAGAATCTACTATGGATAAAACCTGCTCAAAACAAAACATAAACAGAGGTGAGATTGTGTTAACTGCCGTCTCCATGGGTGCACTCAGCATCTAAGCCAACAAGGAAAAGAAGCACTTACAGTGCAACAACAACCACACAAAGTAGTAGATGCTCTATTGAAAACATATTTGGAACTGTGTGACATGAACATATTGATCTGCAAAGGCACCAAACAGATGTTGCCCTGAAAGTTTCCAAATCTCAGGACAAAATCTGTCTCACAAGTTCTGAAGTCACTCAGATATAAAACTCCCAAGGAAGCAACTAAAACACTTCAAAGTCTCTGCATTTAAAAACATTTCCCTACTGTGAGAATGTCCGCAGAATTCTTTTTGATTATTGAACACATTTTCTTGTTAAGGTGAGGCCGTCTAATTAATTTGAGTTACACATGACTGTCCTAGAAATTTCAACTTTCTGCTTTATCTTGAATGTAATGTCTTTGTACTCCATGAACCTTCTTTGACCTTTTAAGAAACAAAAATGCTGATGCGACCAACAGAGCTGGCGCTGATCCTGTACTGACTGCTCAAATGGGAATACTGATCAGTTAACAGAAGAATCATTGTTCAAAGTGTTTCCTGTGTCTGATGAAAGTTGTATGACTACAATATCATAAATATCCAAAGGAGTGAACTCCTATTTGTCAGACTTCTGCATCACACTGTGATGTTGAGACCTCTGAATAAAGACTATTCCTATAGATCCTTGATTATGTTCTTTATACTCTATATTCTTTTGTTATATTATCTGTTGTATTTCCTGCTTCAATAAATTCACAAAAGACTGTTCAATCTGAAAATTCGTATTTAATTCCTCTCATTCCACCACAATGACAACATGTCTCATTGTGTCACACGCCAAAATTACTGTCAACGAGTTATTTTCTTCGGCCTTTTGTTAAAGTAAAACCTGTTCATTCCTGGGCCCTTTTCTCAAACTGCTGCTTGCAAATGACAGTACTAAAACTAATATATTTTGTATATATATACACAGGGTCTGAATTAATAATCTTGGTATATACATAGAGGTAACCCTTCAGAAGGTGTAAGCATCAGTTTAGATTAGCAGACATTATCTTATGTTGCTGCTGCCATGTGGCCAATGTCAGCATCAACAGCTGATTTCAAGTAACACAATACTACAGACAGTCAAGTAACATAAAGGTTAGTAATGTGGTGCGACGCTAGACTCAAGTGGCAGACTCAGACATGAGGTAAAAGTTCAGAAGCAGTCTTTAGGTTTGGTACAGAAGTCAAGAAGGATCAGGCAGGGGGAGAGAGGCAGGGTCAAAAAGCAAAGGCTGGTCATGCACTTATAATGATCACTAGGAGCTGACCAGTACTGGCACTGACGTGAGGGGAACATGGTGTTTAAATACACACACGAACAAGACCCATGTGAAACTCATGAGGGCGGGACATGCAAACAGCAGGGAAGTGGGGAAGCAGACAAAGAGCTAAAGGTACGTAAAGCTCTCTGTAATGAGACACAAGGCAAAATGTCACCGAAAGTAACTGAAATGTCCAAAGGCAGAAAAATGATTCCCCTTACAATGGATGGAACATATTTATTAGTTCATACACATAAACTGTTGTGTACATTTTGTAAGGTGTCAATTCTACTAGAAATGGACCACTGCCCTGTTCAGATCTGGTATTACTATCCATCCAGAGAGACCTGATTACAAGGGGATAGGATTTCATAGAACTCAATTTTGTATATCAGCTTTGACAGCGTTCCTATAAGGCTGTGTAAGACTTGAGGTGGAAACTCAGACACAGTATGCACTGACATAAAAGTCCTGGTTCAGTTCACCTTACTCTACGGTGGAGTAACAGGAAGGCCACGTAAGGTTTGTGTCAGTACATTTCAGCCACAAGAGCCCTGTGTTGCATGAAGCAACAAAAATATATAATCCATCTCCCTGGCTCACTCTCTCACATACACACACACGCCGCCACTGCAGCCACACCAGGAGTGCTCCGCTAATGACTTGCAGAAGCACTTGCTTTATGGACGATGACCTTTACAACCACAAAGGTTAGGGCCATTAAGTGGAGGATGTCTGGGGATAGAGGGGACACCTGCAGAGGAAAATAGGATGAAGAGGCCTCAATAGAAATAAAGGTCCTCTGCAGGTTTGAAAGGAAGTTTATTAGAAGATGGGAAATGATGAAGGGCAAACTCTGAGAGGACTGCCTTTTTCTACATGACCCAGTAATCTCTGCTTAGAGTGGGAAAGAGAGCGATGGAGACAGAGAGAGGAAGAGAGGTGGAAAGAAGGGGGATCAAAGAACATTGCATTCCTTTCCTGTTTAGATGTGGCATGGAAGCAGAAGAAAAAATAGCGGAGGACTCAGCGTGAGGCAGAGGAAGAGAAAAAAAATCTACTCTCCCATCTATGCATCCGGACTTTAAAGCTGAGGCACTGTAGCAGCTGTGAGGCTACTTAGAGACGGAGCTGCAGGACGCCAGGGTTCAGATAATCCCTGAGAGAAATGACAGGAGGAGACAGTGAAGGTGGGGAAAAGTTTGGATGCAGAAAAGTGAAAGAAGAGGATACAGAATATCAAGTGTCCGAATAAAGTTGGAGGGGTGTAGCAAAGAAAGAGAGAAAATATACTGAAGGACAAAGGAGAAAAAACAAGAACGAAACAGCTTGACATCTTGCCAAGGAAGAAAACTAAATGTAAAAGGTACAATCCAACAATTTTTATTCCTCAGAATGGAGCAGCAGAGACAGTGACGGCAGGCTAATCTTTTTTGTTTGTCAATCAGAATTCCTAATGCACTCACATCATGCACTTTCTCCTCCCATCAAATCTTCTTCCTCGCTGTGTTAATCCGCCCAGGCCTGCCAAGAAACCCATATATTCCCAATCCTATATAAACTGACAATCCCTCCCTTAAGGAAGTCAAAACAGTTTAGAGGAAGCTTTGTGTTTCTCTGCTGGAGTGTTTTACTCAAATGCATACACACATATACAGACACACACACAGGCAGTGTCTTGCCAAGATCCCATATGCGTCTAATCCTCAAATGACTGCCTTGCGGAAACTACAGTGGAGATTAGGGGCGAGCCTGTGATTGTTGTTACTTCATGGTTTGCTTTATGCTTTATACATGCATACTGAAAAATACAGAACGCACACACACACACACACATACCTAAAACTGAGCCACTAATTTGGTTCGAATGACATGAATGGTTGTGATAATTACAATCTTGCAAGGGACTTAATTTATTGATGGCTATCGGAACGTGAAGAGGATTTTAACAAATGAGAGAAGTGTTTCAGAAACAACTTACCAACACTACTTTTAAGTCTAGTCTAGTTTAATGAACCCAACCGAACCCTACTGGCAATTGTCACGCCAAAATAATCTTGTCTGATTCTTCAACACGTCAGTGAGGCTTGCACATATCTAATGCAGGATGATGTATCTGTACAATCTATCCTGCAAAGGAAACAAAGTTCAGGTGGTGAAAATAAATGCATAGGTTACCTCGGGCGAATTCTAATGAGGGTGCACTTATTTGAACTTTATAATCATTATCCAAAGCCTGTGGCAGCCTAAAGTAAGTGATATTTTAAAGGATATTGTATATTGTGAAATTGCTTGCTCTGCTCTTTTCTCTGAGTGTGCGACTACACAATCACTATTGTGCTCTATCAAAAAAACAAGCCTAAAAGAACTATTGACTTTTTTTGGTAAATGAGGAGATGAGGATACATAAGGGAAAAGAAAATACTAGAGAGTTGACCAAAGTTAGCTTGGCTGAGACTTCCCCCAACTCTCGCTGGTCTACAACCAGATGTGGAACCCGATTAATGACCTCACTTAATAATCAGGCCAGGTGTGGTCACCTCTATTTCGGGGGGCCTTTAATTAGGTGTCTTGTCAGAAATACAAGGAGGAAGGGATGGGCGCTCTTATCAGCAGAGTCAAAGATAACTTATCTCTCCTCCTTTCTCAGGCTTTTCCTCTTTTCCCCATCACTTTCTCCTTTTCCTCCCTCCTTCACCGATATTATTCTCCAAAGGACCTGCCACCAGAACCTTTTAATAATCCCAAAGCAATTTAAACTCATCTCCAGGTGCAGCTCCTCAGAGACCCAATAACAATAGCAGTAACCCCCTTATT
Source organism: Limanda limanda (assembly GCF_963576545.1). Classification (NCBI taxonomy): domain Eukaryota; kingdom Metazoa; phylum Chordata; class Actinopteri; order Pleuronectiformes; family Pleuronectidae; genus Limanda; species Limanda limanda. Next base: position 3,914,229 of record NC_083645.1, on the reverse strand, counting down.
CCCTTTACTTCAAGTATTGATTTTAAAGCAAGGCTAAGAGGAGCAAGAAGGTCATCCCTGCCCTATTTTCACGACACTGTATGTAATTAACTGCAACCCAATCAATTAAAGTGACATGCTGCTTTGGGGATAAATTCAAGTAATGGAACTGAAAAGGAAAGCACGTTGAACTTAGACACGTTGTTATCCCTTTGTGTGTGTGATAAGGTTGAACAAGCAGTTTATCATACACAATTGATTTAGCCGTTTATGACACATAAAACACTTGAACTTGAACTTTTAATTATTCTCCCAATAGACCAATTAGTGGTTCCCGACTCAAAAAACTTGTGTTTTATTTGTTTTTTTCAAACTGTTTTCATGTATTTAATTGTTAGAATCTTTCCTCAAAAGTTTTGCTGCTCAAATCAAACTGGAACGTTTTTATTCGAAAAAAATATGCATATGCCATTTATCATTTCAAGGTGCAATACTTTAATACCTGTCCTTCAAAGGGCAGGGATCAAATTTGAAAGGAAGTATGACACCCTCATTCCTTCCCATGGCCCTTCACAGCATTGACATGAATGTCACCACAAAGGATAAGATCAAATAAAACAATTTTAAACTTTGCCATGACATTCAACGTTTGAGTTTTTTATTACAAAAACTCTATCTATCTATCTATCTATCTATCTATCTATCTATCTATCTATCTATCTATCTATCTATCTATCTATCTATCTATCTATCTATCTATCTATCTATCTATCTATCTATCTATCTATCTATCTATCTATCTATCTATCTATCTATCTATCTATCTATCTATCTATCTATCTATCTATCTATCTATCTATCTATCTATCTATCTATCTATCTATCTATCTATTTAGCTATCTATCTATTCAACACACATTTGTAAAAAAATAAAGAAAACATATTAAAAATTTATATCAACACAGCGAACAATATATCAGTCTGAATAACAGGCAGATTAAGCAGACCTTCATGGATACAATCCATTTATTCTCCATCTTAACAATTTGCTGACTGGTAAATAAAATGATTTGCTCCAAGTACTGAAGCCACTGTCAGACATGAGTCCTCTTTAGAACCATACTAAAATATTGTGGTTTCATTTCCCAACAGTCACCTTAAATTCAACCAAGCCACACCAAATTACACACACTCAAAGATATCACTCTCTAAAATATGGAAGATTTTTTTCATCAGGATTCATGAATTTTTCTCTAAGAAATCTATGAAAATGTTTAGAAAAATTGAAGTGGATCTTTCTTCAACTATGTCCCATCCTTACAGCAAGTCTCATTGAAATCCATTTAGGAGTTTTTCCATAATCCTGATGAATAACAATCACCCAGAAGCTGCAATGGTTGGGGTGAAAACGATCTTCTTGGCGGAGGTAATACGTACCTGAGTCATTTCTCACAAGGATCATGCAATCATTTGGTATGACAAACCTGGCTGATTCCATATGCTGACATGATCTACTAATGGCTGCAGTGACGGAGTTTAAAAAAACAGCCATCAAGTCGGATGCTTTGAACTTCGTGGAGCGCATCAGTGATCTCAAGATGTTTCATATTCAACTAAACAAAAACCTGCAGGTTAGTGGTGTTAATGGAGAAGTCACACATTTAATATATGGCAGGAACACTGTAAAATAGTGGACATGTGTTTTTCTTTCTGTTTCATAGAGAAGCAAAAAATTTTGTATACTGTCAACAAATGAAAAGAAAACTGAATCTATATCTCTCAATTGTTGATTTTTTATGTGTGCCTCTTAGTCCTTGCTCGTATCTATCTATGCCGAAAGATTTAGAATATACAGACTTTCACAAAAAAAAATATCTCTTTTCTCTTAACATGAATATGTTTCCTTGTGTAGTGTTTATGTCCTCAATGAGTTCCTGTATCTATGTTCTAATTTATGTTTCAACAAAAATACAACCTACAATACCATTTCTTAATTTACACCAACAGACTTCTAAACAAACCTAAAGTTTTTAAAACTAGTTTTTAAACTATAAGTAGCCTTTTTCATACCAGCCCCCCCAGGAGAGAAGCTCCCATGAGCAAGTTGATAAGGAATCCGACTCGAGATGGATGCAAAAGGGGGAAAAAAAGGAAAAAAGCTTCATATTAGAAAGGCAAACTCCAGAGAATATCCAAACCCAATGGTGTGGACATGTCCATGTCTTTCAAATGGCTCATAAAAGAGACAGTTTTAAAAAATGTTAAAGTACCAAAGTATAAAAACTGTATTTTCCACTTGTGGTGTAACTGATCTGACTTCTTATTCATGGCAGCTGCATGGACATTCATTTCCAATGAAATTATCTTAAGCCTGTGAGCAAACAGAAAATCGCTCATATTTCATTGTTCAATATTACACAACCGGCAGCAAACTCCTCTCTACAATATTCAGTGATGACAGTCATTGAGGAAAAGTATCACCACCATCTTCTTTCGTGTTGAATCCATTTCAGCGTTGTGGCGATAAAACACTTAACAATCTGAGTTCCTGTATCTCTGCACTCAGGACGTCCTCGTCTGTGGTTACACCTCCACCGTCATTTTGAAAAAGTGTGACCTGCCTCTTCAACCTCACAGCCCTCCGTAAAAACTGGTGCTTTGTACCATAAGCACAAAGTCAAAATATGAGAGAATCTTTGAATACATTTGTTTGAAATTACAAAGACATTTAGAATAAATCTGCAGATTTTTGTTTGCCTCTGAATGCAGCTACCTACTGCTTGGATACTGCCCATCCTGTCCTATTGGGAAAAACTCAATGAGCCATATCTTAACCATATATACAACACCAACCCCAGCTCACAACAAGCTTGAGAAGTGCCAACCTGCCTCTAAAGCTTTCGTCTTTTATCTGCACAGTCACATAGAGCACCATACATTAGAAAATGATCAAGTGTACAGAGAGGGTGACGATGCCAGAGTGAAACATTTGATTGAACGTCTCTGTAATGCTATTTCTGTAAAGCTCTTTGGCTAATGGGGCCTCTAAAGAATATCAATGATTGTCTTTTTGATAGAGGGCACAGATGATTTGTTTAAAGGTTTTATCTGGCATTTCTGCTGTATTAGTCACAGTGAAGAGAGACAGGAAAGGGCAGGAGAAAGAGGGGATGACATGCAGCAAAGGGCTTGATGCAAATACAAGCCTCTGTGGTAAGGATTTAGTCTTGATAGTTAGGTGAGCTATTAAGGTAATGAATAGAGTTTATTTAATCTCAAACTCATACATGCCACAAGACACAGCAACAGTGAACCATTTCACCTTAAAACTGGAGTTTACTCCTGTATATTCAGAATAAAACCATCCACAGAGCAATCAAGGGCTAAATCTGCTCTGCTCTTCTTGGGATAATAAAAGACCAACTGATCATGTTGATTTCCTCATAAACTGTAATGTAACGTGATTTGAGCGGTTGTTAAGACTAAAAAAGAGTTATATTAAGTCAATTTAACATTTACTGTATCGCTTTGGAAGAGAACATACAATTCTCAGATTCTCAGGCAGGTTCTGGCTTGATTTCAGGGTTGACCATCCTTTTGTTGTTATGTATCCACTGAGAGTTGCCTCATCGTCCCAGTCACAGGTACAGTACATGTCTACGGTGCAATTTGTGCTGAAATGAGGATGAAACAAGTCGGTCTGGCATTACACAAAAGCGCACCTGATGCCACATTCCATTCCATTTCAAAAGGTGTCTGTAATACACAATAAGGTTGTTTTCAAAAAACGCCATTTCAATCAAGAAGACTCATCTCGACCAAGTGTAGCTGTGATTTCTCTCCAAGAGTCCAAACCTGTTTGTGTGTTTTCATATTGCTTCAACGATGGGTTTATAAATGTGGATGCCGTCAGATGTCCTCACACAACATCTCTTGAAAACAAGCATACATGTTTGTCCTCTCCCGTCTCCCTCATCTTTGTTTACCACGACCTGGAAAAGAGAGCAACAAAACATCTTGTACTTGGACCGTGCACAGTTGACACATAACAAAGAATGTGGTCATAGATTTTGCGCTACACACCAGCATCAGCATAGGTTGTTCGTACGTAGAGAACAACATTTTGGTCACAACAAGGACCATCTGGAAAACAGCCGACTAGCAGACGGAGAAAATATTGATTGGTGGTAAGAAGGTGCCTTTCTGAAACATACTGGTGCATTAAAATATGGTCTGACATGAAGTTTGAAACCGGCTGTGATGTCATGGACATCAAAGTGAACTGTTTTCTGCTCATCAGCTTACTAAAAAAAGGAATGAAGAGCAAGTAGTTTAAAAAAAGATAAAAGGAACTTCAGATGTCAGAGCATCCCGAAGCTCAGCACACACGAACAACAGGAATAATGTTCTTCCCTTGCAACTAGTTAAGACAACAATAACTGCGACAGTTAAATCCAGCTGGCAAGTTGCGGACTGATCGAATTACTATCTGCTGCAGGTTTCAAATCCCACCAGGCTCAGTGTCGTGTAACACAGGAAAATGAAGCCAGTGGCCGCGACAAGGAAAGATATTATTATACTGTTTTTGCTAAAATTCCACAGAGCTGCCTCAACTACATTCTACATTCATTTAAAAGAAACAAATGTTCTGCATTTACTCTAACCATGTGTCCTGAGCTTTGGGATTCATTTATTGAAGCCTTGATCTTCTCATAATATAGGAGTTTGTCCTAAAAAATAAAGTCTGATTCTACAAGGTCAGCTGGGTTCCATTCCCACAGCTGAAAACCTTTTGATAACAGAAACAGAAAAAGAGAAAATGAATCTACTCAAATTACAGATCTTCTTGCCATCCTCCTCCTTCTGCTCATAGTCTCTATCTCCCAGTTTTTTGACACATCCTATTAAAGTTGACGAGAACTTTCCAAGTAGCTGAAAAGGAAAAAAGAAGTGCTGCCGTTCACATCATCTAAAAGATAAAAGAGAAGTCAAGGGGTGGGCGTTCAGGGGTAAAATATTTAAATATGAATGGATCTCTGTCAGGTCCAAAATGTTTCGTGACAGCCAAGAAGCTACAAGAGAAAGCAAAAGAAGAGGCCATAAAAGCCTCACACACCATGTTGCCACCATTTCTCACCATTAATGAGACTCAAAGGATCCTCCATTGGGTCAAACACATTTTGTCTTTGAATAGGAGCCGCTGAATCATCAAACAGCCTCAATTCAAGAAGTCATTTTCTTTCTTCCGTCTTCTTTCTCCTTGAATGTGTCCCTTAATGTCAAAAACTGGATGTCTCGCCTGTCACTATGTTTCATTAAATGCCACTTTTTAAAGAACTTGAAGAACCTTTATGTTCAATGGTGATTCATTTTGACCTTTTACATTTGATTGGCTGCAGAAGACTGATCCACTGTTTTTAAAAGGCTTTTCACATCAAAGTCTGCGTGCACGTGAGAGAACTCTTTCAGCATGTGCGCGTGTCAAGCATGTGCAAGTGGGTTCTTTTGCATGTTTTTAAAACCCAATCGCTTGTTTTGTTTATGTTTGTGTGACTGGGAGACCGGGCTGTATGTGTGGTATTTTTATTTTATTTGACTGTGCACTGCTTTACGGCGCCACATTTATATTCAAAGTTCTGCTGGTCTGTGTAAACACTCAGCTGTTGTGCTATCTTTCAACTACAGTTACACCATAAAGTTTAGGTCTTTCCTCGAACAAGTGCGGGGCTGCTCCGCTCTCAACGAAATGCCTTTTTTGGGGAGGCGGAATAAGAGAGCCTTCATGTCCTTGAGTTTTCATCTCTTCACTTTTATTCCATAATTTTCTGACAATTGTTCTGCCCTCTTCTCCTGTCTTTCTTATTTTTTACTCTAATCTCCTGTTATGTCACTTACTTTTGTTCTCCCCTCCCTTTTCTCACTCTCTTCCCTTTGTCGCTCCTGAACTCGAGTCTCTGCTGCTCCTCCAGTGAAAGCAGGAATGTTTCTTCATCAGGCTGAAGTGGACCTCGAGTCTATTCACTGCCACCTCTTTTTCAAGTGGAGAGGATCTTTCCGTGACGGCCTGTGTGGGAAAGGCAGACCGAGGCCATTCACAAAGCTTTTAAGACTCTATTAAAGAGAGCCTCTCCTTCTCCTATTCTTTTTCTTTCCACGTTCTTTCTCTCCTGCATCTTTTGCCGCTGTTTCTTTCAGCACAGACTTTTCATAGGGCCCACTGCTCGCCTTCTCCCAAGCTCCCTCACTCTCGCTCTCTGAATAAGGGGCCACCTTATCCTTGCTTTTCTTAGTCAATTACCTGCTTTTCTAGCAGATACTTTTTTGTGCTGCAGGAAAGTAAAAACGAAGTTGTTAAATTTGATAAACTAAATCAAAAAAATGTTTGGAGTGAGGCAGATAAATGCTTTCAAAGTAGTAGCATGAATGTTACATTAATAAATACTTTTTCAAGGCAATATCTAATCAGATCCATGCAACCGTCATGAATCAATGCAAAAAGTCCTTTGGGATGAACAGATTTCCATATAAAATAATTTAGCTTTCCATATTTCATGAAATTCTATTTTCATAACTTGGACAACCTCTGGAATGAAACTAAAAGAAAAAAAATGTTTTATCTAGTTAATGATATTCTTGATCTTCATGATATTCTATGTTTGTCATTAGAAACATGATGAAGCCAAAATCCACAATTAATGGATGTAGCACTGCCATTGCTATTGTTTAAATATCAATGTAAATCAGTTATAAACATTGTTTGGGAATACATTCAAAAACCACCTGAATCACATTTGCAAATGTCATAATCAATGTGATCCTTTTTAAAATATTAAATACTTAATTTAACTTATAGGGGGAAAAGAGGGACCTTTCCAACTACATTGTAAATTGTACCAAAGTAATGATTAGTGAGAAAGAACAGTCTTGCTGAGCTAATGGAAGAAGCCAAATATTTGGAGCAACAGCCATTTTTCAAACGTTAATTTTATTTCAACTCTTGTCCACCACTCCCAGCACAATGTAAGTGTTATGTCTCACTCTAGTCACCAACTCACACACTGATGATGCAGCTACGGAAGCACTAAATATGTCACTGTTTATTTATGTTGGAAGTGGTCACCCACATAAGCACAAGTTGCTCTTGATTCAAAAGTCCACAAACTCCTAATGTGGAGATGAACGTTTTTTTCTGTAGAGGGATTTTGGAGAGGTGTTTGAAGGGAAGACAAACTAACAGACATTCTAATTATCACTCTGATCTTTATCTTTTAATACAGAGTGGTGTAATGGTTTAATTTGAAAATTATACAGACAGGTATCTGAATTTAGATCTCATCCAGGTGGCTCTACAACAGACATATGCTTGTAGATTCAGAGATTTTGCAGTCAAACAAAAAACCCTGAGGGCTGAGTAGTGCTGGCTTTGGAGCAAATATTGTTTTATTCTTTATTCTGTCCCCACTCGACCGGACTCTCAGCCTTGGAATGAACAGAAGAGAGACTTTGGGAGGAAGCTTTACAGTACCCACAGGGGGAGAAAATGGGGACATATTTCACTGATCAAATGGTTTTATTATTTCAAATCAAAACAGAATCATTTATCATCTTCCCCTCTCCCTTGCGCTGTACTTTGACTCATTATTCTGTCTTTGTCTTTTCCTCCCTCCATCCCTCCTCAGATATCTACATATCTTTTATTTCACCAAATTAAAGAACACAGCCCCATGAAAAGTGTATGATCTAAGCGCCTGTATGTAGCCACATGCAGATAATGAGCCTGTAAAGGGTTTCTGGGAGTTCACCTGGAAGTGGAGAAATTGAGTAAAACATTACTCGCAGAATGAACCTTGAAACGGATCATCGTCTTTGCTGACTGGGTTAGTGATGAGTGATGAAGTGGAGCCGTATTGTAATTGTAAAATGTATTTTTTAGATATTGACTTAAATAAGAACCATATGTGGTTTATCCAACTATTCAGCCACATTTCTAATGAAGTCAGTTAGAGTATACAGTGCACGCAGAAAGTATTTACACCCCTTCACGTTCATCACATTGAGTTGGGTTTTAGCATTATGAGATGTTCCTGCCCCTTGACTTGAGTCGAATAGTGGCTGGAGATGGTTTGGAAAGGAACACACCTTTTCTGTATAAATGTTGGTGACCAAGCAGAAAGGCAAAGGACAAAGATGTAGAAAAGACTTTCCCTTTTTAATAAAGTTGGAAAAATTTGTCTTCTTTCGAATAACTAACCACCAAATCCACACAATTTACAAAAATAGAAAAATAAACTACAAAATCAGGGACCCTAAGACAACTATATTTTCAACAAAACTAAAATACCTCCTTTACAAATGACAAACAGGGGGGATATATACACACACATGTTGAGCAGGCACAAAGGGGAAACGTAATAAAAAATACAACAATAACTACCAAAATAAACTATCAACATACAGACATTAAAAACCAATCAGAATAAGTAGATACACAAATGAACAGGATCAACTTTAAACAAATAATCACAAAGTCAAACTAAAAAGTTTCACCCCATTCTAAATCAAATAGTCTCTCATACTGTGGGAAACAAGATGCCACAGACAACAAAACCTATATTGAGCTGAATTATTTTAATGTGTCTCTCAGTGATGAGAGGCATCCATCTGGCCATCTGCCATAAAACCCAGATTGGTGGAGAGCTGCTGTGATTGTTCTTCTGGAAGTTGGGTTCTTGTTTGACTGTCTGGCCAAGACCCTTTTCCCCCGATTACTCAGTTTGGTAGAGAGAGGTGAAGAGAAAAACAGAGAGACACACTGATATAGATTAGCGTCTCACCGTCATAGTGTGCAGAAAGAGAGAGAATGAGAGACACTGAAGGTAGAACCTGAGGTTTCATTAACATAATTTCTCAAAATAAGTCAAGTAGCCAGACGTGTGGTTATCATGGATCCATCATGCCAACTTAATAATGGTAATAAACATATAGTTATGTCATTTAACAATTATCAAATTAGGATTGCCATGGAACTGCCTGGATTTCTTTAGCCGACTGGATTACTGTATCACATTTTTTAAAAGGCTCCCCAAAGAAATAATAGGGAGAATCCAGCTCATTCTGAACTGATCTCGGCTGTTACCCAGAACCAAGAGGAGAGAAAACAATAGTCCAGTCCTAGCTGCCCTGGTTGCCTTAAACTCACAGGATGAGTTTCAGGTTCTCCTTCTTACATACAAGGCTCTGAACGAACTTGGTCACAGCTGACTAGTTAACTATATTCCCACTAGAACACATGGCTCTTCCCCTGGCTCTACACCCATTTAATTGAACTTGATCATACCGGCTTATGCTCCATCTTCAGCCAGTCAATTACAAAACAAATGCAAAAAGGAAACACCAGATTCTAGGACATGATGCTAGAAGAGATATGGCTTGCAATTAGGTATTATCTAATTGATGTTGAAGTGCTACTTGGCTTGGTATGAATCCAATGTAGGAGAAAATCAGGTAAGTTTTGGTTGTCTATAGCTAGCAATAAACCATCATTCAATCTGACCAACAATCTTGACCATCTACATCCTCAGTGTCATATTTCTGTTTCCCATGCGGCACATTGTTATCCGCAGTGCTTGTGATCCACATTGATCCATTCACATCCATCCCTGTCTCCAGCTGAGGGCAAGATTGCTCCTATATATCATCTTCTAGGGCTTTGGCCATCAGGATAGATGGTGTGGAGACTGTTAGAGCGTACATTGAGGATTTGTGGATAAACCTTGAAATGCTGTCAGGTCGATGAGAGAAGGAGCAAGCAGCCATCATTCAGCTCAGAGGGCCCTCGAAAAAAAAGTTGAACATAGGTAAAAAACGCACCAATCAATATGGGAGCCATCAGACTCAGAGTTAGAGACCCATGGACAGTGAAGTCATCTTTTGTCACCTATAGGCTGAGGACACTGGAGAGGACTTTCAAAAGGTACAAACAGGTTTTAAAAATGAATTAAATCACACTTCGATGTATGTTTAAGTGCTCACAATTCTGATAGGTTTGGTCTAAATAGTTGTATATTGCTATCAAAATGGTGAGATGTCATTATTGAAAGCTCAGACCGATTGGTTATTTCTAGTAAAGAAGCAAGTGAAAAATAATGATAAGAGGAAAAATTTCGCTCTACGCCTTTTTTATCCTGAATCCTAATACTAACATTGGATCTAAGAAAATTGAAAAAAAAACACCAGTTAAATCTACTGAGTGTGTGTGGGGGCACTTTAAACTCAAGTCATTGCCGGGTTGATGTTTTTAAACAGGAATTTTATGATTTATCCCTAAACTAACACATTTGTTTTGAAGCTTCTCCTGTACGGACCCGGACCTACAGCCAAAACAGAAGGGTATAATTTAAAATCTGACGGGGCCCTTCTATTTGTAACAGGTGCAGCTTTTGTAATGTTTATGGTAGTGGTTTAGCAGATGAGGAAACGCACCGACCAATTGCATGCGAGTTAAGCCATCCCACGTGATACTACTCAGCCAATCAAGTCTGTGCATTCCAGGAGGGTAACATTGCGTCTCTACAGTGCAGACAGATGAGAGAGTTAGAGGCAAGTTACACATGAAAAGCAGGTAGATAGAAAGATAGAGATGCAGGTAGAGAAACCAAGGGAGAGATACAGACGACTGCGCCGGAGAAAGTGGAGAAACAGGAGTGAGACAGAGAAAGGGAGAAAAACAGACGAAACAAGTGGAGGAGTGGGATATAAGAGGGGAAAAAAGTGATTCTAAAACTGTTCAATTGTTAAGATGTGTTGAGATTTATTATCTGTTAAAATGGTTCAGACTTTTGAGTCAAGAAAAAAAAATTGAAATTATAGCTTTTTCTCCCTTTATTTTAATTTTCTGAAGTTAAGCCCTTCATTTGATCATGCAGAATTTTCACATTTATTTTCTCGTATTTTGAAATGCAGCCCTACTTTGATTTAGTTAATGAGAAAACATTATACATATCTGTAATCATACATATATGTTCAGTTCTACGTTACGTGACAATTAATATTGTCAAAAAGTTTTCGTACTGAATTCATTTGCCTCATGGTCATTTTAAACAGGAGTTCAAAACGCTCAATTTCAGCTTGATCAAGAAACCGATAACTTGCAGACACTAATGTGAAGGGTGATGTTGAGATCTGGATTTCACTAAAGAGGGCAGGTCTGGTTTGAGGACAGTGGTTGTGATGCGTAAAATGTCACGTAATTGGGAGTCACTCAGTCTTGACCTCAATCGGTTCTTGTTTGAGTTCATGACAGAGAATGTCTGCTCACACAAATATGTTGAGCAGAATAAGCCCAGCATTTTCATAGCAAATGTTCGCATTTCTAGAAATTTGCCGTTATCCAGCTGCCCGTAAAAGTCAACAAGAGAAAGCTGCAGGTGTTTGGCGCACCACTCAACGTCACACTGCAGTTCAATGAGCTCTGGTGAGCGGATAGCTGGCTCACCACTGCATTTCGTCCTTGAAGATTAACGTTCAGCCCATTCAGATGCTTCATTATGTCAACCAAATAAACCAAATCAGCCAGCCATACAATTCTTCCATCGGCTGCCCCTTTTCATCCAAAAAAATTATAATTTTCCTCACATCGTTGTGATATATTACATCTCCATAGTCAGCTTGGATGTCAAGCAAGAACTGCTGAAACTGTCGATGGTGTAGAGCTTTAGCGTGAATAAAATTGATTGCCTTCACAACTGGTTTCATAAAATGATCACATTTGAGATGTTTGGCACAGAAAGCCTGCTGGTGAATTATACAGTGGAGTTTTATAGCGTTACCTCCTTCTTCGCTGACCATCAGTAATGATCCCAGACACTACTCTACAGTAGTTTCATATCATCAACAGCTGAACAGAGAAGCGAATAGATCTGTTCCTCTGGTTTGGTCTTTAAGGCTATGGAGGTCAAGCAGCTCCTCTGTTACATTCATGTTGCCGTCAACAAAAAAATCAAGAGCTGTGCAGTGTCAGAAGCATTGTTGCTTTCATCTCAGGCTAATGAGAAATAATCAAAAGTCACTCCCCTGTCCCTCAGTTCTTTGAATATCTGACGATATGTCTAGACTATAAACTATCCAGATTTCACCCTAAAATAAGTATTGACACAGAGCAGCATAAATCAGAGAGGTAGACAATTTAAAATCGTGGAATGGAAATTGAAACCCGTTCCACTTTTAAGGTTCAGATCACCAAAAGAAAAAAAAGGGTATTTCATTATACTGACCCAGGCAGGGCTACCATGGTAAAATGCTATTTGAAGAGTCATGGGCTCAGACTAGAGCATTGCACCAGCTCGTAGGAGACTGAATTTTTTTAGTTACTGTTTTGTAATAGGCCACAAGAAATTGGAATACAACATTTTTAAAGTAACTTATAAACTGTAACTTTATTCAATTTCATCCATCATCTATGTATATATATATATGAAGCATACTAGGGCTGCTCGATTATGGAAAAAATCATAATCACGATTATTTTGGACAAAAACAAACACGATTATTCAAACGATTATTAATATGTGCCCTTATTTTTTTAAATGACTAACCGGAAGTACCAGTCACTTCCGGTTCCGGTAAACACCGATTACGGCTGTGTTTGTTATTCCTCCGTGAAACCATGCAGGATATCGGTGCCCGGTTCCATACAACAAAAAGGGGAGAATCGTGAGCTGACCCGCGCGGGTCCGGTGTGAACAGCCGGGCGGCTGCACGCTGTAGAGCGGACGCTGCGCGCCGCGCGGCCGCTACACTGTGTGGTGCCGCTGCTCGTCGGATTCGAAGAGTCAATCACACAGGGCTGCTCTCCCTCTGCCGTTTTCACTCACGCTGTTTTTTAAATACCTCCAGTCACCACACACACAACTCGCGTACTTCACTTCACAGCTACTTGAGAGCGAGTGCCAGTCAGCGGGGCCGCGTTGAATGCTTTAGGGGAGGGACCGAATTGCGCATGCGCGTCTCTTTAGAAAAAAAATGCCAAATAATCGTTTCAACTCGATTATAGTAGTTTGGAGATCGTAATCACGATTATATTTCGATTAATTGAGCAGCCCTAAAGCATACTTTCTCCTACTATCCTGAAATGAAGCCAAAATATCCCAGATACGGCAGCACCATCTTGGACATTTGGACAAGTATCACAATATTGATTGGGGGATGGAGCCCTGATAGCACGGCCCAGAATATACATGCACTCAACCAATCGTGAGTCCGTCTCGATGGATCTAATCAATGCGGGACTGTGATCAGGTGAAAGAGGTTTAGGGCTGACTGGACAATGCACAGGAGTTATAATAAATCCCTCTTTCTTGACGAATCATCAAACTTTGATGCCACGGTCAGATCATGTGAGGTACACAAAAACTTTCAGTTAGTTTTAATCTCCATAGACTCAAGATGACACTCACTGAATTTGATCTGATGAAAGCTCTAGGAGTCAAATACACAACATGTAAAATGGCCACTAAATCCCAAATGACCGACTTCCTTTTGCGTTTGTTGTTAATCGAATTGGTGGTGGGGACCTTTTTTTTTGGTCCGAACATGTGTCTTTGTTAATATCGTACATTTTCACCAGGCCTGACACGACCACAAAGTTGGCTTTGAGCAGACATCATGGAGTCCATTTTGTGATTTTATTTGGTATTTTTTTATTTGAAAGTGATGGACACACACACACTGTAACATTTAAGTATTGTAACATATGAGTTATTGTTTGTTTTTATTTTCTTGAGAACTGAGACTTCATGACATAACCAGGGACAAGATGGAGACTATTTGGAAAAAACATGAAACATCTCTATCTAAAGCATCTTCCTGCAGAGGCCTTTGAGACATGACTTTCATCAGATAAAATATGCACCAGAACCTATACATAAGGTCTCAAAAGATGTATGAATTTGACATTCCGAGTTAGACATTCCCTGACTTTAAGAATCTGGCAGATGGTCTCGAGGGAAAGAAAAGTCAATCATGTTGGGGATTCCGGACACAACACAAGAGCTCATGCCGTAGTAGGACATTTTTGAGTCAGAGATGGAACACCAGCTGTTCGTGTGAGGATCATAGACTTCTGCATTATAACTTTTGCTCCTGAAATTGGAGCCCCCGACGACATAAAACCGGTCTCCTATCACCTCGAGGCAAAAGTTCCTTCGTTGGATACACATGGGGCACAGCATGCTCCAAGTGTTGGTCTTGGGCATATAGGTCTCAACACATTTTAGGGGGTATATATTTCTAAGGCCACCGATCTGGAGGAGGAGAAGATTTGGGATAAGGATTTGAATAGGAAAAAAAGACATACATAACATAGAATGCACAGAATAGGGTAAGGGCGGTAGGATTAGTTTGACCGTCGGATTAGAAGTTCCAGATTGTTGTCTCTTTTCTCTCAGGAAAAACATATTTCATCAGCAATCGGGTGGAATTTGGTGCAGATGTCAAGAAAATTCCTTTACATCTACTCTTGTGCCACAATGAGGTTGACATTAGTGGTTTAAGTAAAAATAAACATAAAAAATCCCTCACTTATTTTTAGCACGAGGCTTTGTATTTAATTAACTGCCATAATATTTGGTGCAGACATATATGTCCCTATGAATTGCTTTAGCAAATTAAGCTGGTGAACACTGAATATTACACCATGCTAGCATGCTAACGTTTAGCTAGCTGTGGACTCCTGATGGATAAATGTGTTTTTTGCAAAAGCTGTAGCTCAACAATTGCTTTTCTTCATATACAATTCAGTTTGGGCTTACATTTGCATCACTAAATGACCAAGCAATATCATCAATTATTTAAACTGATAAAATATGTACATCTGGCTGTGGTTAATATATAAGTGTGATTATAAATCCAAGGTGGCATAGCACTGTCAGTCAAGTCTTTTTGGGTTGTGTGTTGATGTCAGCAGTGCTATGTGTACTTACTGCATAGATTTGGTCATTATATGCAACAACTCTGTGTTGACTTCGACTCATGTTCATATGGGCGATCAGTGTCCACTGGTTGGTCTCTGGATCATAACATTCAGCTGTCCTCGAGCTGTAACGCCTGTTTAAACCACCGCATATATATATCTGAAGAGAGATGGAGCAGCAGTGAGTAGCCTGGTCTTTTCATTGTTTCAATTGTTAACTGTGTTGTCGTACACAAATAATTCAGGATTATTATTATTATAACTTCAAAAGATACTACTTTGTTATTATTACCATAAATAACATACCTTGCCATCCAGTGTTGCACAGCTTGCACTCCTCCTACCCTCGATCATGGGTGCAATAAGCGTCCACTGGTTGGTTTTGGGGCAGTAGCGCTCTACAGTGCTGAGGCCAAAAGAATCATCTAAGCCTCCAAGGGCATAGATGAACCCATTCAGCACGGTAACGCTCAAGTGGCAACGTCGGTAATGCATGTACATCATCTCTTGCCAGCTGTGTGTCTTCAGGTCCAACCTAACCACACTGTCTAAGCTCTCCATATACTTAGATCCACCCACAAAGTAGACATAACCGTCGAGGAAGACGGTGCCATGATAGGCCCGAGAATCCCTCAGCTTGTCTTTGATAGAGATCCAGCGATCGACAAGGTGATCGTACACTTCAATATCGCAAGATGCATGGGTTTCTTTCTTACCTCCAGAGACCCAAATGACGGAATTAGGCAAACGTGGACGGGCACGAGTGTCACTCAAACATGACGTAAAGGGTTTGGGTATGCGTTTGGTTAATGACGACATTATTTTGAAGGAATCGTTGACTATTTTTTGGCACTCAGGGTTGAGCTTCACCAGCTGGTTAGTCCTCACGTTGTTCTCAATGTACTCAATGCTTGTATTGGCAAGCCGCACCTACACAGGAACAAGGGAACAGAACTTGTTGGTAATAGGTTCATGTAAAAACTTAAAGCAACAATGTTTTTTCAAAATGAACCAAGCTTCAGGTGTTTAAACAGTTACGATACATGCTGGAAATGTCCAGTAAATTTAAACCTGTGGCCGAAAAAAAATTTACCTGAGACAAAAGCTTAGCCATGTGTTTTTCTCGTTCTTTGGGTATGTGGGCGATCCAGCACAGTATGACATCAAACACAGTCCTCTCATTTTTCACGTTGAGTTCATCTTTGCCAAGGATTTCTGTAAGGTCATGAACAGAGAGCTGCAGGTACTCTTTAAAGTTAATCGCCCGGTCAAAGTGCACCATGATGTAGTGGAAGGCCTTACATCGCAGCTCGTAGCTGGGGCAGATATCTGTGAAATGCCAGATGCCGATGCAGTTCTGTAGGCAGAGGTGCTCACTGATAAAGCTGGAGCATGCTTGTATGATGCCTATTATGTTGAGCATTTCAGCTGCAACCATCAACTCGTGCACATT
Organism: Limanda limanda; assembly: GCF_963576545.1. Taxonomy (NCBI): domain Eukaryota; kingdom Metazoa; phylum Chordata; class Actinopteri; order Pleuronectiformes; family Pleuronectidae; genus Limanda; species Limanda limanda. The sequence continues at coordinate 3,897,829 of NC_083645.1, read as the reverse complement.
GTCCTTCGTCATAGTAACAGAGCCGGTGTATGCAAACTCGATGATGATCTGCATAATGTCAGGAGACATAAGGGTTATGTGGAAAACCTTGTCTTTGGTTATCTGGTGTACAAAAAGAGCTCTGAGGATTAGAAGGGAGAAAAAGACGATATAAAATAGATATTCAACCTTTTCGCAGGCACAACAGTGAAAACAACTCTTCTCAGGCAGAAGGGACTAAGTAAAAAGGGAAATTATTATTATTAATGTGGTTAGTTGTAGTAGTAGTAATTGTAGTGTAGAAGTATAAACATTAATCAAAAAAATATAAATTCTCCCTACTAAGGTCAGGTAACAATCTTACTGGAAGTAAGTGCTGCAATCACAGAGGATGATTCTATGGATTGGAAACTGACGATCCTCAACTTGGAGGATGGCGTCACAGAATTGTTCCGCCAAACGGAGATCATTAGGTATTCCCGTCATTTTTATTTTGTCTGGTTTGTGACAGTTGTATTTCAGAGCTTTTAAATTATTAACATCACTGAGATAAAATAAATGTGAATCAAATACCTTTGAGATGATAGAACTGGACCTAGAATCCTCTGATCCAAAGGACGGTGGGATAAACAGAACAAAGAAAAATCTGCCAATAAACCTAAAAAGGAAGAAGAAGAGGCAGGGTAAATAACCCTTTAAATGTTATATAACCCTTCAGTAGTGGAGAGACATTGATGTTGGATAAGGGAGTGTAGAAGAAGAAGAACAAAGTAGATGGCGGAAATGCACTTTGATGTTTTAAACAGAAATAGAGGCCACTCACCACTAGACCGAATAAAGGAGCAGGATGGCTATCAAATATCAAGGGTATTAAGATATATAGTACTGAATTGGGAAGAAGAAGGATATTGAGACACACAGTGGATGGTGGTAATTCACCTTGATGTTGGTTGCCACTGTCGTTGCGTGTTCATTTATCCTAAATATGACAAGAGCCGGTCTCGGTTTGGTTCAATCAAGTATATATAAGAAAGCAATTAAAAGGTATGAAAAGTTACAGCAAAGCAATGGGCACCCAAAGCACAGCCCCGGCACTCTAGCAGCAACGGAGGGTTTTGAGACGCATCAAACAGACGGCGTCTGTAATATTTTATAACAGAAGGTATAATTTGATTGGTCAATAATAAAGGGGAGACGAGACTTGGTTCTTCCTCTATGGTGCGGAGGCGTAGTCCACCCTCTTGGTATTGGAATAAGGATATGACGAGCAGCCGCTCCCAATCTCCCTCCTCCTCTGATAATTGCTGGGCAAAATGTTCACTTCTTGACCAGCCTTGACACAGCTGACGCCTTGTGGGTCGATGTTGTTGTTCATTCGAGTAAAGAATATTATGATCCTGCTCTATCGGCTGTATGTCCTGTTTGTGTTTACATTCGAAACCTCTTAACCAAAACAACGTCACTCTGTCTGTCCCCCAGAACCTTGCGCAGCTGCTTGAACTCTGTGTGACGTTGAATGAATCTAAGGGAGTTATGCTTTAATATAAAAAGTTAAGACAGGTGTGAGACTGACCAGCGTTGTGACGCACACACATTTCTAGTTAACTTCAAGATTTAACACTAAGCAGCAAAGGTTATTATAAATCATTTGTGTGAAGGCCTAACATCTGCCCCAATCTGCTCCTGCTTTACTGTTTAGAGTACAGTTCCATTAACATATTCACACACACACAGACAAGCTAAAAATGTAACACCACTCACCAAAGAACCGAACTGAAGAAGATGAAAAACTGAAGAAGAAGAACCATCAATTATTACAACTCTAAACAAACACAAGGGCTGGATAGAAGCAAGGTGTTGGTATGTTTGGACTTTAATGCCAATAGTTAATCAAGATTTTTGAAGAATTGCTTAAAGGAAAAGGTATGGCCTGTCTAAATGATGGTAGAGGGATTATGTTACACCCAGGGAAACCCTCAGCACTAGACTTAACATTAGTTTCAAGGAATGTAGCAGGGTTATGCGAGTGGGATGTATCAGAATGACAGTAGGCGGCAGTTCTGATAACTTGAATGAGGAAGGGCAAGGGCGAAATCAGCTCATTCTGGAATTCTTCAGAGAAGGGACGATACCAACAGCACAATGTTTGCTTCTTTTGAAGAAATGAGGAGAGCAATCGAAAGATCTAGGCTATCATCTCCATGGAAGAATGGAATCACTTGTGCAATGCTAAATAAGTTATGTATGGTAGCATCACCGCTGTTGTTACACACATGTAGTTTGAGGGAGATTGGACATTGTACACGGAAGTTACAGCAATTTCATGCATCTCGGCGACTCGTTGAAATCTGAAGCCACGCCACTAACATGGTGTCCGATGAAAACTCACCGTTTCAATAAGACTTCATCATCAATGTCTTGAGGCCCTTCTGACCAAGTTTGACATGGTTGTGGTCAATGGACGAGGAGGCGTACATCAAAGTGTAATAAGCAAGACATTTCCTTTTGCCACAAGGGGGTGCTGTGATATTAAGTCATTTTTTCTGTGTTGATGTCATCAGGACGGGACTTTTTTCATACGGACATATGTCCAGTTGGGAGTAAGTTGGATGTCCAATGTATGTCCAATAAAGGAATCTGAAACCTAATCATTACATTACATTACATTTCATTTTGCTGACGCTTTTATCCAAAGCGACTTACAATAAGTGCATTCAACTCCGGGGGTACAAACCCAGAACAACAAGAATCAAGACAGTATAATTTCTTCAAAATAAAGCAAAACTACAAAGTGCTATAAGTAAGTGCCATTTTAGTGCTACCAAAGTGTTAGTTTCAAAAAGTAGTTAGTGGTTGTTTTTGTTTTGTTTTTTTTGTTTTTGTTTAGTCAAGGTACAGTCGGAAGAGGTGTGTTTTCAGTTTTTGGCGGAAGATGTGTAAACTTTCAGATGACCGGATGTCGATTGGGAGCTCATTCCACCATTTAGGAGCTAGGACAGCAAACAGTCGTGATTTTGATGAGTGTTTAGCTCGCAGTGAGGGAGCAACGAGCCAATTAGCCGAAGGAGAGCGAAGTGAACGTGCTGGTGTGTAATGTTTGACCATGTCCTGGATGTAAACTGGACCTGATCTGTTCACAGCATGGTACGCAAGTACTAGTGTTTTGAACCGGATGCGGACAGCCACTGGTAGCCAGTGTAGGGAGCGGAGGAGCGGAGTAGTGTGAGTGAATTTAGGTTGGTTAAAAATCAGTCGAGCTGCTGCATTCTGGATGAGCTGCAAAGGTCTGATGGCAGTAGATGGAAGACCTGCCAAGAGGGAGTTATCATAATCTTAATCTTTTGGTGGAGAATCATGACAACTTTGACAACACGACACGGTCACACCTTTTGATGAAAACTCACAATTTGAATACGTTTTATCTCCAAGGAATCAAGAAGACCTTCACTGAATCATTTGTTGATCTGATGAAAGCTCAAGGAGGAGGTTGTTAACATATACGTTTTAAAATGGCTAAAATGGCCAACTTTCTGCTGCGTTAATCAAATTGTTTTTTCAGTCATGTGTAACTAAATTCATGAAGATGTGTTAAACCTGACAGAATTACTGTGTTTTAGACGGCGCTTCTGAGCCATTTTGCTACAACCATTTCCAATTACTCCAGAATAAGTAAATTTTAACCAGGCAGGTGCCGCAAAGTTTGGTGAGTTTCAAGTATGTCTAAGCTGTCAAAAATGTAATAATTTTTTTCTGAATAATCCAACAAGAAGGAATAGGGCCTTCGTACTGTCGGTACTCGGGCCCTGAGAAATGAGAGGAGGAGAAAAACAAACGCATGGCAGCCAGTCACAAAGTGGAGAACAAGCTTTTCTTATAGCTTCAGCCACAATTTGTCCTGCGGTGTGACATGTCACTAAGACAAAGTTAAAATCTTTTACGATTATTGATTTCAAGTACAAATCAGGTATGTTTAAAGTTTAAGTTTAAGTTTGAACTATTCTGCATATGATTATTTTTCACAGCTGTTTTTTTAGTTGATTATTCACTTGTGCCATCTTTCATCACTCACTGTAGTGGAAATATTCTGTAAAATTAAAAAAAACCCTAATGAAAATGTCTGCTTTCCTTTTGATAGTTAAATTATGCAACGTTTTCATATGCACTTAATAATTAAAGTTAGTTAACATTAGGAAAAGTTATTTAATTGTATTTGAAGTGATGTCACACCACAGGACGAGCCGTCACACCACAGGACGAGATGAGACATTGTATGAACTTTATTGGTAAAATGTATGAAGAACTTTTGTAACAAACAAATCCAATTTCATTTTGAACTTAACATTTATCAAAATAATTTAAAATATTGTTTCTCAGAGCATGAATTTGAACTAAAAGTGAACAAGGCACACTGAATAATCAAAATATTAGAGGCATCAATTCTATAATTGCATCAGTCTTCTAAAAGAAGAAGAAAAAACAAATCTTGCTTCTCAGTAGAATGTCATTGAAATCATGTTAGAAAATCATGTTTGGCAAAGCTATGTGTTGAACATGATCCAATCCAGTTTGGCTAATTTTGCCACTCTACCACAGGGCTCAGGCTCAGAAATCCCCTCAATAAAGTTGGTACGTGAGTAAAAGATGCTATCATCTTTGTCAGGCCACTGGAAAGTATTCTTCTGTCCATGCTGAACTATACAATTCACCTATCAAGAATAGAATTTCAAAATGTTCCTCCTCACCTTCAAGGCCCTTAATAATATGTCGCCTTTTTACCTTAAAGAGATGCTAGTACCTTATCAACCTACTGGAGCACTGCGCTCCCAGAACAAAGGCCTACTTGTCGTTCCTAAAGTCTCTAAAAGTAGAGTAGGAGCCAGAGCTTTCAGCCATCAAGCCCCATTCCTGTGGAATAATCTCTCACTTTCAGTTCGGGAAGCAGACACGATCTGTTCGTTTAAGAGTAGGCTTAAAACCTTCCTTTTTGATAAAGCTTATAGTTAGAGCTAATTAGTGCGGCAGAAAGTAACTCGTCCTATGTTCCAAAATAGGAAGCATTTAGTTTAAAAAGGCATAGAGGTATTGATGTCTGATCTACTGAGTGGGCCACATGGTTTTCATCGTACTACCATACAAACCAGTAGCCAGTCAGATTTACCTTGAGTCCTCAAGTTCGGCCTGTATCATTGATTAAAAGGCAAAAACCCCTGATGATGCTAAGACGCAAATGGAATTTATGACACATGACACACGGAGCTTCTCTTTCCAGCTTCTCCTTCCTCATCTCCATCCTTATCACATCAAAGTAACTCTTATCTCATTAGTACATGTTACTAACTTGACTCCTTCCCCGGAGTTTCTGTGCCTTATCGCCCGCAGATGCAGGGCCACAGCTGTGACCGCACCATGGATTATGATTGTGGATCGCGCATCAGAGGTCGCAATGGTGGATCCAGTTTGGTGGATTCTGTATCGTGCCGGCTGATCATAGTGGGAATAGCGGATCCTTTGTCGCGTTGGCATTAGGGGTGCAACGATAAGTCGACTTCGTCGACAAAAATCAATGACCAAAATAGTCGCCGACGAATTTACTCGTCGATGAATCGTTGGTGACGTCATAGCGCGTGTTTCTCGTGTCGCGCAGCGGGACTAAACGTCGTTTTACCGGAGGGGCTGATGGAAGTACCTGAGGAGTGAGCCATCTCGCTCCCTTCCTATCTCTGAAAGTCGCGCATGTGCAATAGCGACAAAACATGGACCAATGTCGGCGTCCGCTGCCGCGCGCAGTCGCGCACCAGGAAGTAAAAAGTTCGGGAGAACTACACTCTTAACATGGCCCGAGAAAAATTACCAGCAGTATCTGTACAGCGGACCTGCTCTCGAGGGCAGCAGGACACGTCCTCTGTCAGATGTTATATATACACGTATATACCTGCGCGCAGGATTCTAGCATCCATTACAAAAATATGGTTTAAACTTTTTTTTAACGAGTTTAAAAGCGAAATGTTATCCTATTGCCTGACAAACGTCTTGTTTTAATCAAAATGATTTAGTCCGAAGAAGACTGTAGTTTCGTTTGTTGATGTTTTTATTAATGTTATTTTCCCTGTCCTTTTTTGTTAACACGAAAAATGGATACTTGATTTTTAATTTATTTTTAGTACCAGCACTTGGCCTGTTCTTGGTTCACAGTAAAAAGGGAAACTTAAATTTAAATTGATTTTTTTTATTAGTACTTTGCCTGTCCTTGGTTTTAAATGGACAAAAACTTGATTTTTCTTTGCTTTTGTGTCAACAGTACCCTTATATGCAGCAAAGTTTATTAAAAGACATTTTTTATAATGAAGTATCTATCTTTATTGTCTTTATTTTCAGTCATCACATGCCTTGAACAACCTCAAGCTAAATTTAAAAGCTGCTTGCTAAATAATAGCAATTGAGAATTTGTGTCATTCATAATCCGATTAGTCGATTAATCGTTTCAATAATCGGTGACTAATCGACTATCAGAATAGTCGTTAGTTGCAGCCCTAGTTGGCATCGGATGGTGGTGGACCACAACCAAGGTGGCAGCTGATGATGGATCCTAACTGGCGGCAGTGGACAATGACTGGACTATAGTGGATCCCACCCTGATGCTGGATCGTGATCTTGCTGGCTGCTGACCATATACTATGATTGCAGCAGGACTGCTTGACATATAGTATTGAAGTTATCCTTCAAAATGTTTACCCTCATCGATGCTGCTAAAAACTTTAATCCCGATGATGTTTTCCTACACTTGACGTCTATTGCACTTCTGTCCGTCCTGGGAGAGGGATCCCTCACATGTCTCTCTCTCTGAGGTTTCTACGTATTTTTACCTAAAGGTTTTTTAGTAGTTTTTCCTTACTCTTGCTGAGGGTTAAGGACAGAGGATGTCACACCATGTTAAAGCCCTATAAGGCTAATTGGGATTTGTGAATAATAGGCTATACAAATAAAATTTGATTGATTGATTGATTGACCTGTATGTCCTCTCCCTGAATATCTGAGATTTGGCCGACATATCGCTTCTCATCATACTTGACAATGATGAACCTTCCCACCTCCAACACGTCTTGGTCACCTTCATCTGTGGAGGGAGGGACTGGGCTCACCTCTTGACCTTGACTGTCAGTGGTCATTGTGACTTGTGTGACGTTGAAGCTGTCACACACTTTGGGATAGCTGCAGAAGCAACTGACTTCTAGAGATGAGCCGGATACTCGGCTGAAACGAGTATCCGGTACGGATAAAGCACTTTTGCCGATCACGAGTATTATACGAGTAATCGGAGTCATTATCTGTGCTCGGACTGAATGAAAATCCTCACACAGCGTCACAGCGCTCCTCCCGTCACACACGGCTCTGCTCACTCACTCACAGAACAGCTCTCTGTCTCTCAGTCACTCAGGTTCACTGCGCATCGGGACTGTTCCATAGGCTCAGTCAAGGAAGCAGAAATGATTCGTTCATTTCCCGACTGGGTCTTCGGGTACGTGTCTTTGGAAAATTTTTCACGAGACCTGCATTGGCTCAGTAGAGGAGCGCTGGAGATGCGAGGGACGTTCACTGTCTCCAGGAGAAATGAACACTCTGTGTTTTTAGTATAGAAAGACGTGAATTATATTTGTTCACAAGTCATAATGACTGGTTTTGTTATTTTAACTTTACATTTACACTTACTTTACAGTAAAGTAAACCTCTATTAAATACAGTACAACATGACAGTTTGTATGGTTTGAAATTGTCATTTATTATCACACTGGCATTTAATTATCACGGCAATCAATTACACTGCACTAAACTTTAAGTGTTAATGTAAAGTGAAAATAACAAAACCAGTTTGTATGACTTGTGAACGAATATAATTCACGTCTTTCTATACTAAAAACACAGAGTGTTCATTTCTCCGGGAGACAGTGAACGTCCCTCGCATCTCACACACACACACACCTACCTGGTGTGGAAATAAATTTAAAAAAAATAAAAATAAAAAAATCATAAAAAAATGTCAAAGTTAAAAAAGAAAGTTATGTTGAACCAGCCCACTTCCGGGTTAAATCACACCCACTTCCGGGTTAGGCCCCGCCCACTCCGAGTACGGATACGGACAATTCATATGGTTAACAGATACAGATAATGCTGTACTCGCTCATCCCTACTGACTTCCCTGTGAAATATTTCCCCTGGTGTCGTGAAAATCTGGTGTGTGCCCAGTATACCTCATTCAGCAATGTCCTTTTCCTTTATCCATTTAATTTGGATTTTCATCCCATCTTTGCTGGACAAGAAGTCAAACAGGGCCTCAGCAGTTTGAAGATCATGTCCCCTTAGGACAACCTGGTCTGCAATCCACTTCACACAAGCTCCGACCCCATCAGGAGCCCCTTTTCCGTGACTTCTTTCACTGTAATTCCCCATTACACTCTGGAACCCCCAGGTAAATGTCACAGTGCTCATCAGGAAACAGCTGGTCTTATACTGTACTGCGTCACAGGACCAGAGCTGATTACATGGAGTGACTCAAGCATTGAGCCATCTGGAGGTCCTCAATAACTGGCTGTAAGTGAGCCCACACAGCACGCTCATTGTGCCTCAGAGACTTTGAGATGGTTGCAAAGCTCTGAGTGGCCGTTTTGGTGTATGCTACCACTGTATTGAGGGTAACCTGGCTCCTACTTCCACCAAAGTATAAAGCCTGTATTTCAGTATTAAGTTTACAACCATAGTTTTCAGAGAAATATATATGTAAAGCTGATTACTTACTTTTGCTCCAGCGATGCTTTTGGACCCTCATTTTGCTGTTCACTTTTTTTATGCCATCCAGCTCTGATTTAAGCATCAGGTTTTCTTTTTCCAGCTTCTTAACTTTGGCTCTCAATTTGGCTTGACACACTTTTTTCTTCCCACTATTGCTTGGTGGATGGGCTAAGGGAAGGTTATGGCTGATTGTTGACAGAATAGAAGGAGGACTTGGAATGGGAGATAGAGAAGGAGAACCATGCACAGGAGAACAATGGACAAGTCCTTCAGGTGATAGGGGAGTCATGTCTAGAATAGCTGCCTGATCCATCTTCTTCCTGTTCTTTGCCTTTGTCTGTCTCCATTCTTCACAACGCTTTTTTTTTTTGGGAGGCAACTTATATTTCATGGTGGAATTTCTTCCTTAGCTTTGTTTTCTTGATATCTGTTGATAAAGCAGAGACAGTTGTTGCACAGTTTCTACACAAAGTATACATTTTAAAGAATGCCTCAACTCCCTTTCCCTATTATCAGCTTATTTACTTTCTTCTTCTCTCCCTAAGGAGCTCCCCACGCCTGGCTTCATCCTGGTTTAACCCCAGTACTGCTTAGTCCTTTCTTTGCTCATGGTATATATATTGAGAAAAAGACCTTTAATGTGAGTGTTAACATTCAACATACAATAAACGATTATGTCACATTGTCTCAAATACCTAATATATATATATATATCACATCATAAAAATAACAGATAAAGACCTAACAAGACATCTAACTTATTTATGTCACACCACAGGACAGGGTAGTCACACCACAGGACAAGGCCGACACAACACAGGACATTTTCATCCTTGTGGTCATTTTGAGTCATTGCTATACAAGACTGACCTTAGCTATTATGCTATTATCCATGTCACGCCACAGGACAGCATTTGTGTTACAAAAGTTATTTTGCTGTAAATACTAATATACTAGTTTTGTGCATATTGAAACCTAATATTAATGAAGTCAATATATACAATATAATACCAAGGCAGTTATTAGCTGCTCCAGATATTTCTGGTTTATTTTGTTAATATGTAAGTTTAATGCTTCACCTATATTACGGTCACAACGCAGGACATTTTGCGTATTCACCTTAAAATATAATCAAAACATAACAGATATTTCATACAAAATCATAAGTTTAAAACAAAGCACCATAATATGCCTCACATCTATGTGTTGTTTAAGTGGTAAAATGCATCTAAATAAACATTCGCACTTAATTACAGAAAAATCATGCGTCATGCCATGCACTGCGCTTTTCGAAATCTGGCAGATCGTTTCGAGGGTAAGAGAAGTCAATCATGTTGGGGATTCCGGACACAACACAAGAGCTCATGCCGTTGTAGGACATACTTGAGTCAGAGATGAAAAACCAACTATTCGTTTGAGGATCGTAGACTTCTGCGTGATAACTTTTGGTTCTGAAATTGGTCCCCCCAACGACATAGAACTGGTCTTCTATCACCTCGAGACAAAAGTTCCTTCGTGGGATACACATGGGGCAAAGATCGCTCCAGCTGTCGGTCTCGGGCATATAGGTCTCAACACATTTTAGAGGGTGTACATTCCTAAGGCCACCGATCTGTAGGAGAAAAAGATTTGGGACAAGGCTTTGAGAGGAGAAAAAAAACATACATAACACAGAGTGCACAGAATAAAGTATAAGGCGGTTGGATTAGTTTGACCGTTGGATTAGAAATTCCAGATTGTTGTCTCCTTTCTCTCAGGAATAAAAATATTTCAACAGCTATCTGGTGGAATTTGTGCAGACGTTCAGATAATCTTCTGACATCTCGTCTTGTGCCACAATGAGGTTGACATTAGTGATTTAAGTACAAATATCTTAATAGTAACATTATATAAAAAATCCCTCATTCAAATTTTTAGCATGAGACTTTGTATTGAATAAACTGCCATAATATTTGGTGTATACATATATGTCCCTGTGAATAGCTTTAGCATACTAAAATGGTGTACATAGGGAATATTACACCATGTTAGCATGCTAACGTTTAGCTAGCTGTGGACTCCTGATGAATAAATGTGCTTTTTGCAAAAACTGTAGCTCAACAATTGCTTTTCTTCATATACAATACAGTTTGGGCTTACATTTGCATCACTAAATGACCAAGCAATATATATTATATTATATATATTATTTCAACTGATAAAATATGTACATCTGGCTGTGGTTAGGATATAACTGATTATAAATACAAGGTCTCTGTAGGCGTAGCACTGTCAGTCAAGTCTGTTTGGGTTATCTGTTGACGTCAGCAGTGCTACTTGTACTTACTGCATAGATTTGGTTATTATATGCAACAACTCTGTGTTCACTTCGACTGCTGCCCATACGGTTGATTAGTGTCCACTGGTTGGTCTCTGGATCATAACATTCAGCTGTCCTCGTGCTGTTACGCCTGGTTAAACCACCGCAAATGTATATCTGAAGAGAGATGGAGCAGCAGTGAGTAGCCTGGTCTTTTCATTGTTTTAACTGGTATATGTGTTGTCCTACACAAATTATTATCATTAGAACTGCAAAAGATACTATATTATTACCATAAATAACTAACCTTGCCATCCAGTGTTGCGCAGCTTGCACTCCTCCTACCTTTCAACATGGGTGCAATAAGCGTCCACTGGTTGGTTTTGGGGCAGTAGCGCTCTACAGTGCTGAGGCTAGAGTTACCATCATAGCCTCCAAGGGCATAGATGAACCCATTCAGCACGGTTAAGCTCAATTTGCAACGTCGTTGGTGCATGTACAGCATGTCCTTCCAGTCGTGTGTCCTCAGGTCCAACCTAACCACGCTGTCTAAGCTCTCCATCGACTTAGATCCACCAACAAAGTAGACGTAACCGTCGAGGAAGACGGTGCCATGATGGGCCCGAGGATCTTTCAGCTTGTCTCCGATGTAGAACCAGCGATCAACAAGGTGATCGTACACCTCAATTTCGCAAGATACATAGTTTTCTTTCCTGCCTCCAGAGACCCAGATGACGGAATTAGGCAGACGAGGACGGGCAGGAGTGTCACTCAAACATGACGTTAAGGGTTTGGGTATGTGTTTGGTTAAGGACAACATTATTCTGAAGGAATGGTTGACTATTTCTTGGCACTTAGGGTTGAACTTCACCAGCTCGTTAGTCATCACAACGTTCTCAATGTACTCAATGCTTGTTTTGGCAAGCCGCACCTACACAGGTACAAGGGAACAGAAGTTGTTGGTAATAGGTTCATGGAAAAACAAGCTGAATCAGCACTTAAAGCAACAGTGTTTTCCCAAAATGAACCAAGCTTCAGGTGTTTAAACAGTTACGATACATTCTGGATAAGTCCAGTAAATTTAGACCTGTGGCAGGAAAAAAATTACCTGAGACAAAAGCTTAGCCATGTGTTCTTCTCGTTCTTTGGGTATGTGGGCGATCCAGCGCAGGATGACATCAAACAAAGTCCTCTCATTCTTCACGTTGAGTTCGTCTTTGCCAAGGATTTCTGTGAGGTCATGAACAGAGAGCTGCAGGTACTCTTTAAAGTTAATCACCCTATCAAAGTGCACCATGATGTAGTGGAGGGCGTTACATCGCAGCTCGTAGCAGGGGCAGATATCTGTGAATTTCCAGATGCCAATGCAGTTCTGTAGGCAGAGGTGCTCACTGATAAAGCTGGAGCATGCTTGTATGATGCCTATTATGTTGAGCATATCAGCTGCGACCATCAACTCATGCACATTGTCCTTCGTCACAGTAACAGAGCGGTTGTATGTAAAGTCTATGATGATCTCCATAATGTCAGGAGACACAAGGGTTATGTGGAAAACCTTGTCTGTGTTTATCTGGTGTACAAAAAGAGCTCTGAGGATTAGAAGGGAGACAAAACGGAGGATTTAAAATAGATATTAAACCCTCTCACATGGAAAACAATAAAAACTTGTGAAAAGATAAATTATTATTATTATTGTGGTTAGTGTAGAAGTATACATTTTAGTTAATGAGATTAATAATCTGCCTACTAAAGTCAGGTAACAATCTTACTGGAAGTAAGGGCTGCAATCAGAGAGGATGATTCTGTGGATTGGAAATTGAATATCCTCAACTTGGAGGATGGCGTCACAGAATTGTCCAGCCAAGTGGTGTTCGTTGGATGTTTCCATCATTTTAATTTTTTTTCGGTTTTGAGGCATTTCTCTTTCAGACTTTATTAATTAGCAACAGCAATGAGATAAAATAACTGAATCAAAGAGCTGGGGGATCATAGGACTGGACATAGAATCCTTTGATCCAAAAGACTGTGGGATAAACAGAACAAAGAAAAATCTGCCAATAAACCAAACAAAGAAGAAGAAGAGGCAGGGTAAATAACCCTTTACATTTTAAATAACCCTTGAGTAGAGGAAAGACATTGATGTCCCCTCATCCAACTTCTCCCCTCATCTTTGGGAGCATGAGGGGAGAAGCCTTTAAAACCTTTATCCTGATGATGTTTTCCTTCACTTGACATCTATTGCACTCCTGTCCGTCCTGGCAAAGGGATCCCTCACATGTGGCTCTCTCTGAGGTTTCTACGTATTTTTACCCTGTTAAAAGGTTTTTTAGGATGTCTCACAATGTTAAAGCCCTATGAGACAAATTGTGATTTGTGAATATGAGCTATACAAATAAAATTGTATTGATTGATTGATTGAATGTGTTAAGTATTTCTCTTCCTGTAACCAAAAGAACAAATCTAAACACATTATCTCCTCAGTTCAGGGATGTTTTATTTATTTATTTTTCTTTCTACCCCCCCCCCTACATTAGCTTTTATGCCATTATATGTTGCTTCAGAATCAGATATTATGTTAGGCAAATATGGTACTGATATCTGTTCTTGTTTATATAATTATGCATTATTAGTGAACCTTATGTTTGATAGACAAGTTGAGGGCTCTATCTGTTGTTTTGGGGTTGCCTTGTCGTCTGGGGGCCAAGCTGTTGCTCTCTTTAAGGGAGAGTGGGGTGGGTAAAGATTATTTTTAAGTGTTTTAATACTTTTAGCACGCTTTTATTTGGTTATTTTTTGTTTTTCTTGTGTTGTTTATATTTCTGTTTTAACTTTTCTAAAGAATCTGTCCAGTGTGAAGCACAAAACACTTAGGAGAGACTGGTTGGGGCAGGTCTACTTTTCAAGTTTCACAAGTAGTAAAAGTTGAACAGCAATACTATAATCTATAAAAATAATCCTTTTATATTTAAAAAATAACACAATGACTCTGAGGGTAGGTATATTGATTAGTGGAATGCTCTATGGCCAAGAACTCACTTTGTTGAATATTTAGGACTGCCCTACATTTATGACAGAAATGATTACCCTATTTAGTCAACACAATACAGACTTTGGGATAATAGCTGGGGACTTCAATTGCTGTATGGACAGTATTCTAGACAAATCTTCACTTGTAATATCCAACACTAATACCTCAATAGCTCACTTGCATGTCTGCCTGCTCACTGCCTCATCAAACCGGAAGCTCCCGTCTTGAGGCCCTTCTGATAAAGTTTGACATAGTCAATGGACGGAGAGGAGTTCAACAATGTGTAAGAAGCACTAGACGAAAAGCAGTGTTATTGTCACAGGAAACCTCTTCGGACAGGCCTAATCCCCTGCTTTTACCTACGGTTTCCATGACGTTACATCGGCGTTCGCCAGTGACAATAAGCTGAGTCAAGCGGCGTTTGCGAACCTTATGGGGGATATGGAGAACAAAGGAGAGAGCCGCGGGGGGGCTCGCTGAGCCGCGCGGACCGATCGGGACGTGTGATCTAATTAGCATATGAATCGGAGTCAAGCCGCTGGCCAGAGCCTCTCTCTACTCACCATTGGAGGAAACCACAGACCCTTGAAACGAAGTCACACGTGATTGGTTGGTAGAAGTGTTGCTATTGGTCACCCTGGGTCATTGCAGTGCACACGTGGGGTCATTGCATTCCACACGTGGGGTAAGCCCCTCCCACACAATATTAATAATAAAAATGTATATATAGTGGTTGCAAATAATGTATAAATTAATATTTATTATTATTTATTACTAAGCCTTTACCAAAGCACTGCAGTTAATTAAAACTATACATTTATGTGATGCTTGATGTTACAGTTGAATACATTGTACAGGGAACAAACGTGAACAAGCCAAAGCTTTATTTACACAAAGCACAAAATATTGTACAAACACAACTGGCCTAGCCAGTGAAAAGTGAAAAAACTCAGATGAAGCTTGAAATGTCTGTCTGCAGCCTCTGGGTCATGACTTCTTTGTGGGACTCTGTCTTAATCTGCCCCAGTGTGTAGACGTCTGTGGTGTGTAGCTGTGAGATCCAGTGTAGCTTCCAGTCTTATATGAAGTGTGGGACACAGGTCTGTGCTCTCCTGGCTGTGGAAGGATGGATCCATGTCATCTGTCCCGCTGCAATCATCTGTAAACACATTCAGTAAAATTAGCACAGTTCAATGACAACATACACCTTCACATGTAACTGGAAAATTATTTAATGAATATAACCTTACCCTCTTTCTTCTCGACAACTCCTGAACTCCTCAATGCTGATGCAAGGTCTGGTCGGATCATACTGGCTCATAGTGTGTCTAACTACGTCATGGACAGGCAGCTGGAAAACAACACGAGTAACATGAGTTTATTATTAATAAACGGAAATAGCTGCGCTGCATCACCGTTGGAAGATCCACAGCAAAAAAATTCATAAACAGTTACTTACATTCAATGGCTTAATTTTCGCACTTTAAATCCGGACTTTCAGCGTCTCAGCCTAACGCCTCGTTGTTTGTGTGTGTGTGTGGGGGGCTGAGGCTGTGAAAACATAAGAGAAAAAAGTCACGTTGATGAAAAAACTTAACGAGAACAAACTGTTACATCTAAGTAATTCATACATATTTACACATGCACTAGATCTGCTCAAGCACTCAATGCTGTATTCGTATTTTAGCAACTTTCTCGCCATCCCAAAGTTGCTGGCATGCTTTCAGATGTAGGAGTTAGCTTAGTGGTAGCTAGCAATGGCGGCTCCTAGCTTAGCTCTCACCTTAACTCAGGGACTGTGCGCCCGTCTTCTCCGCCTCGACTCGTCCACACCGGGCCCGCGGCTTTGCTTACACACTCACTCATCTTCTCCTCCAGGGAAACAGCGTCACGTCGACTTCAGCAAGTTATTTAACCCGAAAACAGTCACTCGGACGGATCAAGCTTAACACGAGCCGCTTCCTGTCTGCGGGACACTCGACGCTGCACTGCGTGTACGAGGCTGTGATTGGACGAGCCCATCAGCTGATGACGCGAGCGGGTGACGTGAGGTTTTCACAGTAAATCTTCACAACTGTCCTTGTCATCTTTAAGCAGCGGTTAAAACAGCTTTTAAATTGCACCTTCATATGGGATGAGTATGTGACTGAGGCCCAGTTTATTTTTTCTGGTGTTTAGTAAATGTACATACATGATTCACGCTGTTCTGTGTTGGTAACCTTATAGTTGAATGCACTTATTGTAAGTCGCTTTGGATAAAAGTGTTGACTGTTTTAATGGAATACTGAGAAAGTTTAGTAACAACAATTAGACAATTGAAGTTCAAATTATGAAGGAATTTCAGCTCTATATTGTGTCTTCTTTATATTTAAAATAATAGTGCAGTCCATGGGGGATTAAATATTACACTTAAAAAATAAATCAATGAATGTTTCGTATCAATTTTGAAAGTAGTGGTGAAAAGATGGCATTTATAATTCATGGAAAACAGCTTAGTGTGCCATTGACATGTGAATATGATGCCAGTATTTTGGGAGGACAGATATTTTTATGGAAAGCCGGGAGGAGTTTGGAGATTACAGGGCACAGACATATCATACCCAGCATAATTTCTTCCTGTTGAGCGGATTGCTGGTAGAGGTGTGGTTAACAAATCCTCTGTGCATTTAACCAGCACAATTGAAAAAGTGACTGTAATCATGCCACTCTGTACAGTGGTTGAGATTCAGGATTGTTTTGGATGACAATAAAAATTTGAAATAAAGTGCATTGTTTCATTTGACAGCATTGACCTTTGTTCGTGGTATACAATGTAATTCATTAAAGCACACTTACTTATTTAAGAACAATTTAAAATTTCAGGTTTTATATATATTTTCAGCCTGGTGTACTCAGCCAGATAATTTAGTTGCTGCCTCTTAGAAAAAGGTGTTATCTGCTCTGAGGGGAACTATCCTGATTTGCATTTGTGAAGCTCAGAGCATTGTCATTTGCATGTGAAAGCCTCCTCTAGGCGTAGGAGCAGGGGGGTCACCTCACAACAGATATCAGGCTTGAAAACTGCAGGAAACAGGAGTTTCCTTTGCTGCCTGCAGATTCGTGTGAAAAGCTGTTAACCGAAGAATGTGCCAACACTTTCCTACGACACATAATGACACAAACACTTCTTTTCATGCAGTGAAGCGTTTAAAACAAATTTCCTGTTGCCACCAGAGGGCACTGCAATTTTAAGTCATGATTTCTATTTAGATGTCATCAGGCCAGGACTCGCGTCATACATGTCCAGTTTGGAGTCAGTTGGACAATGTATGTCCGTGAATCATCAAAATTTTACGCCATGCCACGGTCACACCGTGTGATGACAACCTACAATTTGACATCTTCTAATCTTGAAGGAGTCAAGATGACACTCACTGAATTTGAAGTTGATCTGCTGAAAGCTCTTGAAGGAGTTTTAAAAAAAATACACAACGTGTAAAATGGCCAAAATGACCACTAAATCCAAAAGGCACGACTTTCATAAATTAAATTTGGGGCCGGATCTGGTCATGATTTGTGTACCGAATTTTGTGAAGATCGAATAAACCAGACTAAATTGCTGTTTTAAGGGGCGCTGTTGAGCCACTTTGCCACCAATTACTCCAGAATATGATAGTTATCAGCAGGCTTGATGTTTGGTAAGTTTTCAATTATGTTTAAGCCGTAAAAAATGCGATTAATTTACCTGAGTAATTAAACAAAAAGCAATAGGGCATTTGCACTAGCGGTTGCTTTGGGGCTAAAAATCGAACATGTTTCATTTCACCGGGTAGTGTAGATGAGTAGATTTACAGTGACCCCCCAACAACAGCTCCATTAGTCAGCTGTTTATCCCTGAGTTGAGAAAATGTTACTCACAGCAAAACTCTGATCTGCTGCCAACTGAAGTCAACTTTAAACTTGCCTTTCTAAAAAAAAAATCTAGTTCTGATTCAAAGGATTCTGTGGGTCTAGATGAAGTCAGGCACACTGATTATGGGCACACAAAAGACAGCATTTTACCAGTTAGACATGCACACAATGAACTGAATGTTTTGGCTTTAGGCACGGGGCTGCCACGGTTTTCATCTGTACTGCAGCCAGGGCAATTTCAAAGCAGCTTTTGTTGATTCTAAGGTCACAACGTTCAGGGCATACACTGGGTCACTGACACTGAGGTTGCACAAGCACTGAATCTGGAGCAAGACTAACGATTTCTCTGTCACCCACAAACCTATTCGTGCTGTGTTTACCTTTGAAAATAAATCTCCAACATTATAATGTTTTTGTGGACTTAAACTGTTTAGTCTATCTGAAATCTTTTGATATAGATTGAGCAAAGTAGATTTGGACATCTTGTCTGGCGAAGTCGTTCTTTAGGTTGTAGTGAGTTTTTTATTGTACCATTTATTTATTCATTCATCATATTTAGTTCAAAAAACTAACTACATTGTACAAGATTCCCATAGAAAATACATGTCCTGCTTAGACCAGGTGTTAACATTCATTCTGAGTGTGTCTCCTGTGAACACTTGAGATCGAAAATCACCTCCCCACTTTAAACGCTAATATCGTAAAAAAAAAAATTGAGAAAGAATAGTAATACAATGCTGTTAAGTCTGCTCACAGTGATCGTTATGGGTCTTTAGACTGTAAAAAGGAAAAAATATTGATCATTTTGTTGTGATCAGTGTTGATATCAGCATCATTTAAAAATAAATAAAAATAATAATAATAATGTGCCTACAACCCAACATGCCTTAGTTTCACCGAAGTACTGCATGAGACAACTTTTACAAATATTCACAAACTGAACAATAACATTTAAAAAAATTTCAACAAATTTGTTAAGCTCTTCCGAGAGCTAGTTCAAATTTTTTTGTTTGTCTGCTAGCAGAATTACGTAAAAAAAGTCAACTGACTTCCATGAAATTTTGAGGAGGGGTGAGGCATGACCCAACAAGGAACCATTTGATTTTAGAGCAGAAACAGATCCAGGATTTTCTTTCGCCATTTTTTTTCTCCTTGCGAGAAAGGCCAGCTGCCTTGGTAAAGGAATTAGCTCCTCCAACACCCTTTCAGTTTAACATGCAACACTTGAGAGACAGTGTGCATTAAATAATGCATATTAACATTTGTCCCTGTTGTCATTTGTGTGTGGCCTACCTGACTGGTTCACATCAGACATGTTGATTGGAAGGTTCGATTTTTCCACTTAACATGTTTAAAATGCACTGGCTCAGCTTTTTTATGCAGAATTTTAAAAGTGCACACAAACCAAAATGGTTTATAAACGTTGTCACATTTATTTACAATATAATGTCCTTACATACAAAGCTCTAGAAATACAGATCATTAAATAGTTGTATTAGCCTGCAAATATTTTTCCTTACTTCACTGCATATTGTTGATCAGGACCTTATCATCACTGCAAAGGATGTGTATCCCTCTGTTTATTCTATAAATAAATGACAGCATGTATGCCTGTTACTCTTATGGTTTCCTACAGTTAAATATTCTGTTACTACGTTGTAAATGCAAATGTGCTAGCGAATAAACTCACACACAGCTGAGTCTCCATTACTTTAGAGAACATTACATTTACATCTACATTAATTTCCAGGAAACTTGAACCTGAACCTAACCTTAAGCTTAACCTAAAACATGTCTCTACCTTAAAATTCTATTAACTTTTCAGTAACTTACTTTTTGTCCCCATAAGGAAGGCAAGTCCCCACAATGTGACTGTGTAAACAGGTTAAGGTATCCACAACATGAGCAATACCTGGACCTCACACACTTTCTAAATATCCATGAAACATAACTTTTTTTAAGTTTTATACCACATATAAGAGAGAATTCTCTCTCTCTGACTCACAAACACATAGACGCACACACCACACACATGCAGGTCATTTCTAATGACACCAGATATCCAATCTTGCCATGCTGTGTGTTGGGGTAGAGTCCTGACTTAGAACAAAGAGTTGTAAAACCTTAGGCCAGGCTCGGGAAACCCCTTACATTTAAAAATCCAGCATGTGGCCCTTATCACCATGTGGCAGCAGGTCACTTCCTGGTCCCCCACGGTAAGCCCGCCCCTGGGGGCCAAATCCTGACAACTCAATTGGCTGGAGGGCCACACTGACCCCTGACCCCTCCTCCCAGGGGGGAGTCACCTGAGACATGACTTAAAAGGGCTGAACTCACAGACTTCTCTCTCTCTTCACTCAGATGCCCAAGCGACAACAGAACCCCTCCGGGGTTCTACTAGTTAACTCGGTATTTTTAAGAGACTCTCTTTGTCCTCTTCTTTTCCACGCTGCTCAAGTTGTTTTCTGACCTCAAGAGGTCTAACCATACGACTCAGTAACTAATGGAGGCGATAAGACGTTTGTTTTGTTCATTTCAATTCATTTCATTCATTTCTTTTACCTTAGTTGACGTTTTTATTTTGAAAAGGACTTTTCCTGTTTTTAACTTGGAAAAACCAAAACAGGAAATTGCTCGCTGGACGATCTCAGACTGTTTCCTTATCCACACGGACTTTACTTTATTCTTTCTCCACACGATCTACAACGGCTACAAGCAGCCGAACGTCCCTGTGAGGCAGCACGATCTCCGCTGCTGCAGAAGAAGACGAAACCTCATCTCGCCACGGAGCACAACGGATCTGCTCCGGCCCAAACTGCGGTGCTCACGAGAGCCCGTCTGACACACACACACACACTTTGATAGACACAGACAGACACACACACACAGAGACACATAGATGGACCAGAGGTTACATGCGTGTTCTAAATTGTGATAAGCTGCTGTTGTTATCTTTGAAATATGGGAGTTTGTTAAGATGATGAATCATTAAATAACACTAACTTTATTTCACACACACACACACACATAGACACACACACACAGAGAGACACTTTGACACAGACACACACACACATAGAGACAGACATACATAGGTAGACCGCAGGTTTGTCCATGTATTTTCTGAATTGTGATAAGTGCTGCTGCTGTGTTTACCTTTGAAATATTGGAGCTTGTTAAAATGATAAATCATTGAATAACATTATAACTTTATTTCCCCTTTTTAATAAATACTTTTGTAATTAAAGTATCTGTAGTCTGTGATTATTTGTGCATATGTATGTGATTGCAGCTGGATTATGATCGCCTGTGCTCGAACTTAGAAGCCTTCACTGTTTATTAAGTAATCGTTAATATTAAAATATTGACATTATTAATTTGACATTTATCATTATGAGACTGATAATTATAGCTTGACATCGTTGGCCCCTGGGAAACCAGGGTGGTGCCCCCCTTTCTCAATTATTAATATAGATAGTATTATTCTTAAATTGATAATTTTATTGTGTTGGACTAATTATTTTCATTATTCTTGGTTGATAACCTTATCATTGTTAATTGATAGCTTGTACTTTCTAATTGATAATTCCTATTTTCTCATTAGTGGTTTTATTGTTATTTGATTACTGATCATCTTCAATTAATAATTAAATTATTTTTGATAGATAATTTTTATTATTTTAATAATCATATTTCATGATTATTATTAATTAGCCAACGTCAAGTCTACTCCTATTGCACAACATGTGTCATTAAATACTTAACTAACCCTTCGTGACCCACAATAAATTATTTGCACATATGATTTCTCTCTCTTACACACACGCTCTGACCTTGTTGAGCAATCTGGACAGAAGTTAAATTAATGCTGATTGCTGGAGTGTTGCACTATTTAGTGGTTAAATGGGGCGTTCCAAATGAAGTGTGTGAGAGAGAGAGAGAGAGGGCTGGGACAAAGATTTAAACAGGTCTAAAGGAGGCTCAAGATCTGGGTCAGGAAAGCATCTCACTAATAGTAATTAGTCTGAGAGCACCAGTGAGAGAGACTTACTGTGCATTTTTATCATTACATTCAAGTTACGATATATTTGAAAAATTAAAATTAGAAAATGTCAACCTTAGAACAAGCTACAACTTACAATGCTGTAGATTTGTATGTTGTTTTTGCGTCCGACCCAAAAAACTTCTTTTGGATGAGCTTGTTGTGTTGATCTTTTCTATTTCTAAATATGTGTCTGTCTGTGTTTGCTGAGCTGTGCTAGCGTGAACAACATCAGGCCTTCCAGCAGGATCCAACTGAACCAGGTCAGAGAGAAAATGCAAGGGAATGAGAGAGAATGGAGTTCACTGCTAATGTGAGAGAGGCAGAGAAAGAATAATAGAGAATAAGAGTGGGTGAGATAAAACTCAGAGCAGGATGGTTCAAAAGAATCAGGAAACCCCAGCGCAATACAAGGAATGTCAGGTGGTTTACCTGAAGAGGATGACGAAAAAGAGGGAGGGGCAGACAGGAGGAAGAAGAGGCACAGAAAAGACGAGATGGAAATGTTAATCGGGAAGAAAAGAAAAATGAGTCGAGAGACAGAAATGAGTCTGGAAAGAGGGTGCAAGGCAGTAAGCAGAGAGTGAAAAAGTGGCTGTAAAAGCTTAGAGGCCATAATTTGATTCTCAGAGAGCTCAGCATTATTTAGCGGCTCTCACTGCAGACCTTCTCCGTCTGAGGATTGTGCCTTCAGGTGTGGGGTGTAACTATGCCTACTTTCAAGTCTTTACAGCTGTACATAATAAAGATGTATGGCTCTCACAGTTTGTGGGTTACAGCACAGACAAGCTCTCTTTTGAAAACTGTCTTGTCTTTTCCAGATCTGAAAACATACATGAGCAAGTTGATGTCGAAACTTCTCTCAGACAATATCATTTCATGTTGCACCCCCCCTCTTCGAAGACACACAATGCACTTGATTGAACCCGTGTATAAGAGCGATGTTACTGAACTTAACTGCTCCACTAATAACAAAGCATCCTGGCCGAGTTGCATACAGACCACTACTAGCAGCTTGAAGCTGTGTGCTTTTGATTCATATGTGAAATAATGCAAAGCATCCAGGCTATTTAATTTTAAAAAATGTTCTGCATTAGCATAGATGTTATTAGAATATAATAGTAATAGTTTAAGGGATGTCCCAATTCGTAGGGGAAGATTTCAACCACTACCCCTTGTGAACACGTTTCAAGGGGCAAAATAACCTTGAAAACAAGGGGTAGGGGTAGGGCGAAGGGGAAATGGGATTGGGCCTTATAGTATAGTAGTATAGTAGCTTTATTTGTCAATTACTTTACATGTACAGACATACAAAGAAATCGATATATCGTTTCCCACTCTCTCCCACGGTGAAACATAAAGTGCAGGGGGCACAACGGTTAAGACAACAAGACATTTCCTAATTCTAAGTAAACAGAACGTATAGCAGGATAGGTTTTATGTAAAGTAAAGTGTAGACGTACTAAAGTGATAAAAGTGATAAAAGTGCAAAAGACATTTTGTTTCAGAGTCCTGAGTGATTTGAGGAGGGGGGAGGGGGATTTCAGCGGAGAGAGTTCAGCTTCCTGACAGCTTGGTGAATGAAGCTGTTACTGAGTCTGGTTGGTGTCGCTAGCAGTCAAGGTGGCTTTGCGGGTGAGGCGGGTGGTGTAAGTGTCTTGCAGAGAAGGGAGTGGGGAACCAATGATCTTAGCAGCTGTGTTTATTATGCGTTGTAGTGCCTTCCTGCTGTATTCGATGCAGCTACTGCCCCACACCGTGATGCAGCTGGACAGGATGGTTTCTCCTTGGTATGACTTGCGACAGAGGATTATTCGTTCCACTATAAGGAAGGTGTCTTGTGATCTAAAGTAATCCAGACCACTTTCATATGTCCTCCGGCCAATCCAGTCATTTTGCATTTCGCTCAGCATTAACATGTGTTTTCCTTGTCTAGAATAAAGGTGTCAAGTTGTTGATCATCTGCCGTCCAAAACTGTGGTCACCCTCATTCATGTGTTTTTTTAACTTGACCCAAGATGACAAATAAGTATTGTTATATGTGAATGAATCCACATTTAAGTATACCTTTATGCAAAGAGTGGTTTCTACATATTGTATTGCTGTGACCTGTGGAGGAGTCCCTCTCAACAAAGTGGCCTCAAGTAGTTACAGTTTTATGGATTGTGATGCAGTTGTCATTTGAATGTGTCTATAGTGTCTGAGACAGTTTTCAGACATTTTCACCTTTGGGCAAACTTTATTTCTGCATATAATTATTAATTAAAAATCGAGAAAAATCTAAATTTCACCATTGATCTAAAATCAATAATCAACAATGACAAAATAGTGTTAGAATTTCTAAAATGTCTCATTTACAACAGTATTCAGACCCTTACCATTTGTCATCAGATGCCTCCTGTTTTGCTCTAATTATGCTTGAGATTGTTTAAGAAATGTATTGTTCACCTTTGATTGGTCATATTTCAGAAGGACACAAAGGGGTTTGTTCAGGGAGATAATCACGAACCCAATGGCCACTCGAACAGAGCTCTATGAGTCCTCTGCAGTGATGTGAGAACACTTTCAGTAGCTCTCCATCAATCAGACCTTTATGCTAGAGTGGATAGACAGAGGGCACTTTGAGTAATAGGTAAATGAGTTTGCGAGACGCCATTTAAAGGACACTGAGAGCATGAGGACAAAGACTCTCTGGTCTAATGTGACTGTTTATGTGAATACTGTACAGATACCTCATCACCTCGCTTTTACCATAGCATAACAATGATCACGTTTACATGGACTCCAATATTCCAACAGTTGACCTTATTCAGAATTATTTGGATAATGGTGTTTTCATTAGTTGCATTACATTTATATGAAGCTGTTAAGCTTACTCAATGGCCATGTGGTGAAAAGTGACAACACATGTAGACCCCAATGATTAGTAAGGACTTGGCTGCGACACAGAGTTCTTAGTTTATTTTCTCTCACCAAGTGCTTGCTCGTTGTGGGAACTATGTGGTTTCTCTATAACATTAAAGTAATAATAAATAAATAGCAAACTGCCTCGAGATAATGTATATTTTAATTTGGCGCAAGACAAATAACATTTAATGAAATTAACTTCTTCACCATGTGAGTCCACTAAAATCTGAAACCAGTTCTGATGCAATCTTCAATCAAGACCCTGATGTTGCATTTTACTGTAATACGGGACATATGAAGACCATCATCATTTACCCCCGGAAACAACAACCAGCGGAGAAAACAGAAACGCGGGCTGAGCGGTGCGGAGAAATGTCCGGTGTGAACCCTGCGTAACACACTTATGTTAAGACATATTGACATGGCAGTATAGCGTTAGGCGGCTATACTAGCAGCCTGGGGACTTTACTGATTCCAAAATGAATGAAATTACTATGGGAGTCTGAAATTATGCCAAACAGGCATCTTGTCACGCAGCAGTAGATCAAATTTGGTCTTTGCCAAAAGCTCTGTGTATTTCTTTAAGAAATACAGAGGAACAGAGGGTAAAAAAAAAAAAAAAGTAAGATGGAACAGGGCCAGCGGTCAGCACATGACCTTGTTCTGGTCCAAACAGATAGCTCTGTCATCTGCTCTGTGAGTGTGTGTTAGCTCGTGTGTGTGTGTGTGTGTGTGTGTGTGTGGGGGGGGGGGGCAAGATATATCCAGTGTCCTCACATCACCTCTATCACACAATCCTGTGCTCTTTAATTCTGTTGTTCTGTCTTCTATTCAAGAGTTGTTTTTATTCAAATTATGAATAATGAATGAGTCCAATTTGAAAAAGAAATGGACAAATTGAAGGTCGATACATTTTGCTCGATATCCCAAGCAGTTTAAAGTTTAGAGATGATGGAGAATTGATACAATGAAATGCTTTTGTCGAATAACAAATTACAGAAAGCTACAAATGATCACAGAGGTGAAGTGTAGAAAACTGTTAAAAACTGTTTTGGCACTTTGGAAAGTTACTTTTGTTTCTCTCCTTCAGTGGCATTGCACTAGCTTCTAGTTTTCTAACTTTTCTCTTTGCCGCAGCCTTAATGAAATGAACTGCTTTCTAGCTATCATGTTATTTTCATTTTCATCCTCATTCTGTCTTATTGTATCTTAACACATTTTTATGATCTGATTTATTTTTTGCTTTTTAAAGTTTTATTCAAAATGTATTTTTTAATCTCCTATATCTATTTTATATTACAGTGTTTATATCTTATTTAAAGGACTTTGAAGAAAGGATAAATAAAAGTGTTGGTTTGGACACAAAGTGAATGCATGCTTACACAAGGTAGTCCTACAGGAGCTGGATCACAACAAAAAAACACGCTCTAAGAGATTCATGAAAAAATAGTAATTGTGAAAGAAGACCCACTGTTCCAAACAATGCAAAACAACATGCACCATTGAGGAAGAGTCAATTTGATCAAAATCTTGTTTTTCCAAATCCCTGTGGAATGTGGACTTACGGGGTCAAAGGATGGAAACATTTTAGTGTATCGATCATCTTTCTTGATTTAAAAGTTTAAGATGGATAACATCACAAGAGTGTGGATTAAAAAAAGGAATTAAGTGGCCAGCTCACAAGCGGCAACATGCAAATAAGTCAATTTTCAAGTAGATGGAGGGTGAATTTCACACATCTAATTTAATGCCTGTTTGGCCAATCCACAAACCGTACACCAAGCACATCCTGGATTAAATTCATGTCAACGTTCCAGTCCAGCTTGAAAAGAAGTGGACCCACAGAAGGGTAAAAAGACCATTACTGGGATAGTGAATGCAATGTAATAACTAACTATCAAGATGAAATACCTTCATTTCCAGCAGGAGATGTAGACTTTTTCTAAATCAGGGGTCATAAAGAGGTCACAGAGGGACAAATTAGATGTTCAATACCCATGCACGATTCCTGATTCAGTAAGGTTCACATTTAAGTTGTTTATTGTTACCTCTATAGCTTTGAGCTAACTAAGTGTTAAGTAAGCTCGGGCCAGTACCCCATGAATCATTGCTATCACTCATTACTAAGAAACAAAATGGATCATATTCAGGGTTTCCCCCAGAAAACTTGCTAAGCCTGGTGGTAGGGCTGCTAGAAGGCACCCACTCTAAACATGTTGCACTTGTTTAATATGCACACCTAACTTTTTTATTTTGATAAGGGGTTAAATAGATACTTTGATAGCTTTTTGAGTTGCACTGCTGACTTAACTTATAAGCCCTCTTTTTTATTTATTTTTATCACGTTGGAGTTGCTAGTTTAAACCTACAGTTTTGCACTTTAATATTTGAGCCTTTGTTTACATTTTGTTTTGTGCTGCATTATATGGTGACATACAGTTTGTTGTTATCAAAATACAATTAACTGAATTGAAATGGTCAATTTGATTTTTTTGGAGGAAAATTAATCGTTTAGATTAATCGACTAATCGATAAAATAGTCGTCAGATTAATCGATAGAAAAATAGTCGTTAGTGGCAGCCCTACTTAATATTAAAAAAAATTCAAGTTTGCTGTGAACATAGCAGTCAGGCCTCTTATTTCAGAAACAATGAACCGTAACAGTTAGGTTACCAATAAAAGATAAGCGTGCTACTTCTTTGCTTTCAGCCAGCTACTCAAACAGACAAGCAACAAAATAACAAACAAACAAAATACACAGGCAAGTGTCGGCCTACTTTGAAATAAATTAAACACAGAACTTTGTAGGGCTACTTGAGTCCTCCTCATATTTGTGGAAAATGTATGAAATAAGAATTACCCTATTTTTAAATAAATAAAACCAAATAGCTGCAGCGTAATCGTGTAACGGACTAGGTTTATGTTTATGTTCGGTTTTGACTTATGTTCAGTAAAACACTGTGTTGAAGGAGCGTTCTGATGTCTGAGGGTCAGTGAAGGCGACGTATGTTCAGTAAAACACTGTGTTGAAGGAGCGTTCTGATGTCCGAGGGTCAGTGAAGGCGTCTGGGTGGGACATGTGACTGTTTGGACCAATAGGATGGTTGCTTGGGGATCGGGGCTCAATGAGGAAGTGAAGTGTTGTTGATGTGCGCGAGTGACGGATTTTTTTTTTTTTTTTAAATAAAAAAAACATGCGACGCTTAGCCTGGCGGGGGGGGGGAGTAAGGCCTGGCGGCCCGCCAGGCCTATACAGCACTGGGGGAAACCCTGATATTATTTTTATCAAGAAGGTATTGGTATTGGGGGCCCCACTGCTTGAATCCCCTCCCCTAAAATGAACAGCGGAAACCGGACTCTGAGAAGCCACAAGCTCACTTGCCATGCAAAGTGGTGGGCAGGAAACATAAATAACCTATGGCTGTGTCAATAAAGGCTGGGAATTGGCTATATGCAGGCAATTTCTGACAGTTCTGAAATGTTTGGGTTATAAATGTAAATGGTACGTTCATGTTAGATTTAGTGTATGTTGTATATATGTTAAGTATCAAATTGTTCACAGTATATATACACACAATACAATCTGATTTTAACATCGCCGTTGAATGTGTGTTCAAGCTCATCCTTGCTGTTGTCAGGACAGTAAAAGTATTATTTTATTATAGTATTAATTTATAGTGTTTTTTATTATAGAATTTTTATGTAACTCAAAGGATATTATATATTTATAATATTACAAATAGACTATACTTCATCATAAGTCCTGATTAATCAAACACATTTATATCTTAATGTAATACTGGACTCATGCGGTTTTCTCTCATTTTGTTTTTATCTTGTGCTGTTGTAGAACACACACACTCACACACCTCCGTTAAAAGAGTTGCAACATACACTGACTCATCCTAAAAAAGCCTTGAACCAAATAGGCGCATGTACCCACACAATCTCTTTTTCCCTGTGTTTAGCATATGGCATTCATTCAATCAGAGCCAGAGCAAGTATCCTCATCCTTTAGCCTATTTACCACTAACATGTTCTGATCCGTGAGTGCACTTCACAACAATATTATGGTTAGGCTAAGACAAGGTGATGGCGGTTGCCTAACAACAGCACTACTCTTTTTTAAATTGCATTTTAATGTACCTGATATTTTCAAGACTGCAAAAAGCGCTCGGTCTGATTGAGCCCTTAAGCTGACATTTACATCAAACACAGGCATGTCTGTCAGTAAATTGAAGGTCCGATAATGCTGCTGGTGCCATAAACACTGCAAAATTAAGGTATACAGTCATACTTATGTAGGAGGCAATATCCAACATATTGCATGAATCATGATTGTAATGGATGACACATCTGCAGAGGTTTTCAGGTCTGACATTGTCTGAAACAAAACAGAACCAACTGTGACCACTTCCAAACCCCCATGTGGGGGCTTGGGCTACAACTTAGATACCTAACTTCTCTGAGGTCTAATTGGAATGGACTTCACACTTTAAATTACATTACATTTAATTACATTTTATTTAGCTTTTTTTTTAGACAGGTTTATCCAAAGCAACTTACAATAAGTGCATTCAACAATGAGGGTACAAACCCAAAACACAACAATCAATAAAGTAAAATTTTCTTCAAGGAAAGCCAAACTACAAAGTGCTCTAGGTAAGTGCTAATAAATCTCAACTTATTATTTTTCTTTTTTCTTTCCTTTATTCGAGGTAAAGTCGGAAGATTTTGCTTTTTTAGGTTGCGGCGGAAGATGTGTAGACTTTCTGCTTTCCTGATGTCATTGGGGTGCTTGTTCCACCATTTAGGAGCCAGGACAGCAAACAGTCGTTATTTTGTTGAGTGTTTAGCTCGCAGTGAGGGAGCAACAAGCCGATTGGCAGATGCGGAGCGGAGTGAACAGGCTGGGGTGTAATGTTTGACCATTTCCTGGATGTAGACTGGACCTGATCCGTTCACACCACGATACGCAAGTACTGATGTTTTGAAGCGGATGTGGGCAGCTACTGGTAACCAATGAAGGGAGCAGAGTAGTGTGAGTGAATTTAGGTTAAAGACCAGTTGAGCTGCTGCATTCTGGATGAGCTGCAGAGGTCGGATGGCACTAGCAGGTCAACCTGCCAGGAAGGAGGTACAATAGTCTAGGTGTGAGATGACCAGAGCATGGACCAGAACCTGCACCGCCTTCTGAGTGAGAAGGCGTCGTATTCTCCTAATGTTGTACCAAATGAATCTACAGGAACGTGTTGTTGCAGTAATGTTGGCAGTAAGGGAAAGTTGACTGTCGAGTGTCACACCCAGGTTCCTATCAGTCTGGGTGAAGGCTACCACAGAGTTGTCAAAGGTAATAGTCAGGTCCTGGGCGGGAGAGCCTTTCCTCGGAAGGAGAGGTAGTTCAGTCTCAACAAGGTACATTTTTAAGTGGTGTGCGGAAATCCACTGAGAGATGTCAAACAGGCAGAGATTCATGCTGCTACCTGTGTTTCAGATTGGAGAAAAGAGAGGACTAGTTTGGTGTCATCAGCATATGAGAGAGAGAGAGGCTGCTCTAGCAGTCTGAAGTTGCTCAGAGACAGCAAGGAGGGCAGTCTCAGATGAGTGGCCTGCCTTGAAACCAGACTGGGGAGGGTCAAGAAGGTTGTCATGGGAGGGATAGGAGGATAATGTCTCTGTTTGTGATTCTGAGAAGGAATATGAATTTTGATGTGAGCCACGGCAGCAGCATAAACTAACTCAATTCACAACATGGCAACTTTCCTGTTACCTTATCGCCCCCCCCCCCCAACTCTCCCATGCCTCTAGGGATGAAGCCCTCACAGATTAAAAACCCTCTGGTTTATTTCAAACAGCCCTAGGACCAACCTCTTCAGCTAAGATCTAGAGAAGGGCATGTTATTTAGAACTGCAAATCAACACGTTTGCCTTAGGAGTCCGCTTCACACCTTCCAGCCTAACAGAATTGAGAACTGTTAGTGGCCATGGAAGTGGCCACAAGTGTTAAAGTTATAAGCATCTAAAAGCAGTTTTGACTTATGATAGTCGTGAGTACCTTTTCAAGTTGAGTGGGGAATTTTAATACACCCATTTGGGGGCAGTCACTTTACCTAATAATAATAATAATAATAATAATAACACTTTCTTTTTACAGTATGTATCTACAGAAGATTACAAATGCATTAAAATTAACCACAGATACAAAAAATAAAAATGACAATAAAAAATATCTGAACTATTTGAAAATAGGCACAGTCAAATGTTTTCAGCAATGATTTAACAAAAAAAAAGGTGAGGTGCTGGGAAGTCTAATCTCCTGAGTCAAAGAGTGCCAAGGCCTCAGGGCCTTTATGATAAAAACTCAGTTAGTTACCAGCCTTGACTAAAGAACTGCTAGCAAGTGTTTGTTGGAAGATCTTAGATTATGGTTTGGAGCAAAGGGAGTTGGTTGGAAGCTGGGGGCCAGAACTTGCTCAGCTTTAAAATGTTGGACAAAATCTTAAAATCAATTTTGAGCAATTTAAGACTAAGTAGTTGGTTTGTATGTCTTTGTTCTCGTGATGTCAACGTCGTCTAAGATCTCAGCTGTTTGTTTTTTTATGCCGACTACAATGTTGTTGTGACTTTCAAACATTATTTAAGGAGCAAAACCACAAAAGGCCAGAAGTTACAGTAATTGTATTTTATTGTAATACATAGATTTCCTGTTTGTAGCCACTGAGCATTCGTCAGAAATCCTATTGATACCAACACACAGCTCCTGTAAGCAGAGCTACTCTGTATGTACCCGTTGCTTCCTCTCTTGATAAATGCATCAGCATTTGCCAGTGTCAGGCTCCACTACACAACACTGTTCTGTATGTGAACGCAGTTTCCCTCCAGTAACACATTCAACCCCTAGCATCTTTAAATCTGGAGCATATGCTGTGTTATAAACCCATCCGTGCTTAAGCGCTGCGGTCAGTGCTAATAATGGATTCCCATGTATCGCAGCTGTCTAAGGTTTTCTGACTATGATATATATGAAGCTTGCCCCCACTGGTTAATGTATTCAACCCCCTGCTGTCGTGTTTATGCAGTACTTGCCTTCACAGTGATTTCTGATCACTGCTTTTTTGGTGTACATCACAGCCGACAAAGCACAAATAAACCGTATTGTTACTCTCAGCATAAATATTCCCCTGACGTTATCATCCTTGAGCTCTTACACTGTTCTTCTCTCCTTTATATTCCTGTTCTCTCTCTCCCTCGCCTTTAGTATCATATCCTCTCCTCTGTGCCTCATCCCTCTGACACTTCTCTTTCCTTTGCTTTTTTCATGTCCTGACCTCTCAAAACTCCCAAGCATGCCTGCCTGCTGCCACCGCCGCGCCGTGGGGATTTGGAGGGATGATCAACTGAAGATGATGTGCTTTGCAGCTTTTTTTTCACCCACCATGGCTGTATAATACTTTATCTGTAACTGTTTAGACGACGTGCTGACACTCATTGGTGCCAGCTCTTCACCATGCATTTCTTGTTCTGCTGTCAACTAAGCATGAAAGAAAAAAAAGAGGTGCTAACAACATGCCGGCACACTCGAAAGTCAAAGAAGAAAGCTTTGTGTTGCTGTTCAAAGAGATGTCAGTGGAGGAAGAAGGGCTGTGAAAAGGGGAGAAGCCTCTGAGGTAAAAACATCTGATTGAAGGTAAGTTTTTGAAATAGACAATTCAGGGCGGAAAAGCCAAAGCAAAGCAAAAAAAAAAAGGCAGGAAATGCAGAAGAAGGCAAAGGCTTTTCTGGGTGAAGTGTAGACTGGAGGCGAGAGCTGTGATCCTCTCTCCTCTCTCTCTCGTGACACACTTCATGAGTTGCCAAATTACGTGGAACTTATGAAAAAGCACTTGAACAGGCAATTATTTTTCCCTTCAAGAAAATCCTTGTGTTAGTGTGCTTATACGGAGATGAATTTGCCTGCCATGTAGCTCCTTGTTTGTTCAATAAATGAATGCAGAGAAGGCAAAGCATCAGAGATTTTATTAGTCTCCGACACACACACACACACACACACACACACACACAAACACACACACCACTGCAGATATTTAAGTGTGTAAGATATTATTCATAAGCACAGGAGCATTTGCATAGACCAAACCAGATATTTTTATAGTTTCACTAATTTCCTCTGCAAGTACGTCCTGAAGCAAATGAAATTGCTTTCTCCATTTGTTTCAGCTGATGCACAAAGCACAGGATTTTTACAGAAGAGATTGAAGTTAAGGTCCTGCTTTTGATGCATTGTTAGGTTTTGGCAACTAAAAAACACTTGGTTGAGTTTCAGGAAAGTTTGAGCAAAGCAGTGTTTTTGATTTTTACCAAGTCCTGTCTCTTAGCTGCTGAATGTTCCGCCATGTTTACCCTGTCACTCACTCTCTGTTGACACTTGCTGTTTGGTTCTGAGCAGGGAGTGCAAAAAGCCTTCAGAGAATTTTCACCCTAATTGGCTCTTGAGAGTAGTGAGAGTCAACCAAAATACTTAAATTGTGGGTCAGACAGTAAAATGTTGAGCTGAAACTCACTATGAAGCCACATCAAACCAAGGGGAGCTGCAGTGTGGGATGATCGATTCTCCATGGATTCTTCACTTTACATGGCCGCTCTTAAGGCTGGTTTACAGTCGCCTCAACGAATATAAACCACTGAGGGAGTGCACATCAGAAAAAACATTACAGTATTTTACAAAAACTTTTTGCAGTTCTTGGTTAGGTACCTAAGCTAGGCTTCTGTTGCGTGGACTCCTTTCAACATGGGCACCTTTGAGGAAAGAGTGGCAGAGCAGGTTCTCCTTCACAAGCACTTGTACAACTGCAGAAACCACACAGACAATCAAATGATGCTACATTTTTTGAAAGAGATCCCCCCTTCACTTGGAAAGTAGGAGCTGGTGGAGATAGGATGGCATTTCCAGTCCATCAAGCAGACAACTTTGACTTGGAGATAAGCAACCATAAAAATAATTTGTATACACAAATGCAATATTTGGCAGTGTTTACTGGGCAGTGAACTTTTCTTAATTTCTTGGGTCTTTATTCACAGACTATTTTCTTTGTACGGTTGGAGCATATTGCAACGTGTTGACCATAAACTGCTGAGTGCATGTTTGTAGTGCATGCATGGCCCACACCATGGTGGCTTGTGCTAGTTCAAACAAGGCTTTACACAGTGTTTTATATGTTGTCATCTTTTGATCAATTTGTGCAATCTGGATGAACAAGGACAAAATCTTCCAACACAAACATTGAGGAGTTTGTTATACCTGGGGCTCTGCTCCTAGAAATGCATCCTGGGAGATCCATTTGGGTGGAAGGGGCAGGGAGGCCAGCTTGAAAACACAGAAGTGGTTTACAGCATTAACAAAGGTCTCTTCACAAATGTTTGTGTTGCATGTTTTAGAAATGTCCCTTGGAAAATGAGAAACTCTACAAGGAAAACTCTCAGTTTCATTTAATAAAAAAATTCTTACAACATAGACATTTTAAATCCAGTTTTCACCCGATTTAATGTTCTGACTCCATTCATCATCTGTTCTTAGTAGTGTGCTGAAGGTATACTGATTTTTCGCAAGGAGAAAACCGATAGAAAGGCTCAGTATGTAACCACATTGATTAAAGTCTAATCTCTGATTCAATTCTTCTCCCATATCTATAAAGCAGTGGTGCACCATAGCACAGAAGCCTTTTCTGAAATCAGCCTCGGGGATAGGTTAGGCAGGGCTCATTTTTTATCCTGATCCAGAGGGATCCAGTGTTTCTAACAATTTACTCAGGTTTTTTGTAAAGGCTGGTTATTTGACTACTGAATGAATGTTTGGACTGGTGCCTATCATCCACAAATTCATGGGCAAGGAGAAACCAACTTAAAGTCTTTCCCCCAACTTTTCAAAAAAAATAAGATCCCCAGTGTGTGTTGTTCAATGTTAAAGATGACAGTACCAATGGTGTCTCAAATACATTACTTTTTTTTACCTTTTACTAATCTGGATGTTTTAATAAAGAAAGAAGCAGTGTTATTGTTTCCAAGGACATTGGGAATATTTTCAGCTGGTTTTTAAAAAAAATTTGTTACACAATTTATCATACATGATATTTAACGACCTGGCTGCCACTTTATAGGTAGGTGTTATAGGCCTGAGCCTCTTTGAAAACCACAACATTGTGTAAAATATAGGCTGTCTGAAGTGATTACTCGTTAATTTATAAGATTTAGTCTTTAGAAGAAAAACAAACTTTTAATCGCGATTAATCTAGATTAATGAATTTCAAAATGTGAGATCAATTAGTTAATTTTTTTTAATCTATTGACAGCCCTAGTTCAGATACAAAGTACCTTTCAGGATAAATTTTATGGAATTCCCATCTGTAAGATGTAAAATGGCCCCTCCCAACTGGTGCCTGTTGCAGCAGCTCTCTACCCAATAAGATGGATAAGTTAGCAGCACAGACCCAGCACATCACTTTTAAAGAACAGCACTGCTCTTTCTTACCTGGAGAAGCCTGGGAGCTCTATGAGAATCATCAGTGCTTTCAAAACCATGCAAACTGGAGCACCCTGGAGTGGACCTCCACCTCACATCCTGGATATTGGACTACCTTACCAACCGAGTATGTGAAGACCCAGGACTGTGTGTCAGACACGGCTGTCTGCAGTATGGGGGCCCCGCCGGGATAGTTCCTGGCCCCGTCCCTCTTCAACCTCTACACTGCAGACTTCATCTACCACTCACCCTCCTGTCACTGGGGAAAACCAAATAACTGGTTATAGATTTCTGCAGGCGGAGACACTCCCCCACCACAAAAAACTGGACTGGTCCGAGGTCAGTGTCCTCATTATGAAGTGCTCAGGAGACTCAGTTCCTTTGGTTTGCAGGGGAGCTCCTGAAGACTTTTTATGACTCTGTGGGGGCATCTGCCATCTTCCTGGGAGTGGTTTGCTGGGGCATGGCATTTCCACTGCTGTCAGGAAGAGACTGGACAGACTTATTAGGAGGGCCAGCTTGGTCCTGGGATACCTGCCTGACCAGTGGAGGTGGTGGGATAGAGGAAGATGATGGCAAAGCTGTCTTCTCTGATGTACAACCAGTCCCACCCCCTGCAGGACACCATCACAGCACTGGGCCGCTCATTCAGCAACTGCCATTATATTACAAATTTCCCCATTGCAGGACTAATAAAGGACTTATTAAGTGCAAGGTAGCAAAGATAAGCATGTCAAAAGACAATAAGATGAAGCTAAGCAGCACTATGCTTATATTAGAGACCAAACAAGTTGGCTGTAAACGCTTACTTAGTGTTCATATATATTTTTTCATGCAAGCACATAAGGTTTCTTTTAGCCTTTTTAAGTATATGAAATTACTCACAGAAAAGAATTCAGCTGTCGCAGCTGTTTTCACAATTGGAAACTACCATGTAGTTTAACAAATGCAGCTTAAGACAAAAAACAAGACTTGGAAAATGAATGAAACCTTCTGCTTAACCCCTTATTGCCTGAATTAATTTCCAATTATATAAAAAAATTATTATTTGTGTTTTTGGCTGTCATAGAGATGCTAAATTAAGTGGAGATTGTTAATTTTAATATAGCATATACTACAGATATCAATTTAGGTATGAGGCAAATAAGCGACATTAGGCATAATGTCGCTAACAAATTTTCCAGTCTCTGGTATGTAGATTATTATATTGATCCTGCTTTTGCTTGAAATTGAATAACAACATGTTTCTGTACAATCATTGCTGTTCCATCATATAACCCTAACCCTCGCTTCCCGTAGAACGTTGATGCGTCCATTTAGTTCTGCCGACAATAAAGGGCAGAAATTGCATTTATATCCTAGCATTATATTTGTATTCTGTTTTGCACATAATTCAATGTTGCACACTTACTCTGCACAAACAGTTGTACATAGTCTGTATATCTGCAAAGTTATATTTATTTTGGTTTGATAAGGACAATGCTCAGCTCCTTAGCCGTACCAGAGTAAGCTATAATCCAATTTTCATCTGTAGTCCCTGGGTATTATACATTATTATATATATTATATATATTCAATGAACCAAACATCAGATTTACAATCATATAAGAATACTTATACTTATATTCTTCAAAAAATTTGAAGTATTTGCACAGGAATTATATTTTATACGATATTTCACCTAAAAAAAAAGAGTCTATTTTTAGCCCCAAGTGCCTGATGTAGCGAATTCGCTACAAACCAAAATCTGCTAATTACATCATCAATTTTCATCACATGCAGTCTATTTCAATATATATTAGCATAAGAAGCAACCAATGAGCTGGTATGTATTTTTTATTTTAGCACAACTTACTCAAATTTGCTCAAATCCCCACATGTAGCAGGCTAAATCTACACAGTCTCCGGAGCTGCACTTCCGGTTTCCTCCACCGGATGTATTATCCACTCCGACCACTAGAGAGCGGCAGAGTGCTTCCAATACCTTCCTAGGTATGTGTAGTATCTGCACCATCAGGCATTAGTGGGATACAATCATCACCTCGGCAGCACTCAGACCGGAAGGGGTTTGAGGCGAATTTGCGATATACGTCCTTAAGGGGTTAAGCAGGCTCTCATGCAGATTTTGACACCAGTTGTTTTTACATTCTAGCCAAACACAGGAGAATTACTTCTAGAAGCAATAAAAGTGTGTCAGAGACTCTGTTTGGATACAGTGCCCATGATTAAAAGAGGAATGAATTTAAGACTATAGGCAAACACAATACATAATACTCTAATGTGTAGCAAAATTAATACATAAGAACCATGATAAGCAATGCAAAACATTGTAAGTAATGATAGTAAATGTAATTAGAATTTCAGGAGATTTGGGTTGTTTAAGACATTTTTAAAGATGCACTCTACATTGTAGTGGCCCATTGTCACACCCCATCTATCCATAAACACAGCATATTACACTATTTGTCGCATGTGTTCTTGGTGAACAGGGTTTTTCACTAGACAGCCAAACAGCTGGATAATATATCACACTCACATACAAGCACAAAGTGCATCTTCACTCACTCCATGAACAGGCTCAGCCGTAAGAAGTAGATCACACGAGTGGAGGATAACATGACACACAAAGCCTTTAAGCCCAATTAAATGTTCATAGGGTGTTTGACGAAGGAGGGATACTGTACGCCCATGTGGGAAGTGTGTGTATTCACTGTGTACATGCGTGTGTGTGTATGTGAAGGATAGAGCCTGTGGTGTGAAGGAGTGTGTGTCGTCCTCGTCTGAGTGTATGTGAGTATTGTTTGGTGACAATTGTGACTTGCCATGTTGGGCCTGTTATATTTGCATAAGAGTCTCTCAGGTAAAATGGACACATTTCAGTATAAAGTCCTGGTTGTGAGAATTTTTGGTTGGTTTCAAATGGTTTTTCGTAAGACTTGGATTAAGGTCAGATAGGGTTTACATTAGAGTGAGTATAGTTTGCGGTTTAGACATCAGACATCGGGGTAAGGGGCGAGAGGAAAACGATAATGAAGTGTGTGTGTTGGATCTGACTTCAGACACAACCTCTGGTTCAGTCTTACGTTGAATATTAAGCACGCTGATCCACTGCCCCTTCATCAGTGTTTGGCAACAGATTTGAACTAGTGGCTTAAGACTTCACACACTCCCCGTGCAGGCACTCTAAAATGCATGTCTCATGTACAGAGTATGTGAAATTTTTGGAATTACCTTGTTTTCTGTTACTAAGTGAGTGCAGATTACCATAATGTGCTTAAGCCAGATACACATGACTATGCTTTGAATTTACTTAACTCACCCCTGGAAAAATCGCACTGCGGGGTGGAGATTTTACCCTTTGGCAGAGCTTTTAGTAGTTGTGGATCAGACCCAGTCAATGCTCAGTAGGAACTTGGACCATTTTTGCTGCTTGAGCTCAGTGGCTCTCTGAATGTCATTTCACAGCATCTTTAAGAGTTAAGGGACACATTTAGCCTTGTACCAAAACATGTTTCTCCAACATCATTTCACAAAGGCACTGGATTTAAGGCTTAGTGTCAACCAAGCTGATTGTGCTTGTTTTGAATAGTGTTGGAGTGTAAATGGGTGCAGCCAGACCTCAGGACTCATAAGATGTTAGCCGGCTCAGATGTTTACCTTCAGCCTTTTACTGTTAATTTGAGCTTCTTCTTTTTTTACCTCAATGATCATTCCGTGTTTTGTCTTTGGAGATATCGCAGCTGGACACCGACTTCTCAGGAGAAGAGCCACAAAACTAAATTCTCTCTATTCACATGTGCAAATGGACTGATGAATATCCAAACTCTTTGAGATCACTTCACAATCTTTTGCAGCTTTATACAAATTAACAATTCTTTGCATCAGCACCAGAGGCCAAGATTGTTGATTAAGAATTTTGAGAGATATTTCACATCAGCAGATGTGTCTTGTGAAGAACAAACTAAAAATATATATTTTTGTTCCCCTTTCCCTCTTTTGTTGAAATTATTAGGTTTTTTCGAAACACACATTTTGAATGTTTGAATAAAAATAATGATTTGTGTAAAATAGATAAATAGAATAAATTTAAAATAGATTGTGTTTGTTTATTATTGGAGCTTGACACCTTTTTAAAGCAACAAAAATCCAAAGGCACTCTCTGAATCCTACATATAGTTTTTTATTGTTTATATCCATAAAGCCTGGGGGGGTTCTAAACAATTTCATGTTCACTGTAAAACCTTTATTTCTCAGCCTCTGAAGCAGATAGAAACCAAATTAAAACTATGAAAAAATCAATGAACAACAAAAGTGAACTGGACCGAAAATTTTGACAAATGTGCTTGTTTTATTGTCAATAAAACAAAGTGGTATTAAACGTTACTTTAGGAGAGTTAGATCAGTTTGTTCAGTGTACACAGATGTGATTGCCATTATCCATGTGTCACTGCAGACATTGATGGACGAGCTTGTCAAATCCCTTGATGCTTACTAGAGTTATAATAAAAGCCAAAGGTTTAAGCCGTCAATAGATTTTAATTGCATAGTTTATCATCAGGGACGTCAGTCTTTACTACTGGCTTGCAGCGATACTGGTCTTTTCAGTGTTGAGGATATAGTTCACTTTTCCCATGTCATTGTGGAATTTCAAAATATTCCTGACATATGTCTCTTATCCTGATCCTTGGCTGGCGACTCAGCAGACTTGTCAAAGCGTTTGAATCTTCTAACCCGCTGTTCACACAACTCAAGAGTTTTCAACCAGCGAAAACAGAGAAGCTTGGAACTGCTGTATCTGCTTCATTTTAGTTTAAAAACTCTAGGGCTGCATTATAGTTCTTGAGGGACAAAACCTGAGAAGTTTGGAAATGATAATGAGTCACTGGCATTTGTTTCTTGATTGGTTGTTGTTAGTCATGACTCAACTACCACTAGTGAAATTAATAAATCCTTCATCTTAATTTTCACCAGTTGTATTTGTTGTGACTATGTTTGGCTAATCGCAAAAAATCCAAGTTGACGATCTGTCTCCTGTTTACACCAGCAATGGTCACTTGACACACGTTTTCATGTGTGTTAGTTTACTGCAGATGCTAAAATGCTTGTGTGGTTGGAGATTGTTTTAAATCAAAGAAATATTAGTGTCAATGTAGCCTCATTGTCCTCGTCGTGCTCATCAAATTCATCTCCTCACTTTTGCGCCAATGCAAAAACTTGTTTTGCAGCTTTAGAGCAAATAAAATATATTTCCTGCAATGCATTTAGCCTTCCTCTCATGTCTCTCAACAAATTCTCATCATTATCATCATCAATTATCTCATCAGTTATGTAATTTTAAAAAGGACACCATAAAATGATACATGGATATGTCGCGTCCAGCTCTACAGAGCTTTCGGTGTTTATGGACTAAACCTGTTAATATACCAATTCTCTTTTAAAGGCAATGTGTGTGTGTGTGTGTGTGTGTGTGTGTGAGTGGGTGGGTGTGTGTGTGTGTGTCCTGCACATTTGTCTTGGCATGTGTTAGTCAGAGAAAGATAATATTTGCGTGTGGGTATTGGTCTTCCCCTGCTTACAGGGAACAGCAGCACTTACTCAGTCAGCCTGATAAAGAGAGCATTATGGAAGCAATCCATTTGCCTGGAGAAGGCTTGCAGAAGAAATAGAATAGTCAAGCTGCTGGGCGAAGAGAATACGATTTGATGCATTACTCAACATGTCAAAAAGTATTTTTCCAATTTATCCCTCACAACTTTTAGAAGCAAATTTGTTTTGAGAGCAGCCAATGTAGCCCGGTGTTGCTAAGGGCAATGGAGGGAGGAAGAAAGAAAAAAATAAAGGGAGACAAGGGTGAGCAAAACAGGCAGTGATATTATTCTTAAAAAGTGGTCCCTCCCTGCTTCTTTAGACAGAACATCAACCACTTTTATTTAATTAAAAAGTAACTTACTTTTGATCTTTCTGTATTTTAATTTTACCGCTTCATTATTGTGCTTATTTGAACTTTCCTGCCTTCTGAATGACTGTGTTATCAGGTGTGAGGTGCTCTGATAAACTCTCATTTTATAAAGTCTCTGTTTCTAAAAACATAACTTTTGAGCCATTTAAACTGTATTTTACAGTCGAGAGGTGCCCGTTCTAAACCTGCTTGTTTGGATTAGGCTGTTTGCTTGGCCTGTGTTAGTGCTCCGGAGCTACTTCAGAATTATTGTTTGTCATAAGTGAGTACTCCTCAAACAGTTCTACAATATAGTTTGCTAGAAGGTAGCAAACTTTAATTTATACTACCCTGTTGGTAGTATAGTAATAAAGCAAACTGAATTTGCTTTATTACTGTTCATTCTGTAGCCAATATACAGTGCTGTGAAAAGTATTTGCCCCTTCCTTATTTTTATTTTTTTTTGTATATTTGTCACACTGAAATGATTTAGATCATCAAACAAATTCCAATATTAGACAAAGATAACCCGAGTTAATACAAAAATTTTAAATGATGTTTTCATTTAATAGGGGAAAAAATCTATCCACACCTAATTGGCCCTCTGTGAAAAAGTAATTGCCCCCTAAACCTAATAACTGGTTGTGCCACCCTTGGCGGCAACAACTGCAATCAAGCGTTTGTGATAACTGGCAATGAGTCTTTCATATCGCTGTGGAGGACTTTTGACCCACTCTTCTTTGCAGAATTTTTTAATTCCGCCACATTGGATGGTTTTCGAGCATAAACAGCTTGTTTAAGGTCACGCCACAGCAAATATCGGATTTAAGTCCGGACTTTGACTAGGCCACTCCTGAACTTGGCACTTTAGTTTTAAATTATATAATTGAACTGCTTATCTGCTGAACACAGGGACACACTATATTTATGAATCTAGTGTTTCAGTGGCAGAACAGTGAATAGTAAAAGGTTAGGTTGCTGTAAAGATATGTGATGTGAAAGGTGCCACTCATCATTCACCCATAACCAAGCAAACTGTTTTCAGGTGAAGTTACATCCAGTCCGCTATGGTCCTCGGGACGTAAATATCATAATCCACGCATGTTCTCTAGGGTACATACAGATTTCTGAGAGGACGTCCACGTGCAATCAACAATTGACCAAGCTGACTGTACACATATGAGTCATATACTGTATGAGACATGATTCATATGCTTACAAGTTTGTTGGTTATCACCACAACTACCGTTATCCAACCACATTATGTACATCTTGTTGTTTACCCCACCCATTGCTGTAGCTTGTCATCCTGATGGAAACACAGGAGAAACAGAGAATGCATCTTCCCTGTGACAGAGGCTATACAATATTTTTCTCCAAGCTTTTTACCAATAGCTCTTTTGTTCCACTTAACTCAACAACTTTTACAATTGTTTTGTTGCTTTGTTGTTGTTATTTTTAAACACAGATTTTGTCGGTTCAGTCTCACAGCTCTTTATTAGCATCCTTAGCAGATGCAGCAGGCAGCTGTATGAAAATGTGTATGACACACTACCAACCCAAAATGCATTGAACAAATAGACACAATTAGCAGCTAGCTGGTGTACATAGTGGTGCATTTAATAGCAAAAGAGTTAAATGTTTTCATGGGTGGATGGTGGGGAACCAAAAATTTAGCTAAAACTGTGAATATTCTC
Organism: Limanda limanda; assembly: GCF_963576545.1. Taxonomy (NCBI): domain Eukaryota; kingdom Metazoa; phylum Chordata; class Actinopteri; order Pleuronectiformes; family Pleuronectidae; genus Limanda; species Limanda limanda. Next base: position 3,854,748 of record NC_083645.1, on the reverse strand, counting down.
ACATGGAAACGCACCCTGGGATGGGACCTCCTGTAAATCATGAATTGTTGTTAAAACATATATATAAGGTATAAGTATAAGTATATGGCAGCACAACACATTACAAGATGCAGTTTTCAGCTTTCGGCTCAGCTCAGATCTTTTTCTGTAATTTTCATTCTGAAAAAGAGCAGGACAAAGGAACGAGGTTTTAAGTTGAAAAGCGAATCTAGACAGAATTGTGACTTTAGTTCCTCATTGTTTATTTGTGGTTACTCTCAGCAAGCAGGCTCAGGGGTGTTCTGTTCCAAATATCAGGCAGGTTTGATAAGGACAGCTCACCACCCCACCCCAGGCAAAGGCTGTGGCACTCAGGAACAGTGGGATGCTGACCTTCTCCCATCAGGGTGTCGATGAGGCACCACCGATGAGACTATTACAGCCACAGTCCATCTAAGACTCACACTTTATCATTTCTGAAATACTAATTGGCTTCTCTGCAAAATGTTCAACTTCAGCTCTTTCATGAACAGTGTTTACATCATCAAGAGCAAATCCTGCACCACCATACAACAACACTGCTAAGAAGAAGTCTATACACATTTACTTCTCTGTTTTACTTGTTGATCGTGGTTTATGTCTCCCAGCCTCAAGGCTACAGAACATGATGTTTATTCCATGAGGTTGAGTCAAGGTAATTTCAGATCAGTGCACTTTAGAAAGAGCAGTGCAGGCCTTTTGTAGTTAAGCAATCATAGAGGTCCTTCTAGAGACCGGCTGTGTGTCGGTGTCTGTTGTCCACACGGGCTGTGTGTCCGCTACTGGCGGCGGAGCTGCTGGTTTATCTGCTGCATTTCCTATAATACAAGTCTTGCGAGGGAAATCAAACCCCGTTAGAACCAATGAATCGATTCAGAAAGTTAAACTCTGGAGAGCTTTTACTTTGAATAGGGTTAGGAAATTGTATGACATTGGCAGAGAAGACATTGCCGTTCACTGCAGAATAAACAGAAAAAAATATCTGAGTTTTAGTGTTAATCTGTTGAATTTATGTATCTGCTGAAACGCATACACGTCGCTTATATTTAAACATAAAACGTTTTTTTATTGTGAAATACTTGCAGGAGCAGAAGATGCATGGCTTCATACTGTATAGTACTGGTATTTATTTGAGTACACTTGACTCATTTTATACATTGTCATATATATGGCCATATTCAAGGCAAAGCCAATGTTGTGGAACTGAGAAACTAAACACTGTGCATGGAACAGATGCTGTAAATATAAATTTATATTAATATGAATGTTTTGCATTGAATAGATACAGTTCCATAACTGCCTTTCTTTGAGTATATTTACGCTTGTATATCAAGCCTTTAACAGAAATTGCAAAAATTAAGTTTTGGGGAAAGTTCAGGGTGGTAGATCTTGGCTTATTTAAAAAAGAAAACTAACGGTAAATGGTAGCATCGCACATTAAACTATTTTAGGTGTTGAAACTGGCTGGTAAAACGTTGGACATAATGCGGAAGTGAACGTAATGATGGGAGTCATAATCAGACTTTGCTCTGTAATGTGTACACTGGAATATTCCATATATCCATATGTCATTCCACTAGTAAGTTAATTTGTATCCAGCTGAAGCATACACTACAACAAGAAAACACATTTACATTAGCTATCATTATTTGTTATGTCTGCTCCATTGATATGTTTACCAAAATGGGACATGTCTTTCTGGTTACTTCAATCTTTCAGACATTCAATAATCACTCTAAAAAGTCTTAGGTTGTCAGTTGAGCTGTTTCCTCAAAATCGTGCCAGTTCTCAGCAGCCTCTGCAGTATCACTTAATCTGTTTTTTCATCAACCTAAATCTCTTTGCTGTAAATATTGCCTCTGAACCTGTTTATTGTGGCTGCTGCACTCTCTACCCACACATGCAAATCTCAACTGAAAGGCATTTGAAGAAGCCCCGGTAATCACAGGCTGAAACAGAAGTCGACGAGAGAGGCATATTAAAAAATGATAGTGATATAGTGTGTGACCATGTAAGAATATGCACAGCTGTTTCCTTTAACGTCACAGTGTGTGCTGCGGCACCGTGTGCGGCACACACTCCCACTTCCTCCCATTCTCTCTTGTTCACACACAGTACTCTAAATTACGCAGCACTTGATCACCAAGGCTTTGCATATGACACCCTCTCATCGCCTTGGCACTCATTTTCCATCATGCTTACACACAGGCACTACTAATCATTGCATACCACACACATACACACTCTTATCAGCCTCTTATCATTTAGAGTGGTGTTCTGTGGGTCGGAGTTGTGATATCAGTCTCATTAAAGCAGCCACTAATTACTGAGGCCCGAGAAACAACATAGGAAACAATTAAGAGAGTCTGAATGTGAATTTTGTTGAGACTCTGATGATGTTTTCCGATCTGGGGTGGTAACTGGTGAAGAGGGTCTCATTACGAACACACAAACACACGCGCACGCACGCACGCACACACGCACACACACACACACACACTATTACACCCTGAGGAAAGAATACAAACTTTCCCCCAAAAATCAATATAAAATTCCTCGATTTGCCTTTTTGGCCAGAGGTATGCCAAGATTTAATAGGTTCCTCTGTGGCTCATGTCCCATCATTGCAATAAGATGAATTCCGTAGTTTTTGCGTAATTTCCTGCTGACAAACAAACAAAATGATGAATGGGCATGTCCTCAGCAGAGGTGACAAATAGAGAAACAGGGTATAAATGAATGACAAAACACGACTGACACAGGACAGTATGTATGTTTATTTCAGTATATTTCACATTTCAAAGCTGTCCACATGGTTTCCTTTCATTTATGTCACATTTGTCTGTGATTGGGGCAGCAGCTACAGTGGTCACAACTATCCCACATTGCACGCCATTATCTATAACATGCACGTGTCTTTATCCTAGATGGCCGTATGCAGGCTGATCTTTACACTATGCATGTATACATACACACATATTTATTAAGACACAAGTAGTATGCTATTACATCCTTACTCTTTCTCACTCACACACACACACACACTCACACACAGTATGTTTACTAACACTCTCAGGTCCTAACACACATTATAAAATGCACAACAGTAGACATCTTTAGAGTGAAATACACAAAGGAACACACATACACAAAGAAACCTAATCTTCACTCACAGATATGCATTCACATTGTTATGCTCTATTATTTTTCTCTGCACAAAGGTGGCATATTATTAAGAAACCCTTATGAGATGCACACGCACACACACACACACACACACACACACACTGTACAGAAGCGTCTGCTAATTATGAATAATAAAGCAGAGCTTTAAATAATTGCCATGGTGGTCCTTTGGTGCCTCTCCAGCAGTTAAGTGGGTCACACTTGATGGAGCGTTTCCTTCCGATCCGTCCAAAACTCAAACCCTTGATAAAAGCGAGGAGGTCTGGGCATTCAGTGGCATCCTGCGGATTTTATCCAATATACACAGGGAGAATATTTGGCACAAAGCAAAAGGTCTCTAAGCTTGGGAATTCTCTGTGTGACATTTCCTATTATGAGGGGGAAATAAATCAGATTCCCTTACATTTGAGGGCACACATCATATTGGGAAGACTGTCACGCTGTCACTCCAATGTGGTTTTGGGAATACCAGTGAGGCCCATAGTAAATGGCAAGGTAATGGTACTGGGAGTTCAGGGAGTTCTTAGAAATCTTATGCCGTGCCCCGCAGCATGCTGTGGATCCTGCTCCATAATATTCATTCACATTATATGAAAAACCCTCAATTAGATCATCTTGGAATTCTGTAATGTGATGTGCAGTCTTAAATGTGTGCCCTATTTCTGAGCCCTCAAGCCTAAATTGCATAATCATTACATTAAAGTTCATGGTACATTTCCATAAATTGTATTTTTGGAATCCTGAATTATCCTGTTTCTGACAAAAGCTCATGAGTCCCAATATGTATGTATGGAGTTAAATAAATATTCTTCAACGTATTCCCTGTGTTGATGGTGGAATTTATTTATAGAATTACACTTAAGCCTTTAGTTCTTGGCTTTTGAGTAGCACATAGTGAGCCATAACTCTATAGTCACATGGTGTAATGTGTCACCATATGCATAGGGATTTTCTGGCGTTGAAGTTCCCAATCCCCTCCCAAGACAATTAAATGTTTCTGTTAAAACATAATGTACTATTCCATATATAGCCATCTCTCAAGATGATGGCAATGTAATTATGTGTGCTTGTTCCCAACTGTTCAGATTCCATAAACCCTTGAATTATAAATCAAATATTCTAAAAAGTGATTTCATGTTCCTTAGGGGTAAAGATAGTTATAAAAAGATTTTTTATGTTGAAATTTAATTCTGAACATGATGATTTATAATGATATAGAATTCTTTCTCCTCATTTTCAAATTTGATAAAATGTGAGAGGCCACTCAAAGGTATTCATTGTTCAAGGAGCATTCTGCAGATTTTACACATGAATAAGAATGAGTCACTTTACTTGTCATGGAAAGTATTACTCACTACTGTGAAAACTGTGTAATGGCACTGTGGAACCCAAGACCCAACAATAATCCTTCAGGGTAAATTCAGGAGGGGTTTTCAAAGGAGGCAACAGGCAAAGAGGGACGTATAAAAGATACTTTCACGTTGCATTAGCCGAAGTATAGGATGTTATGATTACTTTTGATGCAGTTGTAGATCCCTTCAGTATCCCCATTAAGAGACTATCTGGGAACCATGTATAATTGTTTTTATTGTGATTTGAGTTTATTCATCAATTCATAGTAACCTTAAGTATTTATATGGGGGAGAGGGACACTACAACACATAGGAGCTGTGGTGATTATGTCAGATAGTAACTATTCATTCATTTCTATATCTGTCTAGTCCATGTATCAAGGATATTGGGTAGACAGATAAATGAGATATGCAAAGGACGGAATCAGAAGGACAAAATGATGATGATAAAAGGAACTAGATGACACTGTGATACTTTGAATGGAGACATTGAATCATGAAAGACCTCAGAGTGAAAGGAAGACAAGAGGGTAAGTGTCCAAGTCTTGATTGGAGCTGTGGTCTCTGTTCTAGTCACCTGCCACTGACAGCCAAAAAGGTCGGGAAGCCATGGGGAGGCTTAGCCGCTAATGTCAGCCATTCACCTGGGAAATGAAGGGGTGCGTGTGTCTGTGCACGTGCAATGATATAAATATGCGTGTGTACGCGTGTGTGTGTGTTTGAGCTCTCTGCTATGTTCCTGAATTGGCAGTGCACTCCGTTGGCAATAATAAGGAAGATAATAATAAACTGACAGGGATGGGAAAAAAAGGCATTCATATGTTCTGAGAGCTGTCAAAAGCTGTCGGAGGTGTCATTGGGTTAAAGAGTGTGTGGGTGTGCAAAAAAGAGTGTAAAGAAAAAGGCAAGAAGACCCAGTGAGAACTGGTCTATATCCAGGTGCTCTGTCCATTGGTATCAGTGGTGACATTGTCTCTATACATGTCCTGTGTGTGATTGCTCATAAGTGTGGAAAGATCCATATTCACTCTCTCCACAGGTTGTCATATGTCATGTCATGATGTCAGATCTCAATGGTGCCAGCACCATGTGAGATGTGTCTCAAAGGAGTCCTTTTATTCACATTCTCACTGACATTTAGAAAGGCTCACATACAGGTTCATATTTTTTGGATGATAATGAATGGGTGGGGCGTAAAGAGAGAATAAAGGCCGGCGCATGCTTCTGCAACGGCGGCTGCGGCTTTTCACGCAGTTGTGACGCAGGACTCGTTGTCATTCATGGTTTTACAAGCGTTGCGCGTGTTGCCAAGCAATTCCCCGCCAGACCACTAGGTGGAGTAATGTTTTTTGTTGAAGTCTATTTACATCGCCACGGCGGCTCCTCATAGCCTTTTTCTGGCCGACAAATCCACCAGTCAGTGACGGGTTATACTAGTGGTCATAGTTTCGGATCTCTTCTGCCAAGTGCTCTTCTATTTGGTCCATATTCGTTCTTCTAATTCTTCCGTGGTTTCCGCCGGTATTATCGGGCATGAACCGGAAATGCGACTCCGGAAATGATGTAGTTAGCAGACCAATCACAGCCTTGCCGGCTACGTGACGCTTGCGGAGCTTTGCCGTCTAGTTAGAAAAATTGGGCGACGCACATAAGCACGTAAGAAGGGATACGTAAGTACGTAAGGGGCCCAGAAGGGCTCTTGCGCTTCCGGGCCCGTGAAAACGCAGAAGCATGCGCCGGCCTTAAGGGGGTAGAGTTTTAGAGTGCCGACTGTGTTGTTGACAAAGAGAATGTTACATAGTCAAAATGATGTATATTTTCTTCAATTCATCAAATTCCTTTCACCTGCTTGAAAAGTAAATGTCAATTGTTGTTTTCTGGTTTTAGCTCCTATTATCAAACATTTTGTAATATTTCTTAAGGACAGACACTGAATGTCAAACTCTCTCAGTAAGTGTCAGACAACTGTCAAAGACACTTGGAAATAAGATCAGGTCCCATACACAGTCTGGTCTGCTGTGTCATGATGCTTTTATTAGAATGATGTCATAAATAAAAACAAGCCCAAGTGGAATTGGATTTGTTCCCAGTTAAAAAGAAAGACAGCACATACAGTTGCTAACCATTGTTTATTAATTATATCTCACCATTAAAGAAAATAATTGTCTTTGAGGTAACATTATGAGTTTAATCATTTACACTCCTTTATACATTTACTATGGTTTGTAGGTTTGAAACCACCAACTAAATCTTCATGAGGGAGTAACAAAGTAATGAATTTGTGGACCTAATTCGCATCAAATAAACCATTAGATTATTTGTGAAGATAAAAAAATTAAGCTCCTTCATCTTTACCTGGCAAAATCGAATGTAGATTGTGATCACACACAGGGATGATTATTATAATTTTGGCCAACAGTGGGCTTTAAGGCTGCATAACAGATTCTGTATAATACATGCCAACAGTTTCAAGGACTTTATTTCAGGTATTAAAGGGGCTGGTCTCCAGATATTGTTCTGCCCACTTATAAGCAATTAAAATACACATCAAGACAATTAGAGACCATTAAAAAGTGCTTTGCTCTTTGGGGGTGTTCATAATAACAACAGGGTCCATAAAACAAAACAATTTTTTTTCTGAATGTTTTTCTGAGACGAGTGGGACTCAGTCTTGCAGAATAGATTGGGAGCTCTGGCAGTTGTGTGGTTGTATAATCCTGCCAACATACTGGACTATGGATGGTCAGTAAAATGAAAACAAGGCTGCATATGCCTCAGAGATCCCTGCATGACCTCAAGCTTTAAATCTGTCTGTCTGACATATTTTTTCCATAGTAGATTCTGTGTCAAAGGCAGCTGCTGGTGTGTATAAATCTATGCAGGAAACATGCTCATCCTCAGTATTCTAGTTAAGCAGAGTTGTGTCTGTTAAACAAGAGCCTGAGTTTAAAATGCTTACATACACTGTGAGTGCTGCTTTACATATTGCAGCACACTGTAAAAAAAAAAAAAAAAAAACTATATTCATTCTGAAATTTGTGTTGCATTATAATAAACCATACTGTAAATGAACAATAAAGTAAAAATTAAGTTAAGCTATTTGGGTTTTGAGTTTTCTTGTCTCGGGTCAGAGCTCAAATCACGACAAACTATTTAGTTCATTTTGACATTGCCTGTGGCAAGTTTTCATTATGTGTATAAATAAAAACAGCTTAAATGTCTATTCACCCTTTACAACCCAGGAACCCGCATCAGGCCTTATCTGTTATACGAACATGAATGTGTAAATGTAGTCTTATTACAAGAAACAAAACTAAAATTTGAGTAACTGTTCATGAGTCTGCTACACCTTAAACAAAATATACCCACAATCCTGTTGCTGCTCAGTAGAGTGAAGTTTAATATTTGAGATAATTTGAATGTCACCTGTCGGATGTAGCGTTTTCTTTGATTCTGAAATGTCAACTTTTTAAACACAAAGTAAAGAGCTACAGTTTCAGGTTGGCCTTTTTAAATATATCCTGTGGAGACTTTCAGAGGCATCAAGCTCGGGGTAATCTTTCAGGCAAATATGAAACACCCAAATCTCAAGGTTTTTAAGGACAGATCGAACGTGATCTACCGGTTGATCACGCAGTCTTCATTGTCGATCTCCGAACTCTCTGGACTCACTGTCTTGTAAAAACATTGTGCTGCAGTAGCAGCTCCTCTGCAGAACATGTTGTTGAACTGAAGCTAAATATTGTGCACTGAACAGATGCTGTAAATATGAATTGATATTAATGTGAATATTGTGCATTGAATAGATTAAGTTGCACAACCGCCTTTCTTTGTGCATATTTATGCTCGAACATTTATTCTGTAGCAGAGATTGCAAAAATGTATAAATACGACCCTCCTCAGCGTGTTTCTTGGAAGATATCAGGGTGGAAGATCTCGGCTTACATTTGGAATTAAAAAGGGATCTTGCGCTCGAAAAGGTTGGTGATCACTGTTTTAGCTGATCGCGCTGTCATACGAGGAGCTGATCCATGTCTATTTCTTCTAAGTCATGTTAGACTAGGACAGTGCTCAGTCTTTATCTGCAGCTCAGGATATGGCCAGACAATCAAGACCTGACCTTTCTGTTTCTATCCGACTCCTGTTTGATAGGCTGTGTTCACGTCACATAGGAAAAAAATTTAAATTAACTGGAAAAGCCAGTTTTAGATATCCACAACAGATATTTCCTGTTGATAGCTTACTCAATTAGGGCAGCTGTGGCTGAGGGGTAGAGTGGTGGTCCTCCAACCTGAAGGTCGGTAGTTCGATCCCCAGTCTTTCCCATCTGCATGCCGAAGTGTCCTTGGGCAAGAGGCTGAACCCTGAATTGCCCCCCATAGAATAACAAAGTGCTGCTAATAGACGCACTGTATGAATGTGTGTGTGTATGAGTGAATGTAAAACTGTACTGTAAAGCGTTTGAATGGTCATCAAGACTAGAAAAGCGCTATATAAATACAAAACCATTTACCATTTACTATCATGGGAATGGACATGTTATAGATATATCTATTTATGACTGGAGTCCTTATGTCACTTTTTCATGAAGATGATGATTTGAAGCAGATTGACAGATCAGGAGATGGGAAGGCTTCAGAATTCGAGAAGGATATAAAAACAGCAAATTCCTTGTATGTGTAAACCTACTTGACAATAAACCCCCATTCTGATTTTGAGAAATCCACACAGTGGCTCAGACACCTGTGAGACGCAGAAGATCAGTGACATAGCCATCACATGCTTCACACACAGTCAGTGTGGCCACGGCCTTATATCACAGGGTCTTAGGTTTTCTTTAAGCATGTGCTGGTCTTGGGCTCCAAAAAACAGAACTGTGCTTTGCTTTGGTGAGAACACTATTCAATTCTAAACTCATTCTCAACTGATGATTATAACACACCATATGAACTCACAGAGTCCAATTGGTTTTGAGACCTGGACGCAATACAAGGGAACCCAACCTGAGTTTATCTGATGTAATTTGGACCCAGCTTGACTCAATTTCAGGTCATGGTTCATCCGACCTCTGGATTTATTAAGAACTGGCCACTGCATCCTCCTACTACAATTTGTAACCACATCCCTCCCTTTGAAAGCTGCTCACAGCAACATTACTTTTAAAACATCTATTGGCCCATTGAATCTGATTAATAGAGGCCATCTCTGAATATTGATTACTTAAATAAACAGATGTTCTAGTCTTTTTTAATCTGGACCTGATGAATCAAAATGTGTCTATACTAAAAGTCGTTCTTGGACTATTTTACAAAGTCTTGTTGTAAAAAAAATCAACTTACAGTACTAGCACTGTTCCAGAAACACATCAGACCTGTGCAACCAGAACTCAGAAGCTCCAGTTTCTCCAGAGCTCCCTATTGAAATATCAGTTGTAAAAAACTACTGTACAATCATTCAGGTGGACTGGTCACTAAGTAAATGCATTTATAACATTTAAAGACATAGATGTCTGCAGAATTTAACTTGAAGTTTTCAACCACTGATTATGAAAACAGCATTTCAACCCACAATACCTCGACAAAACATAAATTAATGGCAAGAATAAAAGAAGAACAAAACAATACCAGAAGAGCGACCCAATTCTGGAAGAGCCTCTGCTGTTATTGCAGGTGTGAAAGCACAGGGAGGGATGAGAAAGAGAGAGAGAGAGAGAATTAGTGAGGGAGAGGATTTGTGCACTGAAAAAGCATGGCGACAGAGGCAGAAAAGTTTGTGTTTGGCTGTGCAGCCTTGTGTGCAGAAAGATAGAGGGAGGGAAAGAAAGAGTGGCTGTGCATGCCGCCTCCTGTTTCTTGTGTTGTGCAAGTACAGCCAGTCAGGGTTGTATCAGGTGTTGCAATTCTTTCTGCATCATTTCTCCCTCAGGTCATCGTTTCATTCCCACTCAACCTGCTCTGATCAAAGACACAGTTAATTTGTCCCTTTTGAACATGAAATCACACCACCACACCACACCACATACAAAGGCTGGAACGCCTTTCACACAGAGTTGCAAGCTGGGAAATGTTGAGGTACCGTTCCGGAAGCTTAAAATTATTGTATTTTGAGGGAAATTATTGTACAGGACCAGAGTAGGGATAGGACGTTCAATACCAATGTAGGTTGACACGAAAGCTGTGGCGAGATTCTGAAGTGATTTATTGTACGGAAACAATCCTTTTCAAGGCACAATTATTTTGAAACATGAGACTTGACGTTTATGATCACAAGCACGATTGGCTGGAAACAAGTCAAGTGTCACAGATGTGATCCATATTTTTTTGTCTCGATTACTGATAATACTTGGTATCACAAAATTAAATGAATTATCGTACATCATGCATTATTGACTGTACATCGTACAGAGGGCAAAGTCATCGTCCAAATACACTCATTTTCATATGTCTGGCAACGCTGCTCGTGCATCATGATAGACTTCTTTATTTTCTATTTTGTTTCTGTACTACAGGGACCTAGTAACGCAAAGATAAATTGATATATAGTACTCGAAAAACCAATACCTGACTGAGAGAAACAAAGTAAGCCTAAATCACAACAATGGTCAAAAGGTTTTTCTATTTTTTAATTCTAAAAGGAATAAAACATTAACTGCACTTCTATCTATTTTTTATTCTAAATGGACTTAACATTTTTGTTTAATTTTACTCATCATTCTCGACGCATTTTGAACACTGGGAAATTACCATATGTTACATAACAGATACTGACATTGCAGAGGGCACAAAGGAGAAATCCAAAAGCCTTCATGGGAGTTGAAAGAGAATTGGAAGGGAGGCAAAGATACAGTCTGAGATGAATTTGAATGAAACATTGCACCACTTCCCATAGTCATAACTCACATACAGACATTAATCACACATTGATATCATTCAGTTTGACTTATACTACGTGAGAACTGCAAATCAATTCTCAGAAAGACACAAAAGATGATTCAATACCTGTCTGAAAATCATTCCATTTTAACTCCCAGTATTGATGTAACCCAGTGATAGCTGTTTGTACATCCATGGAGACATAGCAAAACTATTATTGCTACTAGCTAATTTGGCATGCTAATAATAATGCCAGTTCAGCAGATAGTTAACAAAAACAGGAAGTAAATGAGTTTACAAGTACCCACCAGTAGCAAACACAACAGCCCAACAGTTGTGTCTGTAATTATTATTTGGATGCGTGTTGATATATCATATTTCCTCTTGATGGGATAAAAATGAATGCCCAGATCAGTCTGGGGCTTTAGCACAGAGTGTGTATTAGGGCTGCAGGAAATATGGAAAAAGTTTATCGTCATCACGATATCAACATGCGTATTGCAAAAGACTGTGTGAACTGCAATAAATACTGTTCCATCTGCCATGCATTCACACTCTGTACGCCAATATATTTTGACGTATTTGGCCAATCAGCCCTGTTGCCTGTATAATAAATTCAAGATATATTAAAAATAATTTATAAAAATTATTATTATTTAACATTACTGAATCATTGTCGGGAGAAGATAATAGAGAGAGAACAGATAATAAAACTAACTAAATGCTACTGTGGAAACCTCTAGTGATCACGTTTTTACAGGTGTAACAGGCCATAGTATACCCCCCGTCCGGACTATACCCGGGGTTAAAGGGGCCTAGGCTAGATTATACCCCGGGCATATTATGGCCTAGGCCAATTCATACCCCTCAGGCCAGAATATACCCCCATGATATCAGTAGTGTTGAATGATATACACAAGAACCTACCTGACCTTAGAGCTAAATCAACCACATATCCACCATGTATAGTTTTGCCTTGGACAGTGTATCCCCTGGGGTATACTCTGGCCTGGAGGGGTAAAGTATGGCCTAGGCTGTTTTACATCCCGGGGTATAGTTTGGCCTAGGCCAGTTTATCCCCCGGGGTGTACTACCCGGGTTTAATTTGGGCGGGGGTTAATTTGGCCTGTTACACCGGGTCAAATACAACACTATGAGGGGTCGATTGTAACAAAAAAAACACACACACACACACACCGACTCCACTGCGCTCTCTCTCACTCTCAGACTCAGCTGACTTCTCTTACCTGTTGAAATGACGCCACAATAACATCTTGACATAATGATCGATACTTTTCTCAGATGTATTCACTGTTTCAGCTGCGACAGAAAATGTTCAGGATGTTTGAAGAAATGTTTTCTGAGCACATGTTCATCCTCGGCTACAGATACACTACAGAGAGTGAAATGTCAGCTTTTAGATTTTGTTCTAGGTCAAGCTAAAATGGCACAACAAACAATGTGGAGGAGTTCAGAAGCATGTGGTGCCTTAAACATATCTTATGTTCTGTTCTACAGAACAACCACATTTTTGGCTAATTTATATTTTTGTATTTATTCATTTTTTTAATTGTCTATTTTTTTTCTTGCCTTTTGAAAAAACTTTGTTGTTGTCTTTAGAATACTTTTTTGAGCAAATTAACAAAAATTAACTGTTGAAAGTACACCTCAAACTTATATTTGACTTTCATTTTAGGTGATTCTTCTTCTTCTCTCAAGATTTAATTTATCTGATGAGTTTTTTTTTTAAGATGCCATGACAGCTCAATAAAACATCATAAGCAGCTGAGACTGAATCACGATTGGCCGAAGGCATGTATTGGCTGGATCTCGATTCTGTGAATCTATCCTTGGATCATTGCCACGCAGACTCTGGCTCCCAATTAGCAGCCTACATATCCAGAATATAATATCTGAGAATAACATATCTGGATAATGGGAAGAAGTAGAGATGTGTTTTTATAGCAACCTCATTTCTTCATGTGCTCTTAACCTGCCACACTCTTACTTGTTAACAGTTTTTCCCACACCAAAATTTACTCATCGAAATAAATGTCTGTGTGCTGTGGTGACTGAAATGTACAATGTACAAAATGTGTAGTCCTTGTTATAAACGTAAGAAAATAGATACAAAGCTCTACGGCACTGATGATGTGATGCTAGCTGGTTCTTATGGCAAAGTATATTGTTTCTTCTAATAACTGTTCAAAGCTGTAAACTGAAAATGCAACACCCAGGAAACAAAATTTTGTGTGTGCTTAAAAATGTATCTCACCTTAGGAACAGAAAAACAGGGGAAAAAAAGCAGCTCTATCCCAGCCCATGCTCACTATGTTGGCAGCTGTTGATACTATCCATCCCCTAATCTAATCCAAAATGAAAGAGTTAATATAAAAGATACACTTACGAATGCCATATGTTTGAGATCATTGTATGTTTCTGAACACAAAGATCCATAATATTATTATTCCTATCAGTAAACATAATAAGACTACTTTAATCCCGTTAAATGTCAGCGGCTACTCCATTTCTGTGCCTGGCAAGCAAAACAACATAATTAAGAAAGTCTGTAAGCAACTGGGCCAGCAAGAGGTTTTCGTGTATGCATATATATTCTCATTATTCCATCACGCCAGTTTTTTGATAGCATGACCTTTTCAGTGCATTAAAACATGGGATAAAGCCCCAGGCTAGACTTAGAGATGTACTGTGTGTGTGTGTGTGGTGCCTGCATATATGTGTGCACTGTGTGTGTATTAGGTGGCAGAGGTTTGGCCAACACTTGTTTGTATTCGTTCATGTCCCTTGGTCACTATTTAGGCTGAGTCACTGTCAGCCCAGGTTATTCTTATTTTGTTTAAACTTGCGTTGAAGTTTTGTCCTTGTGCATCATAGGGGAGCTATTCATTATGTGGAAGGGTGAAGTCCTGGAAACACTTTGTTCCAAAAACAGAACCTTTGTGTTTTATCACTACTAGGCCATCCCGCTGCATAGGTGCATGCTGTCATCAGATTTCTGCTCCTCCTCTCTGTGTTATCATTTCACACATTACCTTCTTTAACTTGTTACATAATGGAAAGATTAATAAGAAGATATTACAATCAATCAAGCTCTCTCTATTGTATAAGGCTCAGTAAAAAAACCTTTTTTTTATGGTATTAACTTTGAAGCTCAGGTAATGAGTGGACTGACATTTATACAAAGAATCTTGTAATGGGATCACCAGAGGTGGGACCAAGTCATTTTTTTGCAAGTCCCAAGTAAGTCTCAAGTCTTTGCCCTCAAGTCCCGAGTCAAGTCCCAAGTCAAGACAGGCAAGTCCCGAGTCAAGTCCAAAGTCAAGACTGACAAGTCTCAAGTCAAGTCCAAGTCCTGCAGTTTGAGTTTCGAGTCCTTTCGAGTCCTTTTGATCACAGAGTAATAATATATTTACACAGATCATGTATGCTTTTAAAATCTGTATTTATTTATTAAAACAAATGCAATTGAAATTGCAGAAAAAAAATTGTGCTGACATTGCACTTCCTTACTGCACTATTTACCAGTCATTTTTAACATTTAACTCGCATTTTGCAAGAATATTCTTCATTTTAAATGACACATACAGAATGAACAACACATTTGAAAAAAAAAGTGCAACTGTAATTATTTGTACAAAAGTGCTAACATTGTATTTTCCATTTTAACTAGTTCCACAGCAGTTTCTGTCCTGTCCTGTATTTATCGCACCTCATATTGTCTGTGTGTGCATGTGAGAAACATAACAAATACATGAACGTTACAATGAACAGGGTTGTGCTTTTTATATGTCAGGGCCTTATGCTGCATTGCATTTGCAAAAGACCAAATTGGCCAAAAGTCTGTCAGTCATTTGTGCACGATGGGGACGTAGTATGATTCCACCATGGCTGAAAACTCGCTCCACTGGAGCACTGGAGGCAGGCACTGCCAGGACTCTTATGGCCACTCGGAACAGTGATGGAAGAGTCTTCCTGTTCAATGCCCAGAACAAAAGCGCGTTCTGTCCTTCGGCTATGTCAAGGTAGTGACTTAGCTGTAGTGCTGGAGTGGTCCCAACATCCTTCTTCTGCCTCTTATGGTATGCAGCAAACAGCCCTTCTCCTTCTCTAAGGTCATCTTGCTCTTCTTCCTCAACAAGAGGCACAGGTTGCTCAGTCTCTGCAGCATCATGCAAGATCAATTCTGGCAAAACATGTAAAAACAATAGCATAAACAAAAGAGCCCTTATTACCATTTGTGTTGGTGATGCAGTGTATTAAACTGAAATACTTAATTATTGTTGCATACAATTATATCAGATTATGTGGGAAAAAGTTACACTAGACTCAGTAACATTTACCTTTAACACGTTGTGCCACCTCTGTCTTGGCGTCACGACTGACCAGGACATGGGGCTCCACCCACAACAGAGAAAAGGCTGGATCCAAGGCAGCTGCTTTGAGGTAGACTGGATCTGAAAAGGGGGCAGTGATCCCATCTTGTGTCCTGGCCATTTTCATGTTGATGAAGATTCCAAGAAATCTTTTGTTCAGTGATGCCTGGAGACTTCTGACCAGGCCGCTCAGGAAACAGACTTGAGTCTTCAGCTTCTCAAGGTGGTGGTTGAGGGACAAGATGGATGGAACAACAGCACTGATTGTGATGACCTTCTCCCCCTGTGTCAAATCAGTCGCTTCTCCAAATGGCTTCAAGATGTCCACCAACTCCTTCAGCAGATTCCACTCCCGTGCTGTGAATGACAACTCCCTGTGCCCAGCCTTTTCTAGAACAGCACCAAGCTTTAGATGATTGCACTGGAGAACTGCCTTCACTTGCCTCAGTGTTGAGTTCCATCTTGTGTTGACTGCAGCAGGGATGCCTTTCTGTTCCCCAAATTCAGCATCAAACACATCTTTGAATGTTGTGCTTGTGTGCAGCAGTGAGCTGAGTTTTGATAACTTTGAAAGAGAAGGAGATACCACTTTTGTTTCTTTCAAACCATCTCCCACCACCAGCTGAAGAGTGTGCGCAAAACACTGCAAGCGCTGTTTCTTCGCCATAGCAACATCTACTGTTTCCTGATCTTCCAGGGTTAAGTCACACCAGAGCTCAGGGTCATCAAGATGATCTCCGTCATCATCATCCTCTTGTTCACTGGGGAAGCACACAGTGAATGCTTTTCGCATGTTAGCAGCATTGTCACTAATAATGTAGTCCACTTTATCTTTAATGTTGTATTCATCACATATTGCCTCAAATTGGTCACAGATTCTTTCAGCTGTGTGTGAGCCTTTGAAGCGCTCACAGGCCAAGAGATTGGACTTTAGCTGTATCCTCTCTGCCTCTTTTTCTATCCAGTGCACAGTGACACCAAGGAATCCCCTCATCTTTCGGTCAGACCAAATGTCCACAGTGACTGAAACATGGTCAGTGTTGCTCAATTGAGTTTTTAGTTTTGAACGTATCTCTTCAGCGAGGTTCTCTGTTTTTGATGTCAGTGTTCTGCGACATACTGGGCTATACTTGCTGTCAAGCACTGTCAGAAAGTGCCGAAAACTCTTGTTTTCCACAATAGACAGGGGCAAGTTGCAATCGATAATCAAATCGGATAGTATTGCATTGGTGATAGCTTTCTGCTTTGGATGGCTCATGCTGTAATGCCCTACACGATTGTCCAGGAATTGCGAGATTGAGGGCTGCTGTGGTTCATTTGGGATGCTTTTGTTCATCTGGTATTCTTCAAATCTGTAAGAGGTAAGCATATTAAACGGATGTCAGAAAATTCCTTATAGCCACAAATGAATTGTATAGAAACTACTCTTTATTACTCATATTATTAATATCAATCTAAACATTGTGTTAATATGAAGTGTGTGTGTGTGTGTGCGTGCGTGTATGTGTGTGTGTGTGCGTGCGTGTGTGTGTGTGTATGTGCGTACACACAGTTAGCTCACGAGCTAACGCTAGCTCGCGACCCGTCAGGCCGATAAACATGCCGACCGTCGAGGCGGAGACTCTGTCCCGGGGAGACGCGCTCTCCATGGTGGATCGCGTTGTCTCCCCGGAGCCCCGGGAGCTGTTGTTAGCTCACGAGCTAACGCCGGAGCTGGCGTTAGCTCGTGAGGTGACGGAGCTCACGAGCGGGGTGACGGAGCTCACGAGCTCCGTCACCCCGTCACCTCATCATCTCACCGGTGATGAATAAGGGAGTGAACTAGCAGTGGACGCAATAGATTACCGTGTGTACAATGTAACGTTAACAGTGAATTTACAGCCTCGCTGATTTAACTACACAACAAAGAAAAGTAAGCTTTCATTCAGAACTTACCGTTCTTTGTGCAACTTCAAATGTCGAACGAAGTTGGAAGTTGTTGCGTCTCCGTCTGTAATCTTCGACCCGCATGTTTTGCAGACTGCACTTCGTTTTTTGTTGACCACCTCGTAGTTTTTAAACCCGAACAAAACTATCTTTGGTATCATTTTCCCCTAACTGGCGCGTTGTTTGACAGTTCCGCTTCATTGGTTCACCTGCAGTTTGATTGGATGGGTGCTGTCGCTTCACACAACGTGGATCTAATTTGATTGGATGTTGTGCCGACAGCACGTTCACACACACACAGACGCACACATACACAATGAGAGATACAGAGCGTTCCTTAATAACATACTTTTTAATCTTTGGGTTTTGGGGAAAGGAGCAAGTCTTATCAAGTCAAAAGGCTCAAGTCCAAGTGAAGTCACGAGTCATTGATGTCCAAGTCCAAGTCGAGTTGCAAGTCTCTTTACATTTTGTCAAGTCGAGTCTGAAGTCATCAAATTCATGACTCGAGTCTGACTCGAGTCCAAGTCATGTGACTCGAGTCCACACCTCTGGGGATCACACCGGCAACATGTTAATGTTCCAAACCATTTAAACTCTGTAGCCATTACTACACTATCATACATACTTATAACATACATTATCACATGGGCAATCCGTAGCCATAAGTACGTGAACACACATTAGCCGGAATTATTTTATCACAAAACACCCTAATAGCAATTTCTACATTATTAGTAAAACGAAGGAGAGCAGCAGGTTTGGACTTTTTTTGCATTGAAGATAAAATGTTGAATTTCTGCCAGGTGACTAGCTGTAGCAATAGATAACTCTGCTGGTCAAGCTCCTCTTAACACAGATTCCACTGTTCTGAGATCAGTTATGATATAATGCACAGTATTATACACATGCACAGATCTGTGTGGAAACTGTACTTCAAGATGATTCCATTGTGATTCATCAGCTGTGTGGAAGATCTTCAGTAAATCTGAGAAGTTTCAGACAGAATATTGTTCTTCAACTAGTGCAGCTGCTTCATGTAACGACGTGATATTTTATGGTTGTTGAGTTCACTACACCGTTAGCATCGCCATTATTGTTGGTATTGTGCCTGCAGGCTAGCTGAGCTAAGCTAACAAGCCAGGTACAGAGACACCCATACCTGCTAATCACTACTCACACAGAAATAAAATACAGTATTTTCTTAGCACATGTTCCATTCTTAGGGACCTTTATTCAAAAAAAATTTGCCCCACTAGCAGTGTGACGTTGTTGATGGAAAGATTGTTCTGCTGCTATATCCATCCACTAAAAGTAGAGGTATCACTGACTTGCAGATGCCCCCGTCTGACAATTCAGATGGTAATAAATCCCGAAAAACTCAAGTCTGCTCGTCTTTGTTGCACAGAAATAATAGAAGGTTGTTTGATTTACAGTCGGACCACCTCTGTGCTAAAGGCACTGATGAAGACTCTGATTTGTTCTCTCCCACCTTATATTTGTCTGTTATTTATATGGACCCTGGTTATCAGATTATTTGGTGCTACAATTCTATTACATAACTGTTTGTTTGATAGAGGCACCTGTGTACGCCACAGGACACAGGCCAAGTGTAATTGTTGGGAAATGAACTGTTGTAAAGCTACAGTGTCTCTGCTCCGCTTCTCTATCACATTTATGATAATGTGCAGAATAGTCAGGTGGTGATAAATTGAGTCAGGATATGTTTTTTCTCTCTCTTTCTCTCACACACACCCAGATATATAAATGTTTCTAAACTTGACTAGCTCGCCTGTTGTTGCGAGTTCTACCAGACATTTTACCAGTACAACTATTTTGCAAACAAATGCAATTTTAGAAATATGGTTTTGTGAACGAGTTCCTCTATATATTTGTTTTGTAATGGGATTCCCGAAGCAACATAGTTTCTGCTCTGCTGAACTTTACAAGAGTTAGGTTAGTCAGGTGCTGTGTCTGGATATCTACTGTTTCCAGTGCAACCTGAGACGGACCAGTGGCCAGTTTTATCACCTACTAGCTCGGCGGGTGCAAGGACCTGTCTCTGGTCAGTTTCAATGTCAATGTCGATTGGCATATATATGATGCCTGTTTGATTGACTGAGTTGTAATTGTGTAAACCTATTTGTTAGACCTTGTAGTCTAACCTAATGAAAAAATTGGCAAGACCTCTTTAAAAAAAATGTGTTCTTAATCATGTGTGTTTACTTCTCAGTTTGCTCTCTTTCGTCCCCATGCATTATATAAACAGAACATGGAGCAGTCATAAACACATTGCTTATCAGTGATCCTGGTAGAATGACCAGTTACCTTTTTCAGGCTTTTGCATGTTCCATAATAATCAAATCTCCACTTGCACTGTGTTGCCTCTAGGAAACAGCAGTGTGAAAGCAGTTTTGACAAAAACCTTTACTTTCTCCAATCTGCTCACCTATTATATGTTATGAGATGGTCAGCCACATGACTCAAAGCATTTTACTTTATCCAAGCACAATATTTTCTACTAAATGCCCAAAATTTGCTCCTCTACTTGTGGATAAACCTTTTTTTTTTATTTTTGCAACATGTGTCACTAGCCTCTAGACCAGAGGTCTTCAACGTTTTTCAGGCCAGGGACCCCCAAACAGGTGAAGAGATGGAGCAGGGACCCCCTACTATATAGATTGCATGAAATTGTGTTTTATATTAAACTGGACCTAGTGCCATGTTCAACATAACTACCCTGATATTGTGCATTCAATACTATAAGCTATTCAAATATTACACGGGTTCATATATTCCTGTTTTTAATTTAAACATGTGCAAGGTACAGGGTGGCCATGCCACTGCCATTTATAAACATACAGTGGGTACGGAAAGTATTCAGACCCCTTTAAATGTTTCACTCATTGCAGCCATTTGCTAAAATCTAAAAAAAGTTCATTTTATTTCTCATCAATGTACACTTAGCACCCCATCTTGACAGAAAAAAAAACAGAAATGTAGAAATTTTTGCAAATTTATTAAAAAAGAAAAACTGAAATATCACATGGTCATAAGTATTCAGACCCTTTGCTCAGTATTGAGTAGACGCACCCTTTTGAGCTAGTACAGCTATGAGTCTTCTTGGGAATGATGCAACAAGTTTTTCACACCTGGATTTGGGGATCCTCTGCCATTCTTCCTTGCAGATCCTCTCCAGTTCCGTCAGGTTGGATGGTGAACGTTGGTGAACATTCATTTTCAGGTCTCTCCAGAGCTGCTCAATTGGGTTTAGGTCAGGGCTCTGGCTGGGCCAGTCAAGAATGGTCACAGAGTTGTTCCGCAGCCACTCCTTTGTTATTTTAGCTGTGTGCTTAGGGTCATTGCCTTGTTGGAAGGTGAACCTTCGGCCCAGTCTGAGGTCCAGAGCACTCTGGAAGAGGTTTTCTTCCAGGATATCTCTGTACTTGGCCGCATTCATCTTTCCTTCAATTGCAACCAGTCGTCCTGTCCCTGCAGCTGAAAAACACCCCCATAGCATGATGCAGCCACCACCATGTTTCACTGTTGGGATTGTATTAGGCAGGTGATGAGCAGTGCCTGGTTTTCTCCACACATACCGCTTAGAATTAACGCCAACAAGTTCAATCTTGGTCTCATCAGACCAGAGAATCTTATCGGGCTTTCATTTGTCTTGCACTGAGGAGAGGCTTCAGTCGGGCCACTCTGCCATAAAGCCCCGACTGGTGGAGGGCTGCAGTGATAGTTGACTTTGTGGAACTTTTTCCCATCTCCCTACTGCATCTCTGGAGCTCAGCCACAGTGATCTTTGGGTTCTTCTTTACCTCTCTCACCAAGGCTCTTCTCCCACGATTGCTCAGTTTGGCTGGACGGCCAGGTCTAGGAAGTGTTCTGGTCGTCCCAAACTTCTTCCATTAAAGGATTATGGAGGCCACTGTGCTCTTAGGAACCTTGAGTGCTGCAGAAATTATTTTGAAACTTTGGCCAGATCTGTGCCTTGCCACAATTCTGTCTCTGAGCTCTTTGGGCAGTTCCTTCGACCTCATGATTCTCATTTGCTCTGACATGCACTGTGAGCTGTAAGGTCTTATATAGACAGGTGTGTGCCTTTCCTAATCAAGTCCAATCAGTTTAATTAAACACAGTTGGACTCCAATGAAGGACTAGAACCATCTCAAGGAGGATCAGAAGAAATGGACAGCATGTGAGTTAAATATGAGTGTCACAGCAAAAGGTCTGAATACTTATGACCATGTGATATTTCAGTTTTTCTTTTTTAATAAATTTGCAAAAATTTCTACATTTTTGTTTTTTCTGTCAAGATGGGGTGCTGAGTGTACATTAATGAGAAATAAAATGAACTTTTTTGATTTTTGCAAATTGCTGCAATGAAACAAAGAGTGAAATATTTATAGGGGTCTGAATACTTCTTGTACCCACTGTACATCTTGCATACAACACTGAGCTATTAAAGTAATTCACAGATTCATGTTTTTATTTTAAACATACATGTAGAAGAGACAGTGAATCCTCAAGCTATCTGTGGATGGCACACATACTCCCACATTAGTGAGATGTCGGACCCTGATGGGTAGCACACAACTTATCTAATCTTGGATCGATGGAGGTTGTCAGGCAGAGGGTCAAATCAGCCTCACAATATGTTGGATGCATGTTAATGTGTATTGAAAGACAATTAAATTTGTGGAAAAAAAAAAAAAAATTATAAAAAATTTCGCGGCCCCCCTGCAGTAACTCCGGACCCCCTAGGGGCCGCGGACCCCCTGTTGAAGACCTCTGCTCTAGACCACAGGTGGGGATTGAAGTGATAGTTTTCTGATTGGATTGAGTTTGGCTTTGAAACTCACTTCTTTTTGATTGGCTGGTCAATTTTCATCTATACCGACGATGAAAAAATTAACCTTGGCCTTAAGGACAGCACACATAGGATACAGGTGTATTCTTAGACAGTACATTTGCAGGACATAGTGTCACATCTCTGCATCACACAGTAAATTGTGTCTTGCCAGATCAAGAAATGCCATTTAAAGGCAGTTTATAAACTAAACAAGCTTTTGTGATGATCTGGGATATGTCAAGGCTATGTTTAATTAACCACAAGCACACCCCAGGAAGTGCTGAATAATTCATTGCAAGGTAATGGAGCGCATGGACAAATTAGTGAGCCCAAAGAGAGGAGTCTACGGGTGGTGAGAGAATCTCAGCCTCTTAAGTCTCCATCAAGTCCCCCAGGGGCCCTTGTAGAAAAAGACAAAGTGACATGAAAAGACAAGGATTGAAAAGGAAATCGCATAAAACTGAAACAAAGGAGCTGGTAAATAGAACAGACCAATCTAACAGCTGATGTCCACTTACGGCAGACTCAGAGTTATAGTTACGTGAATGGTAAAATTGTCTCAGACTTCCAGACCCCACTATATATTGATATTGATAAGTTTGTTATTTTGAAGGAACTAACATTACGTAGTTTGCTCAGCAGAGTGCACTGACTATTCTCAATTTACATTTTTATAGAAAAATGTCAAAAAATTTACATTTTCAAACTATCAAGTCTTCCTGTTTGTATAATTTCACTCAGTCGATGGCTGTGTGACGCCGCTGGGATTTGCGCTAAATGCAATTCTGACTGGATGATGCTGCTTCATAAAAAGTCAAGTGGTCCCCGAAGTTATTACAACTTCACTTGATGAGGAAATTAATGCCTGAACCAAATGCCAATGCCCTCGGGATTCATGATTTAAGAACCTAATTGTCATTATGCACAATGTAATCACTAAAGTGTCATCCTCAAATCAGATTGTGGCTGTTATAGAGTTACATATTCCCATACATATTTAAATATGCACATTTTAAATGGACGAAGCAAGTATATGATAAAATAAATATTAGCAAAGAGGTATAAAACAAGGTTCTTCAATAAAATATAAGTTTACGTAAGTGGAGGTTAAGAAGGTGCAAATAAAAGCAATAAAATTACATGGATGAGTAAGTATGATAAATAACAAATAAATGTTTTTTCTGTAGAGCTTACCAAAGTGCCAACATTTACAAAAACTTTAATGAATTTTAAATTCCTCAGCCTCTGAAGCAAAAAAGCCATAAAGGAAAATTCAAAAAACATTTGACAGCTTCAACATTTTGCATTCATTGTAGATCTTCATTAAAGGTTTTATAAAAAAAATAAAAAAAAACGCCAACTTGCTCACTGCTTTAAAAACATTTTTCAGGGTTGCTCCAACAGAGGAAAAAGTCACTTCCCGTCAGTATTTCAGCAAATCACACTGTATTTCATCAGTCACATGTCTGTGACATGTCGTGTCATACAAATGTTGGATTTGGTCTTAATGGGTTGATATATGACCCATTTTTCATCGCAATCATTTTTACACAATCTGCTTCAGTGTAATTCTACATGAACAAAGTCTGAGAATAACAACAGACATTAGATTTCGTCCTCTGGGAAACTGCCTTCATTGTAAGCCCCTGCTGCAGAGTCTACAGCACATGTGTCAAACTCAAGGCCACATGTGGCCCGCGAATGAATTATATGTGGCCCGCATGATAAAATCTATTTACTATTAGAGCTGGCCCGCCGGCAGTGTTCAATACAAAATAAGTATTGAGAATTCCTGAGGGTCAGTGAACACGTCAGGATGGGGCACGTGACAGTTCTAGACCAATGGCAGGCTCTCATTGGCTGACGAGTGGGCGGGTCAATGGTGAATGACAGATCCCACAATGCACTGCCCGTGTGTCGGCATGTCAATCACGGTCCTGCGAACGAAGGCTCACAGTATCACATATCACTTGTGACAACTTTCCACTATCCCGCTCCCAAAAATGGCTAAACGAAAGGTGGCATTTGAAAACCGGAGCTTTCAAGACAGGTGGGAGGCACAGTGTACGTTCGCGGATGTAAAGGGTGGATCCGAGAAAAGATGAAGGAGGAAAAAAGTGAGGAAAAAGTGAGTTGACAGCTTATCACTGCATCATACACCAGGAGTCGTTGTGTGGCAAAGCCTTGAAAATGAACATGTGATGAGCATCATAACATTAGCGGTTAACTTTATCAGAGCCAAAGGTTTAAATCACCGCCAGTTCAAGTCTTTTCTGGAGGAGTTAAGTACAGAATATGGTGACTATCACACACAGGTGCGATGGCTGAACCAGGGAAAGGTGCTGGAAAGATGGTTCCAGTTGCGTGAGGAGATCTGTGAGTTTATTGAAAGCAAAGGGAAAGGCACAACAGAGCTCCGAAATAAAACGTGTCTGTGTTACATCACGAGCCACCTGAATGCACTCAACCTGCAGCTTCAGGGGCGGGGCTGTGTCGTCACTGACATGTACGCTACATTGAGGGCTCTTAAAACCAAGCTGCGCCTGTGGGAGACGCAGATGCTGCAGGGAAACTTGTTTTTCTCTTGCTACTACAGGACATTTGATTTTTCTTTGAAGTCAATTATTTTTGGCTGTTGTTTGCCTGTAGAAAATTTTTTCACTGGAAATTACTCTGGAAATACTGCAGATAGAGCCAGAAAGCAATTAATGAAACTGATTTTATTACTTTTATATTTATTTATGTATTATTTATTATTTGTATTTCATTTATTTCATAATTAATGTTGTTTTATCGGCATACTCTATAGGCCTTGTTAGTTCCAGTTTCAATATGTGCACTAAGGTTCTTTCAATAAGTTTTCAATAAACGTTGAACCCATGTGGCCCTCGACTTGAAGCAATTTTTTGATTTCGGCCCACTGCGTATTTGAGTTTGACACCCCTGGTCTACAGTAACTAGCAACTAATATCAACACTGACAGCCATTACGACAGTCTGCTCTCTGTTGTTGAAGACTTCTTGTCACCATGTTATACGTCTGATGAACTGGACAGCGTAAAGGTCTCTGACACCAATAGCTAGATGGCAGAATTCATAGTCATGGGGATGTAGTTAATAATTCAATAAAGCATTATCATTTTACGCAAAATGATTAAGTGCACCCAAGTGCAGGTAAAGCCGTCAAGCAGCGTAAACCATTATACAAGAAGATAAATTTGAGGTATAACTACTGTGATATTGTTTTTGGACATGCATTTGGCAAATAACATGAGATAATTTACACAGGGACACAGGATCTTTCTTCATGGCGCTTTTAAGTGCAGCTTGGTGCAGTGGATCATGGCATCCTGATGATACATATCTTTCCATTAGCCCAATAACTAATTTAAACTGTCCTGGATGGTAAAAGTCCACAAATGTCCTTCAGCTGAACTCTGAAAGGAAAGAGTTCATTTGGCCCAGAAAGCCTCCTCGCACAGACTCAAATTTATCTTGGTGCCATTCTCTGTGTATTCATTGATTCTGTCCTAAGCTGTGAATATATCAGCAAAACATATCAGCCAGCATATCTCCAAGCTACGATCAATTCTGTGTTTTAAAGATTCAGAAATCAATTGACATGCCTTTGTCTCCTAACGCCTGGATCACTGCAGCAGTCACCAGCTAGTAGAAAATGCAGCTGTGAGCCTTTTAGCTAAAACCAGAAAAAGATGCGACATTACTCCATACTTTTTGCGTCACTGCACTGCTTAGCAGCTTTTTTGGGGGATAGATTTTAAGATCTTATCGATAACTCTTAAGGCTTGTGACAGACGGGCTCTGGATTATGTTGCTGTCCCTCTGCCAATCTGTGCTCAGCCCGAGGTCCTCAGACACAAACATGCTGGCGATCCCTTATCCTTTGGATGAAACACAAAATGGGATCATGCCTTTGCTGGTGGGGCAGCTATGAGCTTGAGCCTGAGCTCAGAAATATCAAATCACTATCTTCCTTTACATCCCTTCCTTCTCTGTTATGTTCTCAATGTCATGCTTTTGGCATATATATCTATCTCATGTTCTGTAATGTTTTTAAAGGTGCCATACAAATAAGCTTTGTATCATTATGAACATCTTTATGCATTCTAACTAAACAGTGTGCAATTCTACACATAAAAAATGTTGAGTTTGAGGCCAGCCTGCCTCAGCAGCAAATGTGTGCCTATGAGAGCTGTCAGCTTCTATTCTCTCAGCCCTTTTATGATGTCAAACCATTCATTAGTTGTTGCTTCAGGGTCAATGTACTGTGATGACAAGGTCAATACCCTGAACCTGAGTAGAGGATTCAGAGGGGAGCTGCGACATGTCTCAGTGTTGGGGTGAGTCTGTGTGTATGTGTGTGTTGAATAGGGTGGGCAGGGGTATGTAATTTGTGGCCATTCATTACCTGCAAGACATGAGCACACTGATTGTAAGTCAAATATCCTGGAAGTGTGGGACAGAAGCAAAATGTGACTGCAAAAACTATCAACTTCGATTTTTATCTTCACAGTTATAGAACTTGCGAGTATATAAAGTGTAATGGTACAAGATCCTAGCTGATTTCAGGTTCATAATTCTATCCAGACATTTAAAAGATTCTGCATCGAGGGAGGGCCACGTCTTTAATTGTACTCATCAATATTACAGTATAAAGGGGAACTACACGGCTGATGGGAACTCTAAGTGATGATTACTCACCAGCTAATCTTTATTTTGTCCTTCAGAACAGCCTGTGGCCCTTGGTATTTTCCAGAAGATTGGTAGAATCGTGATCACTGTCACCGTCCCTATAGCTGCTGTCAGAAATGCACTAAACCCTACTGTTATTTGTTTAACATTCACTTGAATCAACACAAGATAAGTTGCAGTGACAGAAAAAGTGCCACATCAGCAGTTAGTGGAGTTTTTTTTGTCTTAGAGACATGAACAGTGGGTCACAGTGTTCTGATGAAAAGCCCAAATGTTTTGGGAGTCGGTTAGAGAAAGGGAGCAGATTCTTGTTTTTCTGCACAAAGCATTTTTATTCATCAGTCAATGAGTGGACAGGGGATGTGATTATCTATTTTTGTATTTTATGGGGTGTAACATTCTAATTATGTACTTTATAATTGATTCATTCTTCAACATTGGGTTTTTGCATCATCAAAGGAAAATTATTATTTCTTTACTGGTCTCATATAAAGACATTCAACAAACTAAAGTCATACAGGCAGAAAATGCAAGACATACTTATGCATGCATGTGACTGTGTTCTTCCTCGTTGTGTGTGTATTTTGCACGTGTGTGTCAGTGTGAATGCCAAGGCGTCCTGATTCTGCAGCGTCATCACCTCCCTGCACAGCAGAGCTCGTTTATAAAAGAACCAACCAGCCCAGATTCACCAGTTCTGTGTGTGTGTGTGTGTGTGTTTACCCATGCATGCACATGTGCGTCCTGTCATCCCAGATTCATAGCATATCCTCTCATTTATCATGAAGGAAAGACACAGAGAAATCAGGAGAAAGAGAGAGAGAGAGAGAGACATATTGGGTACTGTAGTTTCTCTCTGGTCTGAGCAGCAGGAACATGCATTAGATTAAGTGTGCTCCCAGTTTGGTAATTGTCATTGTTTCTTTGTTGTTGTGGAGGTAGGGAGGTCATATGGTGCTGAATCCAGCCACGAGATACAAACCCATTCCCCCAATTCTCAAGTGACCGGAGACAAAATAACGTCACTATGATTAATATTTTTTAACAAACATAAAAGGTCAAAATACAAAGTTCTATACTGATTTCTACATTGAATAATTCTGGATCAGATCTTATGTCTAAATCTTTGTTTCATATGACGGTTAAACAAATGTTCACTCTCTCCCATCTTTTACATGCACCTCTCCTCTACCCCGAGAGTCCCCAATGCCTGCTCGTTATAGGAACTGTTGGGTTTGTAAGTTCTCCTGGTTGCTTTCAGACCCGTACATTCTCCAGAGGTACTGTGAAAAGAAAACAAATAGCTCAGGATGAAAAATAGGAGCCAAACACGTAGAAGACAACGACGACAATGTCAAGAGAGATTTTGTTGATAAGGTCAGACACCGGTGTTGATGTGCTTTAAAAAAAAACACAGATCTCTGCAGCAGTATTAACACGTTAAGTCCTGCCTGCTGCACCACCCATCACTTTAATACCCCAGAGATTTCCATGGTGTTGTGAGTGGAGAATCTCCTGCTGTATTGTCTATGTGTTAGAGGCAAACTCCGGAGAATGCCTGTGCTTTTGGGTCTGAACTTTCTCCAGAGTTCATGTCTGAAAACAGCAAAGCTAAAGCGCCTTAAGACAATGTATGTTAGGATTAGAAACTATACATATAAAATTGAAATGAGATATTCTGATGTGGGAGGATTTCCTATTAGAGTCCCACTCTTACAATTGCATTGTAAGCAGGATCTGTTGCACTTACTGCAGATCAGCCACCCACATAGCTTGCTTGCTTAATCATTGGAGTGTGGAGCCTACATTTAAAAAAAAAATTAATTGATTGAACATAGTTTTAACTTGCCACCTATATATTCTATCTAAATAAATCAAGTTATATCAGTCTATCTTGATTGTGTTGCTTGAACACCACAAAGATTTGTGGCTGGAATTTCATTTTAAAATGTTCATTCAACTAATATGCTGTTAATTTAAATAACATTTTTGTAGCTACTTGGTCTCGTCTAATTCATTTATGTTTAGTTTCCATTGGTCAAACAGTTTAGCCCAGTGATTCTCAAACAGGTGGGGCGCGTGACCGGGAGGTTTTCATATGTTGAACGTGAACGTGATTATGATTTAATTAATTTCTCTATTTTTGAAAAAGTACAGACTGATAGAGAAATGTAGTGATAAATGTCATCAAAAGTACTTCAATTAAGTTGAATTTAAGGAAAATTATTTTTTTGAAAAAAGCAACAAATGTCACAAAGTGTGTGTTCTTCGCTTTCTGTTCTGTGATTGTCTGCCCCAGTGCTCATGTGTTACACCTGTGCTCAATTACCCCTGCCTTCCTTGTGTGTATACAAGTCTCTGTGCTCCCCTTTGTCGGATTGTGTGTTGTAGCTAGGTGATGTTGTGTCCTGCTCTCCTGTGTTCTCTGTGTGCTGTCCTCTTTGGCCTCTGCACCACTGCATCCCCCTAGTAAGCCTTCTGTGTTTTCTCCTGTGTGTTTAGTGTTTTTTCCAGTAGTCCCCTTTAGTACTTTAGTTGTCCTGTTTGCTTAACACTTGTTTCATTGAAATTACTATTTTTGTTTTTACTCTGCGTCTGGGTCCTACTGCTTCTCCCCTAACTTAATCCCTGACAAATAGTCAAGACTCATTAACAAAACAGCCACGAAAAAATATTTAAGGATTTGTGCATGACTTGTCATTTCAAGTTTTAAAACTCCAAGTGCAACAATTCAACATTTTGAACAAATTCATAAAAATTGGATAAAATAGACATTTGAATCTACAAAATATTCTTTGCCCATAATAAAAACATTTAAATAATCCAGCACGATGTGTGCATGACTACAACAATATCCATTTTAACGCAGTTTTAAACACTGAATTATTACATGTGTGGTGCGCTGCCCAAAAAAAGCTAAAATAGTTAAGAATTAGTGAAAAACTACTGTAAAAGAAAGTCTTTACAAATTCTCAATTTTAAAAAGGAGTCTATAAACATTGATGTTGTATTTATTCTATTTAACATTTAGGTGAATGCATTCATTCTGTGTTCAAAAACAATGCTCTGTGTCTGCTCCACCCGAACAAACAAGACTTTTCAACCTGAGACAAATCTTCACCAACAGTCTCAGTCCATTGCAGAAACTAAATTAAAAAAAATGGGCTTAAAATTTTGAAATTTCTGAACGAAAAACATATCAGATATGTACATAAACCAGGCTTGTATCAGTCTTCTTCAAGCTTGTTCACTGCAGAAGCTTTTTTTCCAGGAGCTGGGCCTTGGACAACAAACCATCCAGGTTTAGGAGCATCTTCTGCAGGACTTTGAAAGTTAATTTGAGCTCTGGTGGGTAGCTCAGGTTCAGACAGTATATCATTCCAAATAGCAGTGCACAGGCAATCGAAATGTTACCCAAACCACTGAGGAACTCAACACCCTCAATCCGGACACCAATTTCCTCTGGCTCATCTTCAGGCACAGCACACACCTTCTGTATGACGTACATTCCCATCACAGTTTGCCCCATGTGTAATGGGGTCAATCCTTAATAAAAAGCTTTAACTAAAACAGGATAGTTTTAGAAGTGTTATTTTCCCAGTTATGCTTATGTTCTAATTTACCTGACAAGAAGGCGATGCCACTGGGATGGGGGGAGTTGGCGAAGTTTAATTAGGTACACCGTAGTAGCTCTCTCCCTCTCTCTCTCCACTGCCGGTCCTGTGAAGAAGTGTAGCGTGGGCGCAGCAGGTGTGGACGCCAATTGGTTGTTGCAAGCCCTGCGTACAGCTGTGTGTGCGAGAGACGGTATCAGCGATACCATAAAAGATAAACTATGCGCCTACTTTGGTCCAACGACAGCTCACCCCCCCAAAAAACATTCCTTCCAAAATCCCTCTGGGAAACCCGTACCAGAAAACCTACCACCCAAATTACGCACCCTAATTAAATTAGACCAGTCAAAACTGAAATTATCAAAACAGGAAAAAGAACCTGATGCCAGAGGAGGAACAAGCACGAGAAGAGCTAATGAAAAACACAAACATCGTTATTAAACCAATAGATACAGGCAGTGCCAAAGTTATGATATAACCAAATATATTCCCAAGGCCATACACAAACTACAAGATACAACCTATTATGTTATCTTACAACAACCGATGCACTTAGAAACCGCCAATATGTTTGCCGAGATTCTTGATATCCTGTAGACCAAAAAGACATTAAACAAGTCTACCTAAAAGGTCTAGTGGCTTGATGTCTGATGACTTCCCGGTGCGCAGGGGATGCAGACAGGGGTGCCCCCTGTCACCTTTACTGTTTATACTGTTTATTGAACCTCTGGCCGAGGTCATCAGAACTAACCCTGATATATTTGGGATTGGGGTGGGTGAGGAAAACCACATTATTTCCTTATTTGCAGATGATGTCCTTTTATATATATATAAACCTGAGAAATCAATTCCGGCAGTTTTGAAATCAATAGCCACATTCAGTGCCTTGTCGAGTTATAAGATCAACTTGGGGAAGTCAGTTGTTACACCCTTTAATATCCCCCAGGATATGTCTATACAATCTCCTTTCCAAGTGTCCAGGAGGGGTTTTAAATATTTAGCTATCTGTGTCACCCCTGATTTAAATAATCTGTTTGAAACTAATTACTCGTCTCTAATTCAAAGGGTTAAGAATGATCTGACAAAATGGGCCTCCCTACCAACTTCTTTCCTCCGGACAATCAACACTATAAAAATTTATATTCTTCCTCGATTGAACTATTTATTTCAAAATCTCCCGTGCTATCTGACCTCGGCATTTTTGAAGTCTCTGAATTCTCATGTATCTCGCTTTATTTTGAACAATAAACACCCAAGAGTTAAGTTCTCTACACTTACTAAGCCAAAGGATCTCAGAGGCTTGTTATCTCCAAATTCGTCACTTTATAGGGTCCCTTCTGAGGACAGGCAAGATTCGCATGGGACTGTCAGAGTTGAACACAATTATTCTGGCTAAGTCTCCCAAAAAACTGATATCAAAGATTTATGTTTCACTACTTTATTTTGAATCTTCAGGTTATGACTCTTTGAAGCCGTTATGGGAGCGCGACCTGGAGGTGACATTTAATCCTATAGACTGGGACAAGATCTGTAGTGGGGTTTTCCCTAAATGTACCTCAATCTCCATACATGAACAGAACTTCAAATTTTTTTTTAGAACCTATTACACACCTGTTCGCCTCCAGAGAATGTTCCCTGACACCTCTAACCTTTGTTATAAATGTAAAATACATAAAGGTACATTTATTCACTTGTTTTGGTCATGCGACCGCATCCAGACTTTCTGGAAGGGGGTACACTCTGTAATTCAGGAGGTCACAGGTAAAATATTTTTACTGACTTCTTCTTTCTGTCTCCTCAGTCATACCCTAGACAATCTCTTTGATGCGGACACCAATTCTTTGTTGATAATTCTTTTATTTCTGGCTAAAAAATTTATATTTTGCTGAGGTGGTCAACTCCCCAGGTCCCTACAGTCGACATGTGGATATCACAGATTTCTTCTTTTTTTCCTATTGAGAAGTTGACTCATGACTTTAACCACAAATCAGTCAAGTTTTGGAGGATCTAGGAACCGGTGCATTCCTTCTTACAGAAACCATAACTCATAATCTTTTTCTGGAAGGGGAGGCCTGACTGCCTTTTTATTTTATTTGGTTTCATTCTATTTATTTTATACACGCTATTCCCTTGCCTGTCTCCTGTCATCCTGCTGATTGTGTATGTATGTTTGTGTATACATGGATGTATATGTGTATGTATATATATATATATATATATATGTGTGAGGATATATATTGCAGTGCTCACTGTTAGTTTGGGGTGGGACTTTTTTGTTTTGTTGTCTGTTTTGTTTTTCTAATGTTTGTACTATAAAACGGTTAAAAACCAATAAAGAGTATTAAAAAAAAATTAAAATAAAAGGTGTAGGACCTCCATGACCAAGGTACTTTTACCTCCTTCCCAAAATCCATAAACTGGCACAAAAATTGACAATTCCATACAGCATCCCACCAGGGCCACCCCATAGTCTCAGATTGCGGGAGTGAAAGCTATGGCGTTGTAGAGTACATCGAAAATCCTGAACCCATTATCAACATAACAGAGCTATCTTAAAAATACATTGGACTTCTTTCATCACATACAAGACATTAAACTACAGGCACCCTGTATGCTATTCTTGATGGACGTTA
This sequence comes from Limanda limanda, assembly GCF_963576545.1. Lineage (NCBI taxonomy): Eukaryota > Metazoa > Chordata > Actinopteri > Pleuronectiformes > Pleuronectidae > Limanda > Limanda limanda. Next base: position 3,821,183 of record NC_083645.1, on the reverse strand, counting down.
ATAGTCTATACACACACAACACACTGTTGGGCATGGCAGCAAAAAAAAAATTGCTTCAAAAATATCCAGCGGAAGGGCGACCAGACCAGGAGATTCTACAACTCCTACATGTAAGTCTAACCCAAAATAACTTCCAATTTAATGGACAAAAATACCTTCAACTTAAAAGGCACAGCCATGGGCAACAAATTTGCCCCTGCTTAACACTTACAGTTTAGTGCAGTGTAATTGTTTGCCATGATAATTAAATGCCAGTGTGATAATAAATGACAATTTCAAACCATACAAACTGTAATGTTGTACTGTATTTAATAGAGGTTTACTTTAAAAAATATGATCTGCAGTAAACTGTAAGTGTAAATGTAAAGTGAAAATAACAAAACCAGTCATTATGACTTGTGAACGAATATAATTCACGTCTTTCTATACTAAAAACACAGAGTGTTCATTTCTCCGGGAGACAGTGAACGTCCCTCGCTACAGCTCCAGCGCTCCTCTACTGAGCCAATGCAGGTCACGTGATAAATGATCCAAAGACTGGTACCCGAAGACCCAGTAGGGAAATGAACGAATCATTTCTGCTTCCTTGACTGAGCCTATGGAACAGTCCCGATGCGCAGTCTCCCCCCCCGTTGAAATGAACGAGTGACTCGAAAAAAGATTCGTTCATTTTACTGAACGAGATTCAAAGAACCGGGTCGGTAAAAAGATCCGAACTTCCCATCACTACTGTCGATGTCTCCTAAAACCGACAGGCAGCATCTACACATCTCAGCTCTCCAGCGGCAGGCATGTTTGTGGAAAACAAAGTCAACCCAAGCGCTCTTTGATGACATAGTTGATTACGTAACTGTTGATCATCTGTCCATCATCGTATAAAGCCCGCCCTGACAATTTGATTGGTCCGAACAGCTTCTGTTCGGAGATAATTTCTCCCCAACGGAGCGACTCCAGACCGAACTTCCCGACCAAAAAAATGTTGTGGGCGGGGCTAAATTCGTCTGGCACCCAGGCTAGAGAATCCACAAACATGACAGTTGAATGTGGCCAATGATGTTTCTCGAGATGTCTCCCTGTTATGAGCTCTACAGACATTTGACCTAAGTGCATTCCATTATGTAAATGTACATAGACAACTGATATATGGGCAAGGATATGGGTACCTGTGCCTGTAATGTTTAAATAACTGGTCCCTAGTTGAGGTCTTTGAACTGCAACCTTTACAGCGCCACATTCAAATCTGGCCTGAATTGTAAAACTACAGGGCCATCATTGTAGCAAACCTATTAACAAATGTGAGTGAAGAGTCTGCTTATCAATCCGTGTAATAAAAATTGTAAATGTACGAAATCTCTAAATGCATATTCGGATCCGGTATAAAAAACGAAAAAAAAGATTGATATTTGTGAGTGTGTAGCCAAATCTGTATGTGTAATACGATCTGTAAATTGAAATATTGACTATTTTATTATCTTTAGAAGAAATCTGAGCATGTCCAGCCCAAAACTTCACTGGAATGAAGGTGCATCTAAGCAGCCATCATTCAGAAGTTTTCCTCTGTAGTGTTCTGTTAAACAAAAAACAGACTTCTGATGCTGCTAACATGCGTTGTTTTGCACACAGTGAACAGATTCCTGAACACATTAACAAGTCTCACACGAGATTGTTTCACACATTTACAAATCTGATGCACAGTGTTATGACCCCGCCCAGGAGAAAACAGTCATAACATGATACAAGTCCCCTTTCCCAGCTCCCAAGAAGAACCAGCAACAAACAATTTACAGCCCGTTTATGTTTATTAACTCTTTTGCTTCAAGGTGGGCTAACAGCAAAACGATGAACGAAAACAAACCTAAGGCGAACAGCCTAAACTTCCCCACTGAAAATTAAACAAAAATATATTTTTTATACTACTGGATCAACGGGTTTCCTAAGTGCAGTGCGTTTTCCATTTTTCCAAAAATAAACCATACAGATGACATACAGCTGGTGGTATATTTGTTAAATATACGGCTTCCGCCTCCAGTGTAAACCCGGCGTTACTGGGTTCCTTGGCTCGTTTGCTTTTGCAGAGCGGAGCCTTGACCTTCGTCGCAGGATGTTTCACTTTCACTAGTGGAATCTGGATTTTTTGGCGCTTCTACTGTTTCCTTCCTAGGTTTTGTCTGTGATGTTTTGGTATTTTTTGCCAAGGCCATGTAAGAGAGACTCCCATTTTGCCTGTGACGAGAAGCATACAGAAGCTCATATCCTGATGCTAAAGGTGTTTTTTCCACACTTCCTCACTCTGCCTGTCCGAGGTGATGTGACGTTCTCTATATTGCTCTGCTGCAATTTAAATACTCCACAGGAGTCAGGATTGTATTGAGCAGTTGGACTGGTTTATTCTGCAATACATTGGACCAACACACTAGGTGCAACACATGAGGACTGGGGAAGACAATCACCAAGACAGGAAGTGAACACACACGAGAAGCTGAAAACACACAAGGAAACAAGACTACAAAATAAAACAGGAAACATAACACCAAGAGACTGAAATCTACAAACTAAAATGACAGAATGTCACAGTACCCCCCCTACCAGGACCGAATTCTAGACGGTCCAAAATGTGAAACGAGACGGGAGGGAGAAGGGGGATACCGGAGGAGGGAATCAGGGAGGTGCCCAGGGTCTCGGGCCAAAGGCCAGGGCCTCTGATGCCGGAACACAAGGGAGATCAGCAGGGAACCTCCGGCGCGGAGCAGGAACTGGGGCTGGCGCTGCTGTGAGGACCTCTGACTTCTGAAGAGGAGAGACGTCAGCGAGGAACCTCCCGGCGCTGAGCAGGGACTGGGACAGGCGCCACTGTGAAGACTTCTGAAGAGGAGAGACGTCAGCCAGGAACCTCCCAGCGCGGAGCAGGGACTTGGACAGGCGCCGCTGTGAGAACATCTGACTTCTGAAGAGGAGAGACGTCAGCCAGGAACCTCCGGCGCGGAGCAGGGACTGGGACAGGCGCCGCTGTGAGAACCTCTGACCTCTGAAGAGAAGAGACATCAGACGGGAAACTCTGACGTCGGAAGAGAAGAGACGTCAGACGGGAACCTCCGGCGCGGAGCAGGCGCCGCTGGGAGAACCTCTGATGTCGGAAGAGAAGTCAGACGGGAACCTCCGGCGCGGAGCAGGGACTGGGACAGGCACCGCTGTGAGAACCTCTGACGTCGGAAGAGAAGAGACGTCAGACGGGAACCTCCGGCGCGGAGCAGGGACAGGCACCGCTGTGAGAACCTCTGACGTCAGAAGAGAATAGACGTCAGGCGGAAACCTCCGGCGCGGAGCAGGGACTGGGACAGGCACCACTGTGAGAACCTCTGACGTCGGAAGAAAAGAGATGTCAGGCGGGAACCTCCGGCATGGAGCAGGGACAGGCGCCGCTGGGAGAATCTCTGACGTCAGGCGGAAACCTCCGGCGCGGAGCAGGGACTGGGACAGGCACCGCTGTGAGAACCTCTGACGTCGGAAGAAAAGAGATGTCAGGCGGGAACCTCCGGCATTGAGCAGGGACTGGGACAGCCGCCGCTGTGAGAACATCTGACGTCGGAAAAGAAGAGACGTCAGGCGGAAACCTCCGGCGCGGTGCAGGGACAGGCGCCGCTGGGAGAACCTCTGACGTCAGAAGAGAATAGACGTCAGGCGGAAACCTCCGGCGCGGAGCAGGGACTGGGACAGGCACCGCTGTGAGAACCCCTGACGTCGGAAGAAAAGAGATGTCAGGCGGGAACCTCCGGCATGGAGCAGGGACAGGCGCCGCTGGGAGAATCTCTGACGTCAGGCGGAAACCTCCGGCGCGGAGCAGGGACTGGGACAGGCACCGCTGTGAGAACCTCTGACGTCGGAGGAAAAGAGATGTCAGGCGGGAACCTCCGGCATTGAGCAGGGACTGGGACAGCCGCCGCTGTGAGAACATCTGACGTCGGAAGAGAAGAGACGTCAGGCGGAAACCTCCGGCGCGGTGGCAACCTCTTCAGAAGTCAGATGTTCTCACAGCGGCGCCTGTCCAAGTCCCTGCTCCGCGCTGGGAGGTTCCTGGCTGACGTCTCTCCTCTTCAGAAGTCTTCACAGTGGCGCCTGTCCCAGTCCCTGCTCAGCGCCGGGAGGTTCCTCGCTGACGTCTCTCCTCTTCAGAAGTCAGAGGTCCTCACAGCAGCGCCAGCCCCAGTTCCTGCTCCGCGCCGGAGGTTCCCTGCTGATCTCCCTTGTGTTCCGGCATCAGAGGCCCTGGCCTTTGGCCCGAGACCCTGGGCACCTCCCTGATTCCCTCCTCCGGTATCCCCCTTCTCCCTGACTGAAGAAAAGAGATGTCAGGCGGGAACCTCCGGCATGGAGCAGGGACTGGGACAGCCGCCGCTGTGAGAACATCTGACGTCGGAAGAGAAGAGACGTCAGACGGGAACTTCTGGCGCGGAGCCGGGACTGGGACAGCCACCGCTGTGTGAACCTTTGACGTCAGAAGAAAAGTGACGTCAATGGGGACCCTCCGGCTTAGCCTGTCCAGCATCACCACTAGGTGCGGGACAAAATGGCTTACCCAAGGGCGATCCTTCAGCCATGCCTCAACCACTGCGATATCCTACAGGGTCTTTGCTTGATGCCTGGTGCCCGAACCACACAGCTCCTCCAACAAAGCATCAAAATAAAAAACTTTTCAGTAAATTAAATTAATCTCTGCTGGGTCCATAATTTGGTCGGTTCGATCTGTCAAGGTTTGTGGAAGGAGATGGACCCAGGATGCAGAGGTTTAACAGAAAATATAATTTTAATATAAAGAGTCTAAAACTAGACCAAAACATAAACACTAACAGGTGACTACTGGAGAGCAAGAACAAGAGGACGAAAAACACTGGTGCCTTCTCTGGTGAAACAGAGGAGCAGAAACTGAGCGTCAAGGCGCACAGGGAACACGAAAGATAAGGACGGGAAAGCAGGACAGGACAAACCTTAAGCGTCAACGAGTACGAACCGACAAAGGACAAAGGGGAACACAGAGGCTTATATGGAGACACAGGGAAAGCAGGGGTAATTAGCCACAGGTGCAACACGTGAGCACTGGGGAAGACAACCACCAAGACAGGAAGTGAACATACACGAGAAGCTGATAACACATAAGGAAACAAGACTACAAAATAAAACAGGAAACAGAAAACACAAAAAACTGAAATCTATCAACTAAAATGACAGAACGTCACAACATCAACAATTATCCCACATTTTTCATGAAAGCAACCATCCTCTGGAAAACGAGTTGGTTCAACTCAAGGTGTTTATCCCATTTGAATAAATACATTTCACAACAACCAGCATAGAAACCAGCTCATTATCAACATTTTACAGCAGCAGGTAACAGCAGCAACTTCATATTTTACAGTAGCTTAATTTCAAAATTAAAATATATGAATTGAATTGGTTAGCATTCTGGATAAATACATACTTGAAGAGAGTGAGACAGCACTCACCTCACAAGGTCAGAGTGGCATAGCAGACCGTCATAAACTTTAAAAGGATTTAAGGCAAAGTCAAAAAGACAACATCCAATCAGAGGACTCCTGCCAGGATGCCCAATCAGATTCGTCCTGTTGTCACAGCCAGAGTGGATTTATTGATGGAATGTCACTGTCAAAATCAAATCAGCTTCAAATTCAAATCTCAGCATCTGGTTACCATGGTGATGGAAACACCTACTGATGAAGGAAGTTTTCCCAATCATTTAATTCAGTATATTCTTTTTTTTTTGAAAAAGCAATGATTTACAATGAAAACCAAATGTTCGAGCTGGCAAATGTTTTCATGTCTATCTGCTTCAGAGGCTAATAAATTTATGTTTTTGGTACAAATTTGCAATATTGCAGGTCTTCCGATCTTTACGGGGTCATTCTCAAGTTACGCTTAGTTTTAGAATTCATTTTTATTCTGCGCTGTAGGTCCTAATGGGTTAAGAAACATTTTTTATTAAATAAACAATTGCACTCATGTTTGGAGACATGTTTGGTTAATTTAATGGAAAAATTGCATTCATGGTCAAACCCATCTCAAGTTAAATGTTGGTGGGAAACAGTCTCAAAGTTCATATAGCCAATCATCCTCCATGATCTCCTCTGCAACACGACACAGAAGTCTTTGCATCAGGTCTGTAGCAGAGCAGCAGCATCTCTGAAGTTCACTTGCACAAGGATTTTTGTATTTATCAGCCATGATTGGAAAGCACAATACGCACATCTTGTAGTTATATGTGTAAAATACAAAAAAATTGCTAAGCTTTCCCCCTGAGTTTATGAGCATGAAGCATGACTGAAAACCTGAATTAGAGGTATTACACCACCGGTATGGAAGGATTAAAATAAAGCAGCATATATCTTGGGTGATTGAAAAACGTAGCTGAAAGCTGTCTAAGTAGACACGTCAGGTTTATACGACACAACAACAGAAACCTTTTACCTCTTCCAGCTTTTTGCTCCTGACAACAGTCATTATTGGCACATTCACAAAAGGTCATGTCCCATTAAAATAGTGTTTGAGATGATCAGTGCTACTGTTTGTACAGGGAGGACAACCACAGTTTCAGGTAACACATCAGGCACATTTGCTCAGGACTCAGGCTTGTTCAGGCACAGGTCCAGTTGCAGTCCCCTCACAATGGTTTTGTGTACGTCAAATTTTACTTTCAGGTTTTGGCAACACAAGGGCTGCAAGCCATTTTCTCTCTTTTTCTTTTTTTGAGGATCTATTAAAATGCACTATAACTGAGAATATAAGTCAATCATGGCACAGGGTTACTTATTCATTCCATATGATAAATATATAAGCTCTGAGTCTTTGTGAGAAGCTGCAGCATCAGTTATGAGGCCATGTGCGATGAAGCATCACAAAGCCGAGTGGATTTACTTCCACAATATCAACAACACAGAGACAGGTGTGTGTGTGTTAGCAAACTTACACACAGCCTTTTATTGTCTTACACACACGGCACTAATGCATTCAAAAAGCTCCTTTCGGATAGCTGAGTGTGTGTGCGTGTGTGTTTGAGAGACAGAGTGGATGTATTGCAGTTCGCTGCATTATTGATTGGCTCAGTCCCAGGGGAATGTGATACAGACTGGCCATGTTGATTTTCCACTTCTCACACACACATACACAAACTACCTCACTGGAGTTACACACACAGTGAGGTTCAAATTCACAAGACGTTTTTATTTGTTGTACTGCGTTAAACACAGGGATAAAAGGTAAAGATGCGCATAAACTCACACACACACTTACACTAACCATTATCCTAACCTCCTTACCCTCCTCCCAAACCTAACTTCTCGCATCAAGTCATCAGGTCGGCTCCGCTCACCTTCAGGCACCTAGACACATAAACTTATCAAGTTGCTGTCGGAGTCACCTGGAGTTTCCTTTATTATTCATCTGGCTCACATTGAGCACTTGCAGAGAAATCCAACTGTCTTTTCATGTTAAGTGGAGCTATATTGGGTTGTATTGATTTCACTGGAGTCTTTTCAGGAAGATCAAGCAACTTGATATGATATCAGGATGTCAATGAAACAAAGAAAGCTCTCAGAGAGATATGTTACAGTCAGCTCAGGTGGATTTGCAGGTTTAATTCTCTGACTACCTGCCCATGAATGTACCACTGAACTATGTACAAGAAAACAATGCTGAGGCTTACAGATATTTAACAATCTGGTCAATCAGTCATGAATTATTTGTAATGGCAGGTGTATGTGAGTCCCATTAAAAAAGACACCTGTATTGACAACTGTGGACAGCAAACAGCCACAGTGGCTAATTTATTGATTAACAGTGTAGCCAAACAAACTGGGATGAAACTATTCATTGCTATGCATTACCTAACTTCATTTAAATAAAAATACTTGGTGGGGGAGTGAATATTTAAATCCTTTACACTGGCAAAAGTCTTGAATGAAAGTCAGACCAGCATAATGCTCCATCCAAGTGAGAAGAACTTGTTACATCCATGTATTACTCTACAGTACATGGTGATACAGCACGGTGTGAGCAGCATCTTACTAGAAAAGGTCATGGTTTTAAATAAAAATAGACTCTCTCATAATGGTTACTAAATGTTTGTGCCAGAGCTTGTGCTCTGAAGTGGTCCAGGATCCAGCACCCTGGTTATAAAAAGCATTGTTGGCTATTTACAAATAACACCTCATTGAAATGTACTCTCAGTTGGGAGTCTACTAGGTACACCTTGCTATGATTAATGCAGTCCTACACAGCAGAACTGCAATAAATCCTTCCTATATATGAAGGATATAATGTCCAAGTTTTTGTTGAAACTGTTTTCGAGAGTTGTTGATTCAAGTGTTGTAAAACATATTAAAACTTTTGACAAGGGTTGGATTTATTAATGTTTTGCTGTACAGGATTGTATAACATTGCAGGCGCTTTTGTGTTTTAACACGAGTGCAGGTTGTTATATCCGAATATCCAAAATAACAGAAGTGTCTGCCAGGGGAAAAAAAATATGCTGAGGTTCTTAAAAACAAGCATTGTAATTAACTTGTATTCCCTCTGGTATCTTCCCAAAAGTGGTGTCACACAAATATAGAAACCGCACACACACACACGTGAGAAGACTGAGTTGATCACTGAGCTATACCGAAAGGCCCTCTGTTGTTCCATTAAATCATGATCGATACAGATAACTGACTATGCAGAGAAAATTCCCATCCTTTGATGGAGAAAAATTAATGGACATAAGCTGGAACTTCTGAGTTCATAGAGTGATCATCTCCATGTTCAATCAACAAGAACCCAGACTGATGAAGGGAATATTCAGTGCAATTAGAGACCAGCTCTCCCTGTTTCAATTTAATACCCCTGAGCCACTTTAAATTAACTCAAGGTCCACTTAGCCATTTCTGCAGCTTTTAACCCAGACTGTCATGCACATGTTTTTTTTTTGCAAATGATTCGTAAAAACCGCTCATATGATTTACTTATGTCCAACATTCTTGAACTAATTAAAATATGAACTCTTCCTAGGAACATTCTGTATGTTTAAAGAGCTCGATGTAGAAGCAGGAAAAACTGCTTTATCCTGCCGCCTTAATTGGTACACATTATGGTCTCGAGTGATGCAGACTGAAATAGGGTTGTGTGGAGTTCAGATGCACACTGGAAGAGATGATGTTCCGAAAGAACAATCAACACATAAAAATTCCAGTGGAATTTGGAGGATGTGTGCTTTATTAGCAAGTGGGGAGGACATTTGAGGACAAGACCTAATTAAAGCAACACAATACATATGTTGTAGATGTTAGGGAAGCAGAACATTTAGTTTTTGATGAGTCAAATATGCCTGTTCCTGGCGGGTTAAAAATTCTAAATTGGTGCGATGACAGTTTTACAGTTTGAGCTCATCTTACTAACAAAGCATCCTCTCCTCAGCGAGGCCCATCAGAGCAGGGTTCAGGACTGTGGCACCGCTGTAGCATTATACCGGAACAAAACAAATCATAAAGTAATACTCCGGTTTAAGAAGATGATTGAACGTAAGACTCAGTTGCATAAGTCTGATTAAGTTTCAACTGGGTGTACAATGATTTGTGTACACTGTAGATTGAGCATGTGCAGTGTAGCTTAGCAAAAGACAAGTTGTATTGGAAGCCGTTAGCCTGGCAAGCTTCTCCATTGTTTATTGTGGAATCAACAAGATTGCAAAACAACATCAAATTCTGAATCTCCTAAACCTATAATGTTGGGTCAATTACGCTAAGGTTTACCATTTCTACACTGGTGAGCTTAGTGTTGTATTAAGCCTGACTTCTACTAACTGACTAGACAGCTATTACCAAGCTTCTACAACCAATGTAATGTGGATGCACACTGGAAATTAAACTTTTACAATGCAGTGCTCATGCCGGCCTATAGGCTCTAAGTATTTTCTCCATTAATGCTTATAAACTGAACCTAATTAAGTTCAATGAAGGAGGGAGAAGTGGTACAAAGTTTTGTAAAACTTTTTTAAGCAGACTTATTCAGACAGTATTTTTCCAATGGCTAAGACTGAACTCTCTCCCTATATATCACACTGGAGCCAAAAAGGTGTTGTAGGCTAACAGTTTTAGGCTACGTCGTAAACAATAGTAGTCAGATAAGTGGCAGTCATGGAATTGATTGGATGGCAGCCTTACGCCGGGTTCACACCGGATGCGTAAGCGACGCCAAAGCGACGCGTAAGCGCAGTGCCAAGCCTTAAAAGCTAGCTGGCTCCCATCCACTCCCATGTTAATCCTTTGTGCGGGTCACACTGGACGTTGAAGCACTGCGCCACTCCAAGGCTGCCTAGCGCTGTGCAGCGGTCTTTTCGGCGTTGAGTCTATTTTTTGTGCTGGACGCGAGCATATCCAGGAAACACACTGAAAAATGATTTTAAACGATATTGATGACATATTTTATATGATATAAATGATCAAATATGCATCCCATACTTTGTATTCCTCTTCTGTTGTCCTGGAAGTTTAATTTGACCAATTTTACCAATCACATTATTAGATGTATTCCTCTGCCAATCCACTAAAGCCACACAAGTCATATAGATAAAGAGAGAGAGGGGGGGGCTACGTATTCTCAATATAGGCTTGAGTGGAGAATACGTAATTCACCCTCCACACCCGACAATCAACAGAGCAAACAGCGGAGAAGTTCTTGAAGATGGATGACATTAAATTAATAATTGAAGTGGAGAAGTACAGTGAGTTGTATGATCCTCAGCACATATGAGACAAAAATACAAATGTTGGGATGCTGTTGCAGTTAATGTTGGAGCAACAAGTAAGTATATGCTTGAAAAAAATGATTAAATGCCGTTTTAACTGTAGGCTGATAACAGCAAAAGTACGTGATATTATTAGCGCGCCGCTTCAGCGTCCGGTGTGAACAGCCAAGGGCCGGCGCTCTAGGGATTAGTGCGTCGCTTCCGCGTCCAGTGTGAACCCGGCGTTATGGTTCCTCTCAACACAGTCTGCAGCTGTTCTTGAGTCCCGCTTCCACTGAGAGATCAAGAAAGGTAAAGTGGATGTGACAGATCATGAATCAGGAAGTCAAACCGAGTCCACCCATGCGAAACCACAAATTCTTCATTAGCCATTTTATACACTCATTTGGAAACACACTTGCACACTCTTGCACACACACACACCCCGACTCATTAATGCTAAATTATACTCAGCAAATTGTGATGTAATGGAACAAGATGGAGAACTAACAGTTCCTCCTCTCAACTCACTGAATGATAAATGACAGTGTAAGTTCAACACAGTAGATTAGAATGATGAATGAGGGGACAAAGCAGGTGAAGGGATGTTCCACGATAAAGAGCAGACCATGAAAAGTTATACTATAATGTATTTACTTTGTTGGTGTCAGTTGTCAACAATTTTATCAAAAATTTATTAATTCCTCAGTGGTTGTGCGTTATGTCTTGCAAAAGTCAGTATGAGGCCGTAGCAAGGAATTTATTTATATATTAAAAGATCATTTCTTCAGATATGAGAGCATATAAAATTGGTTCTGCTGGTTCTTCTACTTGCCAACCCTCAAACCCCACAAGAGGTGCGCTCCAATGACATCCATGCCCACGCGCCGTGATAGAGCCGCTCAAGGGTCGTTTGACGTGCTTGGACACAGCTGGCAGCAAGCTTCTTTATATTCTTGAGAAGGTGTGCAGAATTATCCTGGCATGTTGTGTGCTGTACAACCTATGGCTCATGGCATCACCACCTGGAGCAGAACCACAACCAGAAGGCACAAAGACACACAGCCAATGTGTGGCTTCCTGCCAGGGCTGCAGTGCTGGATCACTACGCCTTAATACAGCGTCTTTAATAATGGTAAGTTAAAATGCATTATTTCAAAATAATTTCCGGAATAAACTTTATAAACCCATGTTGATGTGAATTATTTCACTTTTCCTTCTGGGTTTATGCTTATTTTTCTTCAGTAAATGACACACACACACACATTCAGTCATGCACTTATTTATTTACGAGGACATCCAATAACTGTTTCAGTGATTCATTAATGTCGCAATTTCCTTCACTGCATCCAGGAGAGCCAGCTGACAACCTCAAGACTCCAGGAAAGAGGACTGGGAAGTGGACTGTGTGGCTGGCACTGGCAACTGGGAGGGAGAGGTTGGCTGTGCTGCATCAACCGCTCCTGCATCATCTGAGCCTATAAATTATATTGTTTAGCCCAGTTAATTAACTGTTGCCAGCAGCAATGCCATTTTCGTTTAAGTACAATTTTGTACTGATTGAATTGCACTCGTTAATTACAGAAGACACAAGAAATTGCAAATATCGTCTTAACAATAATGAAATAACTTACCTGTGGTGACGGTTCTTGGTGGAAGTCATCCCTTTCTCTTTTATTCCCTGAACAAATTCCACTTAATGATGACCGTCCAATACCTGCTGCAGTCTATAATCCTGTCAGAACTGATATTCCTTGTCCTCCTCCTGTTTTCCTTTTTTTTCTGGCCTGCGATCCCTTTTTTTTACTTGTCCGTCCAAACCTCAGGGGACATTCAGCCTCAGTTTTCGCAGCCCAGACTTAATTTTTTATAAATATTGTCACTCTGGAGGACACGCTTCAGAAAAGTGGGCCATTTGTGGTTTCCACATCCGACAGAATTACTTCAATTGCTGCTGTTGTGAAATTCTTCTGTCTTTTATGTTTTGGGGCCATTTCTTGTAACTTTGACTTCTCTGTTCAATTTAGAATGATTCTGATTCAAGAAATAAATGTTGTTTATTATACCACATCCAGTCAACTCTGTTTCCCATCCATTTGGCCGGTGCCCCACACCAGGAAGTATTATGTATTTAGACAAAAATATTCAAATACAATTTGAAAACATTTTTTGTGCAGATTTTTTTCTCAGGCGCCCCAGTGCCCCATATTAACCAGCCACCACTTGGCTCAGAAAGTAGAGCGGGTCATCCACTAACCTGAAGGTCAGTGGTTTCCCCTTTTCTGTGTGCTGAAGTCTCCTTGGGCAAGGTACTGAGCCACAAATGTCAGCAGAGTAAATAGTATATGATGAATGAAACAGCAATGTGAAGCCCTTTGACTGGTCATCAAGACGCACATGCTCAGATAATAAAAAAGAACACTATCACAGTTATGCAGATGACACACACATTTACACAACCGCTTTAAAACACAAAGGAATGGAATAAAGCACACTACGTTCCATTAAGATAATTTCATTTAATAACATATGTATCAGTGGAAATAAAATAATAGAATTAGCCTTGTCAGTCACAAATATAAATTTTTTATTATTTTAATTTCATTCTCACTCCAAATCACTGAAAGGCGTGCAGGTTGGTCCAAGACTGATGTCAGGTTTCATGAACCTCGACACAGTTGCAGATGCAAGCATACGATAAATCACCAAGTGAGCAACTGTGGCAAAAGTCCAATGCTTTGATAGCGTGATACAATCTGGATAAGAGGCTGGAACAAGATGGACATATTATTAGTGGGAGGAATATTTTATCAGCAGGTGGAGCTGGGGCAGGCTTCAGTAATGGATGGAAATAAGTACCTCTCAAACCTCCTCCCTGTAAAAGAAGCCAGCAGTTTCCTAATGAGTGTTTGCAGGCTTCCCCCACTGGTTTTGGTTTGGTTTTATTTCAAAAGGCACAGAGTTAAAAGGTGCTCACACACACAGAACCAAAGAACACAACTCATACTGTCCAAGGTTTTCCTCACTTTACATTCATTGCTATTTTCTAACTAAAAATAAGCAAAAAAAAGAAAATTAGTGTCAAGCCGCTTTCACAGAGCCAGGTGTGTTAACCATTAAAAGACATTTAATGGTTTTCTTTCTTTGATTTGGTGACGATTTACAAACATTTTCCAGTGCTGCTGTGGTACACATGAATGCAGACTCGTTTGAAACAAATTTAATAATCAGAAAAGTATTGCAGACTACATTCAGTTTGATGTGTCATGTATGAGACATCTCAAGTGGCTTTCAAGAACCTCCTATACAAGAAATTCAGGTCTGGAAAAAAGAATAAAAAACTCACAATATGCAGTTAAGCTGTAAGAAGTAGCACAATTTCTAGTGGAGCCTGTATAATCTGTTCATTAAAATGCTTCTCATTTCCCCATAAATTAGCATAAGATCTGTGAGAGGAATCACTAAGGCTACTCTGGAGCAGCAGAAATGGATTTATTTAAAAAACTTCACTATACCATATAGGTATCTGTGACAAACAAAAGAGAAGAAAAGTTGCACAGCATTTCAAACAGCTTCAGTAACATTAACTCAAACAGAAAAAAACAAGAGTGGTCTCTGTATGTGAGTACACATTCACACATGCTTTCAGGCCTTGCACAAAGCAACATATCCTTCACATCTGCATGGCTTCCTATTCAGCTCTCACTGCTCATCTACATGAGTATCTACATGAACAATGCCTTGGTCCCACTTTGGTCCCTAGCCAAAGGATCATGATGAGAATGAAAATGCAAAGAAGTTCAGGAACAGACCTTGCTGCTGCTGGGATGCTCAGTGTCAGGCCAATGAGCAGACAACCCACACACTAGTTACACCTAGAGGCATTTTTTATATTTAATGTGAAAGGCAATGAGGAAAATATCAATACAAATCAATTACACATTAAACATCAATACTAAGGCCCAATCCCGTTTACCCCTTGGCCCTACCCCTACCTCTTGTTTTCGAGGGTTATCTTGCCCTTTGAAACGGAGTCATGAGGGGTAGTGGTTGAAAGCTTCCCTTACCAATTGGGACAACTCTTCAAGAAGCAGTTACACCATCACTGGTCGTCGCGAAAACCTGACACATCATCATTAGTCGAATCCAAAATCCGGGTTTATCATGCAAAAAAATATCACTAGCATGTTAACACTGGTATGCTAACGCTAATTTTTTTAAAGGTTGTTGTGAAAAAAACGACGCACATTTCGCCTCATCCTCTACAAACACCATGGCTCCGCAAATCTCTTTAGCACAAACAGCCACGCACACGTTCTCCCTACCAAGCGAAAACACCCAACACACCTTGGCCTCAGCCGTCCCGGCCCCGGTATAGGTAGGCCGTACATCCCTCAGGCTGCAAACATTTCAGCACGCCTCCGATCTAAAATCTTACAAGGCAAAGACATAAACCTAGTCAGCCTCATCCTGCCATCGCCAGAGTGCGACAAAACAATTGCCAGAGGAGAGAACCTAACTGCCGTGTTCAAAACCACTGATCCACGTCTAATCAGAGATTTATCAATTAGACAATTCCTTATTATTATTGCCTTCAGTATCTTCCGCGACACCATATGCTCCGTCTACTGTATTTAATAGAGGTTTACTTTACTGTAAAGTAAGTGTAAATGTAAAGTGAAAATAACAAAACTAGTCATTATGACGTGAACAAATATAATTCACGTGTTTCTATACTAAAAACACAGAGTGTTCATTTCTCCGGGAGACAGTGAACGTCCCTCGCATCTCACTCACGCACACACACACACACACACACACACAGTCCCGATGTACAGTGAACCTGAGTGACTGAGAGACAGAGAGCTGTTCTGTGAGTGAGTGAGCAGAGCCGTGTGTGACGGGAGGACCGCTGTGACGCTGTGTGAGGATTTTCATTCAGTCCGAGCACAGATAATGACTTCGATTACTCGTATAATAATCGTACTCGGCAAAAGTGCTTTATCCGTACCGGATACTCGTTTCAGCCGAGTATCCGGCTCATCTCTATTCAATACCATAAAGCCTTCTCCAGCAAGGCCGCACTATACATAGCGCAATACAATACACGTCTGAACTGGTCCGAACTGGACACAGAATTGCTCCTCCTGGTCGCTGGAGGCGCTCAGGCAATTGCTTGTAATTCCTGCGGAAATATGGGTCACACGCAGCTTTTCTGTCCTTCAGTTCCATTTCAAAACAACATTTCCCGTCCATCCTCATCTCAGCATAACGACAGCCCGGGCCAGCAGGTGCACAATTTCTACCAGCCCGGAATATGTATCAAATTCAACCTTAACTTGTGTACTTTTCCCAACTGCCACTTTCTTCACATCTGTAGTATCTGCAAAGAAGCACATCCCAAGTCCGTCTGCCCCAGACGCCAGATCCTATTCCGGAACCCACCTCAGATGCAGAAACGTCGTGGCTCAAAGCTCTTTTGCACACTCATCTCTCCACACCAATTAATGTACAATATCTAGCAGCAGAATTGCCCTCGCATCCCGACTCCGTATTCGTGAACTATTTAATCACCGGACTTTCCCAAGGCTTTCACGTGGGGGTCCCGTCCTCTCCCACAGTCACATATGTGGCAAAAAACCTCCAGTCCGCAATACATGAATCAGGAATTGTTTCTCAGTTGCTCGAGAAAGAAGTGGGAAAAGGCTACATCATCGGTCCATTTAAATCATCTCCATTCGCAGTGTTTCGCTCAAACCCCATAGGCATAGCCACATGAAAATATTCTGGGAAAAAGAGATTAATTTTCGATCTCTCAGCCCCCCGCTCCGGCCCCTTTGCAAGCATAAATAGTACCATCCCTTTAGAGCAATTTTCTCTCAATTACGCCACAGTCGACTACGCAATAAAATTTATAAAACTCGCAGGGCAAGGAGCCTGGCTTTCAAAAGTAGATATCACCGACGCGTTTAAAATCATCCCCGTAGATCCCTCAGAGTGGAATCTGCTTGGCGTCCGATAGGAATCTAAATTCTACTTTGCGGTACGCCTGACTTTCGGGTGTAGGAGTAGCCCAAGCATATTTAACCACCTGTCCGAGGCGCTGTGCTGGATTCTGCTGAAATCGCAAAAACATACAGCGACGTTAAAAACATTACCTCCTTGGTCACCTGAACTTTGCAATGCGTGTAATTCCCCAAGGAATGCTCCTTCATCTCCCGTCTTCTGGAAACAGCAACCTCCTTTCCGAATCTTCATGATAAAATATCGCTTGACGAAGATCAAGCGATGACCTGCGGTTCTGGTCTCACCTGCTCAACCATTGGAACGGCGTCACTTTTTTTTATAAAGACCTGGTTCAGTCCTCCGACTCATTAGTTATTCACGGATGCCGCCCCATCCGTGTTTTTTTTTTTCTTTTTCAAGGTCAGTGGTTCGCTAGCCGCTGGCCTCCCTCCTTCCCAACACACAACTTATCTTCCGCTTTATCCGAAATTTACCCCATTGCCGTTGCATGTCACATCTGGGGACAGCATTGGGCACGTAAGCGAATTTCGGTCCTCTGTGACAACCAAACGGTGGTGAACATAATCAACAAAGGGCGGTCCTCATGCAAAGTCATCATGCCATTCATGAGAAGCATCTCGTGGTCTGCCATTACACATAATTTCATCATCACTGCACGTCACGTACCAGGGCATTTCAACACCCTAGCTGATTCTCTTTCCCGTTTAAATTTTCAGACATTCCGACGTCTCTGTCCAGGCGCCTGCTCCAGCCCAATTCAAGTTCCTCCTCTCCACGTTCTCTCTCTATTAAAAGACGAACCCCTGTTTAAATACCTCGAATCAGCAAAATTCTATATGAGAAAAGGATTAGCAACATCCACTTTAAGAATGTATGATTTCGCCTGGAGGACTTTTTCTTTGTTTTGCATCTCCGTTCACATAACACCTAAACCTATACTTATAAATGTAGTGTGCGCATTCATCTGCTACTGCAGTCTATGATTAATTTTCTCAAAATCAGGCCTTCCACCAGCCCTCTCGGTCCCCTATTCCTCATTCCCGGGAAACTTCCCCTTAAAAAAAAAACTGGTACAATCTTCATCTTAAAAAAATCCTAATTAAAAGCAACCTATCGCCCGAGCATTATTCAGCCCATTCTTTCAGGATTGGAGCTGCTACTTCTGCTGCAAACCAAGGTATTTCCTCTTCTGCACTTCAACAAATGGGGAGATGGTCTTCTTCGGCCTTCACCTCCTCGAGACTGGACTATTGTAATTCATTATTATCAGGCTCCAGCAGCAAGTCGTTAAACACTCTGCAGCTGGTCCAAAATGCCGCAGCACGTGTCCTGACGAGAACTAAGAAAAGAGAGCACATTTCTCCAGTATTAGCATCGCTACACTGGCTTCCTGTTAAATCTAGAATCGAATTTAAAATTCTCCTCCTCACCTTCAAGGCCCTTAATGATATGGCACCTCTTTACCTTAAAGAGATGTTAGTACCATATCAACCTACTAGAGCACTCCGATCCCAGAACTCAGGTTTACTTGTTGTCCCTAAAGTCTCTAAAAGTAGAGTAGGAGCCAGAGCTTTTAGCCATCAAGCCCCACTGCTGTGGAATAATCTCTCACTTTCAGTTAGGGAAGCAGACACGCTCTGTTCGTTTAAAAGTAGACTCAAAACCTTCCTTTTTTATAAAGCTTATAGTTAGAGCTAATTAGTGCGATGTTCCAAATTTGATTAAATGGCAAAAACCCCTGATGATGCTAAGACGCACAGGGAATTTATGACACAAGACACACGGAGCTTCTCTTTCCTGCTTCTCCTTCCTTCCTTTTTCGCCATATTTATCACATCAAGATAATTCTTATCTGATCAGTACATGTTACTAACTTGACCCCTTTTCCCGGAGTTTCTGTGCCTTAGCGCCCGCGGATGCAGGGCCACAGCTGTGGCCGCACCATGGATTATGATTGTGGATCGCGTGTCGGAGGTCGCAATGGTGGATCCAGTTCGGTGGATTCTGTATCGTGCCAGCTGATCGTCGTTGTAATGGAGGATCCTTTGTCGCGTTGGCATCGGATGATGAGGGACCACGACCGAGGCGGCAGCTGATAATGGATTCTAACTGGCGGCGGTGGACAATGACTGTGGACTGTAGTGGATCTCATCCTGATGCTGGATCGTGGTCTTGCTGGCTGCTGGCCAGAGACTGTGATTGCAGCGGGACTGCCTGACACATAGTATTGGAAAATGTTTAGCCTCATGGATGCTGCTAAAAATCCTGATGATGTTTTCTTACACCTGACATCTATTGCACTTCTGTCCGTCCTGAGAGAGGGATCCCTCACATGTGGCTCTCTCTGAGGTTTCTACATATTTTTACCTGTGAAAAGGGTTTTTAGTAGTTTTTCCTTACTCTTGTTGAGGGTTAAGGACAGAGGATGTCACACAATGTTAAAGCCCCATGAGACGAATTGTTATTTGTGAATGTGGGCTATACAAATAAAATTTGATTGATTGATTGATTGATATATTCGCCCGGATATAAACACCGTCCTTTCATATCAAATATCACTGAAACCTTGATGTCGGTAAGCAATTCATATAACTGGTGGTGGTTCATTATTTGCCTCAGTTTCTGAGTCTCATAGCTATATATAACTTCTCATTTAATATACACATCCAAGCACTCCCCTCACACATTGAGACACGGTCTCTGCCTACACTACATCTGGTCGGAAGGACCGCATATGTGCGAGCGGCGTATGTGCACCCTGTATTTTACTTTCAGTCCAGCGGACCTTATTTTCAGTTTGTCATATGACTTAATTTCTGTTACGGTGGTCGTGCTGATTTGCATTTCTGTTGACATTTAATTTCAGTTGGTCTTGGACCTTATTTTCAACCTTTTTATTTATGTTTGGTCCTCGTGACCGTTTTTTAAGTTTACATCTTGAACTCACCATGGCTTTAACTCGGTCAGTGGACCTTCATTTAAGTTTGCCACGCCACTTAATTTCCGTTGGCGGTGTGCCGAGCCGTTTTAATTTCTGTTTGTCATGAGACTTAATTTCTGTTACGGTGGTCGTGCCAATTTGCATTTCTGTTGACATTTCATTTTATTTGGTCTTGGACCTTAATTTCCTTTTGGTCAAACAACCTTTTATTTAAGTTTGGTCCTTGTGACTGTTTACTAAGTTCTACATCTTGCACTCACATGGCTTTAACTCGGTCAGTGGACCTTCATTTAAGTTTGCCACGCCACTTAATTTCTGTTGGCGGTGTGCCGAGCCGTTTTAATTTCTGTTTGTGATGAGACTTAATTTCTGTTACGGTGGTCGTGCCAATTTGCATTTCTGTTGACATTTCATTTTATTTGGTCTTGGACCTTAATTTCCTTTTGGTCAAACGACCTTTTATTTAAGTTTGGTCCTTGTGACTGTTTACTAAGTTCTACATCTTGCACTCACATGGCTTTAACTCGGTCCAGTGGACCTACATAAGTTTTGGCATGCCACTTAATTTCTTTTGACGGTGTGCCGAGCCGTTTTAATTTCTGTTTGTCATGCGACTTAAATTCTGTTGCGGTAGGCCGTACCGCTTTACACTTTCGTTGATATTTTATTTTATTTGGTCTTGGACCTTAATTTCATTTCGGTGTAATGACCTTTTATTAAGTTCTACATTTAAAACCTGCACCCACCACGACATTTTAACTTCAGTCCAGCGGACCTAATTTTCAAGCAACCAAAAATGTCGTAGCGGTTGCTTATCCTTATATAATTACTGTCATCTATTATTGATTTAATCATGTTCTACATTCTAGATCCCTGATTATACTTGCACATACCTCTTTATCTTTTACCTCATATCTCGTCTTCTCGGGGGTGTAGATGCACTCCAAACGAGTCATCTTTATATTCTACTAGATAAATGTATAAACGTTCGTCGTTTCCAAAGCATGTATCCTCTTCTAGAATACTACAACACAAGGTAAGACTCACCAGTATCTCACTCCCCCTGATCTACATTCCTTGTCTTCTTTCTTTTGGGGGTATTTCTGTAAGATGCTCTGCTCCACCCCCCTCTATCCTGATGACATCACACTGGGGTCTAGGATGCCAAAGACTATAAATATTTACATTCTTGTAAATTGTAAAAATAAACTTGTTAAAAAATATCAAGTCTCTCCTGATTGAAATGGAGCTCAGCGTAAGTTCAATAAGGAAGACTTAAACCTGCATTCAGATCAGCTGACTGCGGGCGGTCCTAAAGTTCCCATACATCCAATCAGGCCCTCGCGGGTTCCTTCAGCCAGTCACACAGCAGCTGTCAAACTTTAAAAATCCCCTCTCTTCTTGTTGGAGCTATTTATTTAGTTGTAGTACTTAGTGCTGTTTAGTTTATTATTTTGTTTAGTGAGTATTTAGTTTTTGGTTATTCTCAGTCAATTTGCTTGATTTCATTATGATTAGATTTCTATTAGTATTCTAGTTTATTATTTGTTTACTTTAGGTGTTTCTTGTTTATTATTTGTGTTTTGTTTCATTTGGGCACGGTAGGGGGGCACCTGAAGTTATATAGGTAGGCTGTCGGTAAGGGACCAGCATGCACCTGGGTGGGCAAATGGTTTTTTACCGGAGCGGGAGAGGCACAGGAATTTTCTTTGTTCTTTGTTTGCTCGCTGTGTGGTTAAATAAACCACGCTTTTTGTTGAAACTGGACATCTGTTTGGACATTATGTTTTTCCCATCCGCGTACACCACAACCCATGGTGCAACAGTGGCCCTTTGATTAGTATAATTTGAAGTTTGATTTGATACTTTTATCTGTTTGACAATCGGCTGCTACATAAGTAAAAAACCTGCCCTTGGACTCAAAGGAAATAAGCTTCAACACTGGACTTGTTGCATTGTGCGCATTATGGACGAATGGAAAGCAGAGATTGTTTAATCACCTTTTGGACTCAGCCACGGCGCGCATGCTGCTTCTGGCCCAGATCGACAAGACGTTCAACCTTCTCAAAGAAACCGGTATGTAATATAACTGTAAAAAGCTGTAATGGAAAACGGCCAAACGAGTGGAGTTTGACACAGTATCTCACAATACATGGAGTTCAATGAGTGCATGGTTGAATCGCTACATGTCTACTTTTACGCACGGCCACGGCGCATTCATTTATTCATAAAAAGCCGGCCGCAGTGTGTGTTTGTTTGATGAAGAGGATCTGTTGGTCAATAAGCATCGTGTGTTCGCAACTTGCTCTTATGTGCGCTTGTGGACTGTCATTGGTGTAATAAAAAAGGAAAGAAAGCAATTAAAAGAAACGGAAAAATGTCTGATGTTGCTGCAACGGAGGCTGAAGAGCCGTCATCAAAAAGAGTTGTTAAAATGTCTCCTAAAGGAATGGAATACATTGTGATAAGGTATCAGGAAAAAAGGAGTGCAAAATGCAAACAAGCTAAAAGATGCATGGAACATATGAGTGCGTTGATGGCATCAATACAAAACGTTGATTCAGTAAAGAATGAGCTTGCTGTGTTCATGCAATGTTACCAAGACGCAAATGAAACCCATACATCTTTTATGAGTCTAGCTTTGCCCAAAGATGAAGTTGAAAGGCAAAGCAAATACTTCTTGGAAAAAATGACAATGTTTTGTGATTTCACTGACAACGTAAAAGGCTGGCTCTTCAAGGCGGGTCATCCATATGTTGAAACAAATAAAGACGATCCTGACAATCAATGTGTTGCTGATGGAATACATCCTGAAGATAGTGCCTCCAATGTTGCAAGTATAAAATCAAGTTCGCTAAGATCACACTCCCGACTATCACGGAGTTCATCAATATCATCTGCACGCATCAAAGCTGAGGCCGATAAGGCAGCGCTTGTGGAGCGCATCGCTGCGCAAAAAAGGAAACATCAAATAGAAGCGCAACAGGAAAAACTGAGGAGAGAAAAGGAACAACTTGAGCTTGAAACGGAACTGGCAGCAACAAAGGCAAAGCTTCAAGTCTTGGAAATCCGTTCACAGTGTGGCTCAAAACATTCAAACGGCATGAACTCTTATTTTGAAAGGAACAACTCTCATGGTGCGAGTGAATTAAATCCCCATGCCAACACCTTTGTGCCTGATAAAATGAAAAAAAAAGATCATGCTCTTGGTTTGTCTGCTCCTGAACTCCAACCACCATTGGTTAAGCCTAAACAAAAACAAATGGATGAAATGACATTAAAAGTTGAAGCTCCAGTTCATGTGATGCAAACTGTAAATGGAACTCAAATGGGACATGCTCACCATCAAACTGCTCTGACTGACAACCATCAAAATGACATTGTGAACATTATGCAAAGACAAAATGACATTGCTGCGTTGCTTGTCCAACAAAATCTGTGCTCTAACCTCCCATCTAGGAATATCCCTGTTTTTGATGGAGACCCACTCCAATACAGGTCTTTCATCAGAGCTTTTGAAAATGGAGTGGAGGAGAAAACAGACAATTGGAGTGACTGTTTGCACTTCCTTGAACAGTACACCAGGGGGCAGCCAAAAGACCTGGTGCACAGTTGTCAGCACTTGCCTTCAGAGCAGGGATACCACCGAGCCAAGAGTCTTCTTGCGGAGCACTTTGGAAATGAACACAAAATTGCAGCTGCATACATGGCAAAAATACTTACCTGGACACCTGTAAAAAGTGAGGACATTAAAGGGTTGCAATCATTCTCTTTGTTTCTACGTGGATGTTCAAACTTAACAGAGCAACTGATGAACATGAAAGAGCTGGACTTACCATCTAACATGAGGAGCATCATTGTGAAACTTCCTTACAAGTTAAGGGAAAGATGGAGAAATGTTGCTTGTGATCTGCAAGAACGAAGAGGTAACAGAGCAATGTTCGCTGATCTTGTTGGTTTTATTGAAAGACAAGTCAAAATTGCTTCAGATCCAGTTTTTGGCAACATTCAAGACCCACAGCTCACCAACTCCAAAGCTTCCACTGTTAGTCACTTCAAACAAAGGAAAAAGGGAAGCAGCTTTGCTACTAACGTCACTACAGTAAAGGATGGAGTCATAACTCAACATACAGGAAACAAGATCAAGTCCTCCACTCTCAACTGCCTGTTCTGTTCACAAGTTAATCATTCAATGGACCAATGCTCACAGTTCAAGATGACAGTACACAGGGACAAGATTAATTTCATTAAAGAAAAAGGAATCTGTTTTGGTTGCCTGAAAAAAGGCCACACTAGCAAATACTGCAGGAGTCGTTTGGATTGCAACGTGTGTCACCAAAAGCACCCAAGTGTCCTTCATATAGAGCGTCAGGATAAAGCCACACCCTCTGATCAACAGTCTGTGAGCTCTTCAAATGTTTCACCTGCAGTGTTTCAGACCTGTGGCCATATTGGGGCCGGTCAGGAAGATGCCTCCATTTTTTCTATTGTTGCAGTCAAAGTCAAGAGTCAGAGGAGCAACAAAACTGTGCAGACGTATGCTTTCTTGGATCCTGGGAGCTCAGGAACATTTTGTACGGAGAACTTGGCAAGAAAATTGAATGTGAGAGGTAAAAGGACAAGTATTCTGTTAAGAACAATGGGTCAAAAGAAGATAGTAAATGCTCATGTGTTGTCAGGTCTGGAAGTGTCTGGTCTGAATATGAATGACTTTATTGAGTTACCTGATGTTTTAACACAAAAGAACATGCCTGTCTCATCACTCAATATTCCACGACAAGAGGACGTTGATCAGTGGTCGTATCTCAAGGCTGTTCAACTTCATGACATTGAGGAAGGTGTTGATCTGCTCATTGGAACTGATGCACCAAAAGTGATGGAGCCTTGGGAGCTCATAAACAGCCAGGATGAAGGACCTTATGCTGTCAGAACCAGGGTCGGTTGGGTCATTAATGGTCCACTTCGTGGTGGGAGCAACAAGAATAAAAGTGACTGCTCTGCTGTAACATCCAACCGGATCTCTGTTGAACATCTTCAAGAAATGCTGGTTAAACAGTTTAACCATGATTTTAATGAGAGGTCATCAGATGAACAGATTGAAATGTCCAGAGAGGATGTCAAGTTTATGAATGTTATGAATAACACCACAAAGTTAATTGGAAGCCATTACTGCATTGACTTACCCTTCAGGCAGGAAAACCCTCTCATGCCAAATAATCGTCATGTTGCAGAACAGCGCCTCCAGAGCCTGAAAAGAAAGTTTGCCAAGAATGGTCAATTTAAAGGAGAGTACATCACATTTTTAAACAACATGGTGGCTCAAGGATATGCTGAAGTGGTGCCTTCTGATCAACTTAAACAGAGTGATGGAAATGTATGGTATATCCCTCATCACGGGGTTTATCATCCCAGAAAAGGCAAGCTGCGAGTTGTTTTTGACTGTGGAGCAGCATACAAAGGGACGTCACTGAACTGTCAGCTTTTACAGGGCCCTGACTTTACCAACTCTCTAGTTGGAGTCCTTGTTCGATTTAGACAAGAGCCCGTTGCAGTAATGGCCGACATCCAAGCAATGTATCACCAAGTTCATGTTTCTGAAAAGCACATCAACTTTCTCCGCTTTCTCTGGTGGCCTGGGGGAGACGTTTCACAGGCTCCAGTGGAACATCGCATGAAAGTTCATTTGTTTGGAGCTGTGTCGTCACCAAGCTGTGCAAATTATGCATTGAGGAGAACAGCAGATGACAATGCCGAACATTTCCCCCATGAAGTGGTCAATACAGTAAAGTGTAATTTTTATGTCGATGATTGCTTGAAATCAGTGGCCTCAGAGGAGGTGGCAGTGCAAGTGGTCAAGGATGTGACTGCGCTTTGTCACAAAGGAGGATTTAATCTTTCCAAATGGATCAGCAACAGCCGAACAGTGCTGCTGTCAATTGCTGAAGACTGCAGAGCAAAGGAAGTGATGGAGCTGGATTTGGATGTGGACCAGCTTCCGATGGAGCGAGCTTTGGGGCTACAGTGGTGCATTGAAACTGACAAATTCAAGTTTAGAACCTCAGTGCAAGAACAGCCACAGACAAGAAGAGGTATTTTGTCAGTGGTCAGCTCACTTTATGACCCCTTAGGTTTTTTGTCCCCACTCACCATTCCAGCTAAGCTGTTGTTACAGGAGCTTTGTAGGAGAAGCTTGGGGTGGGATGAAGCTATCCCCCATTCTCTCTCCAAGAAGTGGTTTGAGTGGTTGGAGGATCTTCAGAAGGTGGCTGAATTCAATGTGGATCGCTGTATGAAACCCAGAGACTTTGGAGACCCTGCCACTGCACAGCTTCACCACTTCTCTGACGCCAGCCAAGTTGGATATGGAACAGTGTCCTATTTGAGACTGGAAAAGGATGACAGCGTTCAGGTTTCATTTCTGTTGGGAAAGGCCAGAGTTGCTCCACTTAAGCAGACAACAATTCCTCGACTGGAACTCACAGCAGCAGTTCTTGCAGTTCGAGTTGACAAGATGCTTCAGAAGGAGTTGCAACTTAAGCTGGAAAAGTCAGTTTTCTGGACCGACAGCACAACTGTTCTTAAATACATCTGTAATGAAACCAGACGATTTCAAACTTT
Source organism: Limanda limanda (assembly GCF_963576545.1). Taxonomy (NCBI): domain Eukaryota; kingdom Metazoa; phylum Chordata; class Actinopteri; order Pleuronectiformes; family Pleuronectidae; genus Limanda; species Limanda limanda. The sequence continues at coordinate 3,794,829 of NC_083645.1, read as the reverse complement.
CGTGGCAAACAGAGTCTCCTTCATCAGAGGAGCATCAGATACTGATCAGTGGAGATATGTTTGTTCTAAGGAGAATCCAGCAGATGATGCATCAAGAGGAATGACGGCAGATAATTTCCTGACAGGCAGGAGATGGATAAATGGGCCGGATGGATAAAAGTTTCTCTGTGGGCCAAAGGAGGTTTGGCCTAAATTGGATGCTGATCTTCATGTTATTCCTGCAGATGACCCAGAGGTCAAAAGGGAGTTGACTGTAAATTCTGTTGTTGTGGATTCTGAAAGTGCCACAGATCGCCTGCTCTGTTACTTTTCATCCTGGACGAGACTAAAAAGGTCTGTTGCCTGGTTGCTGAAGGTCAAGAGAACTCTTGTGTTATTGGGACAGAAGAGAAAGGAGCTGTGTGCCTCTAAATATCTCAGCCAGGACAAGCTGGAGCCAAAAGAGCAGGAAGTGAAAAGGAAAATTCAGAGCTTTAAAGCCACACTCAAAGGACAAATCTTGACTCCTGAAGATCTGGAAAAAGCAGAACAGTCAGTCATTCAGTATGTACAAGAACACAAATTTAAAGCTGAAATTTCCTCATTGAAGAATGGTTGTAAAAATGTTGCAAAAGGGAGTCCTCTGTACAGACTGGATCCGGTGATGGATAATGGAATCCTCAGAGTAGGTGGTCGGCTGGATAAATCAGCATTACCAACAGAGTCCAAACATCCAGTCATTTTGTCCAAAGATTTGCATGTATCCGTACTGATTCTGCGTCATATTCATCATCAACTGGGACATGCAGGAAGAAATCACATGCTGTCCAGGCTGCGGCAGAGGTACTGGATCATCAATGCAAACTCTGCTGCAAGGAAAGTTATATCTGACTGTGTTGTTTGCAGACGCAACAGAGGGAAACTCATTGAACAGAAGATGGCGGACTTGCCTGAGGAAAGAGTGGTGCCTGATAGAGAGGGGCTCTATCAGGCACAGATGTTGGAGTTGACTATTTCGGGCCCATTGAGGTTAAAAGAGGCAGAAGTCTTCTTAAAAGGTATGGAGTGCTTTTCACCTGTCTGACTAGCCGTGCTGTGCATTTGGAGGTGGCACATATGTTGGATACAGATTCCTGTATAAATGCTGTCCGGAGGTTCATCTGTAGACGAGGCCCAATCTCCACCATCAGGTCTGATAACGGCACAAACTTTGTTGGAGCTAACCGGGAGCTGAAGGAAAGTCTGGCTGGTTTAAATCATGGCAAAATTCAGAGAGCGTTGGTCCAGGATGGCATAAAATGGAGCTTTAACACACCAGCAGCTTCCCATCATGGTGGTGTTTGGGAGCGCCTGATTCGCTCTGTGAAAAGTGTTCTGACTTCAGTTCTCAAACAGCAAATTCTCGATGATGAAGGGTTCCAAACTGTTTTTTGTGAGGCTGAGGCCATATTGAATGACAGACCCATCACTAAAGTCTCTGATGACCCGGACGACCTGGAGGCACTCACACCTAACCACATTCTGATGTTAAAGGGCAAGCCAATCATGCCACCAGGACTGTTTGATCGCAATGATTTGTACATCAGGAAAAGGTGGAAGCAAATACAATACATGGCAGAACTGTTTTGGAAGAGATGGATTGCTGAATACTTACCAATGATGCAAGAGAGACAGAAATGGACAAGACCAAGGAGAAATCTCGTTCCTGGAGACATCGTCCTCATTGCAGACGCTGCAGCCCCAAGAGGATCTTGGCTGATGGGGAGAATCTTGGATGTGAGAGCAGATGCAAAGGGCCTGGTACGCTCTGTGCGCCTTCGGACCAGGACCAGCATTCTGGAGAGGCCTGTGACGAAGCTCTGCCTGCTGTTGGAAGCAGGAATGTGACACCATGGACTTTCTCTCTCTCTCCCTCCCTCTTTTTCTCTCTCTCTCTCTTTTGTTGTTTCAGGTACATCATAAAGAAGAAAGTGAACTGAAGCTAATGCATGAACTGTCTAGTCATAGATTGGGTGGAGGGAATAGCTCCTTTGATAAATTAAAGTAATTGTGATTTAGTGCACAATTAGGGGCCGGAGTGTTGGAGCTATTTATTTAGTTGTAGTACTTAGTGCTGTTTAGTTTATTATTTTGTTTAGTGAGTATTTAGTTTTTGGTTATTTATTTGGTCTTGGACCTTAATTTCATTTCGGTGTAATGACCTTTTATTAAGTTCTACATTTAAAACCTGCACCCACCACGACATTTTAACTTCAGTCCAGCGGACCTAATTTTCAAGCAACCAAAAATGTCGTAGCGGTTGCTTATCCTTATATAATTACTGTCATCTATTATTGATTTAATCATGTTCTACATTCTAGATCCCTGATTATACTTGCACATACCTCTTTATCTTTTACCTCATATCTCGTCTTCTCGGGGGTGTAGATGCACTCCAAACGAGTCATCTTTATATTCTACTAGATAAATGTATAAACGTTCGTCGTTTCCAAAGCATGTATCCTCTTCTAGAATACTACAACACAAGGTAAGACTCACCAGTATCTCACTCCCCCTGATCTACATTCCTTGTCTTCTTTCTTTTGGGGGTATTTCTGTAAGATGCTCTGCTCCACCCCCCTCTATCCTGATGACATCACACTGGGGTCTAGGATGCCAAAGACTATAAATATTTACATTCTTGTAAATTGTAAAAATAAACTTGTTAAAAAATATCAAGTCTCTCCTGATTGAAATGGAGCTCAGCGTAAGTTCAATAAGGAAGACTTAAACCTGCATTCAGATCAGCTGACTGCGGGCGGTCCTAAAGTTCCCATACATCCAATCAGGCCCTCGCGGGTTCCTTCAGCCAGTCACACAGCAGCTGTCAAACTTTAAAAATCCCCTCTCTTCTTGTTGGAGCTATTTATTTAGTTGTAGTACTTAGTGCTGTTTAGTTTATTATTTTGTTTAGTGAGTATTTAGTTTTTGGTTATTCTCAGTCAATTTGCTTGATTTCATTATGATTAGATTTCTATTAGTATTCTAGTTTATTATTTGTTTACTTTAGGTGTTTCTTGTTTATTATTTGTGTTTTGTTTCATTTGGGCACGGTAGGGGGGCACCTGAAGTTATATAGGTAGGCTGTCGGTAAGGGACCAGCATGCACCTGGGTGGGCAAATGGTTTTTTACCGGAGCGGGAGAGGCACAGGAATTTTCTTTGTTCTTTGTTTGCTCGGTGTGTGGTTAAATAAACCACGCTTTTTGTTGAAACTGGACATCTGTTTGGACATTATGTTTTTCCCATCCGCGTACACCACAACCCATGGTGCAACAGTGGCCCTTTGATTAGTATAATTTGAAGTTTGATTTGATACTTTTATCTGTTTGACAATCGGCTGCTACACTTCTCTTCCTCAGCAGTGTCAACTCAGTGACGCGCACAAACCCTCCTCCACCCCAATCTCCTCCAGTCTGAGAAGAACATTCATCACCCCTTCCAGATCCAGATGATTTGGATCACGGGCCAAGGCGGCAGCTGACAGCCTGACATCACACCGTTACTCGTGGCATCCATTGCACTTCTGTCCGTCCTGGAAGAGGGATCCCTCGCATGCGGCTCTTCCTGAGGTTTCTACGTTTTCCCTTCAAGAAGGGTTTTTCGTAGTTTTTCCTTACTCTTGTGAGTTAAGGACAGAGGATGTCACACTTAGGAACCCAAAAGGACAAAGCCCATATATGGGCCATCTAAATAAACGATTGACTGATGAACCACCACCAGTGTCTAGACCCCGGGGGGGGGGAGGGTATTTCTGTGAGATGCTCTGCTCTACCCCCCTCTATCCTGATGACATCACACAGGGGTCTAGGATGCCAAAGACTATAAATATTTACATTCTTGTAAATTGTAAAAATAAACTTGTTAAAAAATATCAAGTCTCTCCTGATTGAAATAAGTCTCTGTGCTTCACCTTGTCCTGCTCGGTTTGTTGTCTTAATCCCTGTCGTTATTCTTCATCTCCTGTGCTGCTCATGTCCCCCTGCTTCTTCTCGTCTCTTGTAAGCTTCCCCCGTGTGCTCTTACAGCTTCAGGCTGCTAACAGTGGTTAGTATGTATCGGAGTGGGCGGGGCCTAATCCGGAAGTGGGTGTGATTTAACCCGGAAGTGGGCTGGTTCAACATAACTTTCTTTTTTAACTTTGAAATTTTTTTATGATTTTTTTATTTTTATTTTTTTTAAATTTATTTCCACACCAGGTGTGTGTGTGTATGTGTGTGTGCGCGTGTGCGTGTGTGTGTGTGTGTGAGTGAGATGCGAGGGACGTTCACTGTCTCCCGGAGAAATGAGCACTCTGTGTTTTTAGTATAGAAATACGTGAATTATATTCGTTCACAAGTCATACAGACTGGTTTTGTTATTTTAACTTTACATTAACACTTAAAGTTTAGTGCAGTGTAATTGTTTGCCGTGATAATTAAATGCCAGTGTGATAATAGATGACAATTTCAAACCATACAAACTGTCATGTTGTACTGTATTTAATAGAGGTTTACTTTACTGTAAAGTAAGTGTAAATGTAAAGTGAAAATAACAAAACCAGTCATTATGACTTGTGAACAAATATAATTCACATCTTTCTATACTAAAAACACAGAGTGTTCATTTCTCCGGGAGACAGTGAACGTCGCTCGCATCTCCAGTGCTCCTCTACTGAGCCAATGCAGGTCTCGTGAAAAATGATCCAAAGACTCGTACCCGAAGACCCAGTCGGGAAATGAACGAATCATTTCTGCTTCCTTGACTGAGCCTATGGAACAGTCCCGATGCGCAGTGAACCTGAGTGACTGAGAGACAGAGAGCTGTTCTGTGAGTGAGTGAGCAGAGCCGTGTGTGACGGGCAGAGCGCTGTGACGCTGTGTGAGGATTTTCATTCAGTCCGAGCACAGATAATGACTCCGATTACTCGTATTATACTCGTGATCGGCAAAAGTGCTTTATCCGTACCGGATACTCGTTTCAGCCGAGTATCCGGCTCATCTCTAGTTAGTATGCAAGCCTGCCAGGATACATTGTTATTAGAGGAGCAGTTAAGTTCAGTAACACCTGCTTTAAAAATCGTAATAATTTTGCGCTAAACTTCTGAATTTTAACATGGGAGTCCAGGGGATTGACTCATCGGTTTCGTCTGTTAGCGCCACATCTTGCTGCTTTTGCAGAACCTTACCCTACACATCAGACGACTGCCAAGACCACATCTATGGTCTATTCATTGGTTTATGATGAAAACAACTGGAGATCATCCATCACATCACGTCTGTGCAGTTCACATGTTGAGAATCAGGTCTTACATTTGTATAATGTAATGTATAGGATATTTTAACTAACTTAAGTGTTTGTGTTGTACTGTTCTGTATGGAGCCGAATGAGAGGTTTCCCCAGCCCCCGTTGGCTCATTTCAGACAGGAAGTCTGTGATCCACCTGCAGATGGAGTCGGGCAGGCTCAGCTGTGAGAGCAAGTTCCTTGGGAGTCCAGGTGCTGGAGAATGAAGTGGAGAGCATGTTTACAGCATCTTCTACAGATCTGTTTGCCCTGTCGGCGAACTGTAGAGGGTCTAGCAGGGGTTGGTTATGTCATTGAGGTAGGACAGGACAAGACCTTCAATATTACATTCAACATTAGAGATCTCAAACAGCAGGCCGTTATATTTGGAGATCACAGTAGGGTCCACACTGTGTTTACCATCCACGCCAAAACAGTCACATAGTTTCAGCTGCAGTTGTGGCCGAAATGCAGTTCTTTCTCTTACGGGAGAATGTATTGTGATGTAAATTCATCTTGAGATTTGAATTAATGAAATTCTCAAACTGGCCTTTGAGTCTTTATAATAGTAATCTCTGCAGAGTTTACACAACAAGTATGGTTGCTCTAAGTGGAACTGGCCGCAAGTTCACAAAAGCCAGAACTTATCCAAAGAGGCGTTACATAAGGCATAATATAAAAAAAAGAAGTTCATGAAAGACATGAGATCATCATGTGTGTCTTATCTGCTGTGTCCGCCCGTCCGCATTACCAGTTGGAAGAAAAACATCACCAAATGAGGGTTCTATCCTGTCAGGTAGACAGTATCACAACAGTGAGACACCTAGTCAGGGGATTTCCACTACCTTAGACACTGGTCAGTGGAATTTTCCTCCACAGTATCTTTCACCTTTATTCTGTATATACCTGTCAGAGTCTGCTGCCCATGCAGGTGCACATTACATCATAGATGGAATTAACAATGTGGGAAAAGCTGATGTAAGCGAGCTAATGCATCAAAGCTTAGAAAAAAGTTGATCTAACTTTGTCATCAATATTGGCTGTTTGATTTGGTTGTAAAAGCTATCTTTTACAATAACTTGTGCTCAAATGGAAATACATCATCGTGACACTTCTACATGTAGGTAACCTTGCACAATTAGCTCTCAAGCTTTTTCTGAGTCAGATTCAGGTTGAAACATGTATAGCTGAATTCCAGTAATGTTAGACCTTGTCACTGTGCAGCGTAGTAGTGAAGCCAGTCAGGTCCAACTGCAGGATAGTCAGAGTGGGGGATGAGGTGGAGCAATAATTGCTCATACATGGATCTCCATCAGGGAATGGGGTGGGAAGGTGAGAAGTTACATTTAATCCAGTTTAAAGCCGCAACTGGAGGTCTTTCTTCATCAAATGTCTGAATGTGTATTTTTGAGGAACAAATCATTTTTGGGGTGCAATAAGCTGCTCGTCTGGGACTTAAATGATTTATCTTTCAACTGTTTTTGTCCCCGATCGTAATCTCACTCCTTGAAATCACATCACTGATGGTTTAAAATGGATCAGCCACAACATCGAAACCACCCATCTTGCCTTCTGCACAAAAGGCCTGTTGTCCCTCACTGACATCAGACTGCTCTATCTTCGATATAACTGTGGTTCACTGTCTGTGGTATTAGAGAAATGATAACAGAGCAGCTGCCCGTTATGTGATAAAGTCCACTAAAGCATTTAAAGATGAGTTTATCTGATGTCAGTTCTTCTTTCTTGATTTTGAGTTTACCAGAACCTAAGGAAGTGTTTTGGTTGAAATGCTGTGGCTCAGATATTAAATCAGATATTCTACATTCTCACAAAGAGCAGAATATGTGCGCTGTTGTTTAAGTCAATCATGTTTTATAATGTGATAATAAAACCATCTTAAAAGGTGTAATTCAGTTTAATGCTAATGCAACTTAGACACCAATATAAAAATAAATGCTCTTTCAAATGCATTTCCACCTCTTTTTAAAAAGGTCTCAGCTTTCCTTGAACCATGATGAAAGGGACCACTCAAAGTCCTGTCTGCACTGTATATGCACTGAAAACAAAAGTTAGAAAAATATAGTCAGCACTTCATTGAGGGGTCAGGTCATTGTGCACATGCTCCATGTGAGCAGCAGCGTGCAGAGGTTTTGTGTTTGCTGTGGAAAGTAGGGCTGCTGGAATGGGCAGGCCTCCACAACTAATTCAAAATTCCATTGCACTCCATTGCTGGTGCAAAAACCACTGCCAGCTGATTAATGCAATGTTTTCTTTTCCAATCCCCTGCCCCACTTTCTTTCTTTCATTTCTCTTTATTGCCCATAGGCAATCAGTGTTTTATCTGGTGCCAGATGCCACGCTGCTTTCTAGAAATATATTTTTGCAGTGAGTGAAAATGTATAAACAAAGCAGTTCTAGCCATGAGCAACACCTCATTGAGATAAGCAAGTGGCGTCATCACCTCCACTGTACATCCGTCATCAAAGGACTGTGTTGTCTGTGTGATGGCGTTAGGCTGTTATTATCCACTGTGCTTACAATTTAACTACCATAAGACATATTTGCAGTGATTGACAGTTATATTGATTGATTATGGAAATAAATAGAAAGTATACAAGCTACCTGTACTGTAAAACCTTTATTTGTCAGCCCTGCATTGGAATTGATGCTCAGTTTGCAGTTTTTCACTGTCTGATGTGGAAAAAGTAAAACCTTGTTTTTTGGGGGAATCCTGGAAACCTCGCCTAAAGCCTTATGTGTTTACCCTGACTGAACTGTGGTCAGAGTTGACAATTAGCTTGAGAAGCATTAGAAATATAACAAGTTCAAGATGCTGTAATCTGTCTTCTTCTTCCATAATTCTTCCCCTGCCAGTCTCTCTTGATTATTTCCTCTCTGGCTGGTGTTTTATCTTATTAAATCCAACAGAAGGGAAGGAACATATTTGTCTTCATTGCTGTAGATTTGTTTTTTTCTGAGATGTCCATGGTGCGTCACATGCCCTTGTTGCGTACTACCCATCCTACAGATTTAATTTGTGGTGGAAAAAAAGGGATAATAAGAGAATGCATACCACAACCAAGGCCTTACAGTGCCTTTATGAAACCACATTTCACACTAGTTCTACATTGTTACTTGGATTTGCACCAAATTGCAACACAAAAAATATCAGCCCCTTTTCATTAAAAGACCCATGAATTAATCTCTGAAAAATCAATAAAGATTTAGCAAAACACCCCATCTCACAATGGAAAAGAAAGTGATAAGTTCCTGTGTGTGTTTTACACACTGCTTTTTACGCTGTATACTGCAGCTTTGTTTCTGAAAACTGTTTATTTCAGTTCCGAGACGAGAGATGACTCAGGAGACGCAGCTGCACCACACTGTGCTCTCTGCACCCAGGTGTGTGGAGGCAGAGCTCCCTGTGGGCTTTGAGCAGACCTGAATATGATTAAAAACATTTTGCCTGATCCTGACCCTGCATGTCCGCTCATCTTGGTCCCGTCAGACTCAGGTCGAGTATCCACAGATGCTCAGCTGAGCATTCACCTGCAGTGTTTCCAATAATGTGCTGCTAAAGTTCAGAAAACTCTATGCACTTTCCTTTTCCTTCCCCTCTCTCTTCGGTGTTTGACAAAATTTATTTTGAATTCAAATCTGAGATCAAACCTTTTTTTATTTCAGTTACGCAACTTTCTCATGATACGGCTTTATAACTGTATTCCATGTATTATTTTCTGTGGTAGTTTATGTTCACTACTGACTAACTAGGAATTAACCTATGGTAATTCGGAAAAACTGCCAACTTACAAACATATGAGCTCCATCAGTATAGGAACACAGATGCAGTTCAAGAAAGCGTCATGAATCTGTAAGAGTTTTCTTAGAAAACTTTTTAGGACATATTTAAGAAAATTCTGAAGAAGATATTGATGAATAAGGCCCATGCAGTATCTTTAGTCAGATCAGGATCACAACACAGGTTCAAAAATATCTTTACTAGTGAAATGGTTCAGCACAGGAGAGCAACCAGCCAAGCAAAGGTATCTAAAAACACAGAGCAAAAACAGCCTATACCAAGAGGGACTACAAGACAGCAGGGCATGCTGGACCGCTTACAGGTGACTGACAATTTGAACTGCCAGAGAGTTAGAGGAGATGGCAGACTAAATACTCTGGGGGTGAAGGAACTAACAGGAAACGGGTGAAGGCAATGAGGTCGGAGTAGGTTAAAGGAAAGGGTGGGAAAGGAACAAAAACAGCAGGAGGTGACGGTATCTGTAACAAGAGAACAAGATGAGTTAATAAAATGAAACATGAAATGAAGTGAAGAAAAACACTAAACAACTTAAGATTAGTGAACAGGTGTGATAAAAATAGTGCTAGTGTGATTTACTGTCAAGTTACACCTCACTCTGCAGCTCTCTGTCATCTTCAACCATTCGCTCTGTCATCATTAAAAGCCTTGCAAGCTTTCCAGATGTGTCCTGTGATATCTAAAAGAATCCAGTAGTAATCTTTAGACCTGTTGATTGGTTGTGGCAGGAATACAGACAGCATTAGTGTAGTGAAGAAAACAAATTCAGCCTTGAACCAACAGCTATACTTAAAAACTGTGGTGTTGTCTTGATAAAGAACTCATTGGACCACACTCTATATGCAAATTATCACACATTATTTCTCTAAATGATATAATGATGTTGTTTTTAGGGAGCCAAACGACACAGATGTGTCAGTTGTCAGTGTGTGTGTTTGTGTGTGTGTGTGTGAGAGGGAGAGAGTAGGATCAGGGTCATTGTGCGCAGCTTCAGGTCCTGATAACTAGTGAGGAGTGTTTTGTTAGTTCAAGTGAGAGCAGAGTGTAGGACACATAATCTCCAGCTGAAGAGGGATTAGACTTTCCCGTCAACAAACCTGAATGAATAATGGCTCAATCCACCCTAATTTGTATCACACTGTTTTCATATTTAATATTAAAAGGATGTGTTATGACATTAACTCAGTATAGAGGCAGTCGGGCAGCAAGACAGAGAACACAACAATTATAACACAAATCCACGGTCTGCCTTTCTCAGACAAGTAATTCAATCTTAGACATTTTTTGCCTTAAGCCTGCCCACATTAAATTTAGAAAGGCCCTGCTGGAGGATCTGTCAGTTCTAATACATAGTAAAACCTCCCCAGAAAAACAGTGCGCAGGAAATTTACTTAAAAACGCAGATAAGATAAAGTAATTCTGCAGGTAAATTTGAACTAGGAGATACTTAAATGAAAAGTGTAAATGTGAGAAAACAAAAATGTTATAACCTTATAATTTATTACCTTAATTTTTATAGTAAGGCCCATTGAAGTTCACCCCTAAATGATTTGCTACTTTGTGCCATATTACTGATGATGTCAATGTGCCTTAACTGTTTTGTTTTGGGATTATTCAAAGCAGGAAGCTAGTTGGCGCTAACCTCCACCTTCATTTGTACTTCGACTCCCAGCATATCTAAACATAGGCAACAATATACTACTGAAGACATGTTACAGTTAACATTTTGCACTACCCCTGCACTGAGAGTGAGCTTATTATTGACTCCCTCAAAAAAGGTAGAAAGATTCCCTCAGTACATTTGATTACTCCTGGCATTTTCAGATTAGCTCTATCCTTGCCTTCCTTTGAATCATGTGCAGTTGTCTTTTATGTAAGGTTCAGTTGTGTGGCTGATATACAGTTCTTCAACGTTTTGATCGATGCACTGGGACACACTGCTTCCCCCCGTCTTCTTTGACCCTGAATTTGTATAAGCCAGAAGAATCAAATAGGAGATGCAACCATGGATGCTTTGATCATATCCCTGCATCCCAGTGTTATTTTCTTTGCAGTGCTTTGCAATACTCGACAACATAATGCACTAACAATCACCCTGTGGGAGCAAGTGCACTCTTCAGCAAACGTAGCGCATTCAACAAAATGAAACAAAGAACACTGCAAATGTAGAGGAAGGAAAAAGCACTGAGCTCGATTGCTCATTAAAAAGTGAATCCAAATCATGTTTCATGTTTCTGTTTTCTTACATAAGGAAACAAATTGCACTTAACCCTCCAGTGTTTTGTTGACTGCTGTACTAACCTGCTCATCTAGAGGCACTATTGTTATCTTTGAACCATTTATTCTGCTTGTTGTGGGCCTTCATTTGTATAGGTTAAATGGGGTACACCACCTATTTGACACAAGTTCAGTTTGCCATTGACTTTAAATTTAATGCCACAGTTTGTAAAGTCTGGTAGGTAACTCCAACAAAGCATGCAATTGTGTTCCATTATTGCAAATGAAGGATTGAGCATGATTGGAAAATAGAAACCAACAAATAACCAACTTACTAGATCAAATGTAATTTGCTAGTAAGTTTAGGTTTCACATTTCAATGGAGGCAGTACACTAAAGACTTTCATAAGACATATGTACGTCATGTTGTCATCACTGAGGGCTGTGTCTATGTGTACTTGTCATTGATCGGTTTGTAGACACGCAGGAGACTAACGTTAGCATGTTTACAATTTGGCTGAAAGCCAGCATCCTTGAGTTCACAAATGTGTGTTAAATTGTTTTTGTTCAATTGTTCAAAAACAACAAGTGTAAAAACATCAAGGCTGCTTCCTTGTGATTTCAGTCTTTATGCTAAGCTAGACTAGCATGTAATCAAATAGCTGAAACAGGGGTAGTATCTGTCTTCTTATTCCAAGTAAGAGTAGTGTATTTACTTTCATGCCTCTGAACACCTATTACTTGAAATAAACAAAAAAATGCATTTTCTATATCTTTTCATAACACACTTGCAGAACACAGATTCATGTTCCAAGAAAACACATTATTGATAAATGTATCAGAAAATTCAGCTCAAAATGGAAATCATTGCTGGAAAGGACAGTAGGTAGTTACTGAGTGGGTTTGTTAGCAACCTGTACACTTACAAACTAAAGCAGTGCATTAGAGAGGGCAGACAGACTGACTGATAGAATTAAAGTAATTTCACAAATTGCTTGTAGTGCAGCATGAGAGCAAATGTGGTTTAATCAAATAAAAGGAAAAACAGCTATATAGGACAGTGAGTCTCACAGCCAGTAAATACTTAAACCTCTAGTACAAAGATAACTGAGGTGTGATTCATTGTTGTAGGAATTCTTCTAAAATGTAAAATCCTTTTATCCTCCCTGTAATACATCTTCATTGAAATTTGTACAACACACAGTGAGAACTCCCGCCGTGGAATACAACGTCACTTCTTCCTTCCACAAAGCCGAAGACTACAAGAAGACGCTAACCAAAACATAAAGGTGCCATCGTCAGAGTTACTCTTAATCTGTATATAAAAGTTTTTATTATGTTACATTTCCTGTTTAACATTGTTTTCAGCAGGAAATAAGTTGTATTACCTCAAGGTCAGAGCCAGTGCACAGAAGTGTAATATCAACACCCCACATCCACCAAAACACAAGATGAGACTAGAATGCAAGGTGCAACATATGAGAAAGAATGACATGTTGGAGACATGCAGAGTAATTCTAAATTCAGAACAATGTGGGTGTCACCGGTTTCTAATCCTTAGTAATGAGCTCTCGGGGAAGTGATTTTCTTTTCTTCTTGACATCTTCATACATACAGAAAGAACAGGCAGCACTTTCATATTGGCTTTACACATTCACACATCTCTCCCTTGCCTCATCATACTGGTGGGAAAAAAGAATGCTCTCTCTCTCGCCCCCTAAAACACGCACACACACACACACACACAGTTTGTATTTTCTCCTAAGCAGCTTGTATAAAGACAGTCCTGTCTTCCTTTCCTCTCTGACTCACAGTTACTGAGGGCTGCAGCAAGGCAAGACCAAAGTCAAGTGTGTATGTGTGTGTGTGGCTTCTTTGAAACAAACTTCTGATGCCTCATCAACTCTGACACAACTGAGACAAATGTCACACAATCCCTTGAGCCCATGCGTGCACATGCATGCTTAAGATCATACATATAACTTTTTTTATTACACTGTTCATGTGCACAATGCATAAAAAGAAGGTACAAAAATGATGTTAAAAGATAAAATAAGCTGAACACACAGTTCCCCTGTAGCTCATTGATGTGTGTTATTTATGTGCCCGGGCCATAATTAGTTTGTGCTCGCTGCGTAGCTGATCTGTTGCACACAGGCGTCGTACACACAGGGAGCGTGTCTGCTCAGTGTGTCTGCTGCAGAGCTTCTATGTGAGGTTTCTGGCATCAGTACTGTATTTCCTCGAAGAACACTATCCTATGTATTTATCTAAATGTCAGAAGTCTGATGTATGGAGGTCTGCATCCAGCAATAATAACTAACAAGGTTTTTGAAATGAAACGTACCACCAATGTCCAAATGCCCTGTAACAGAAATAATCTCTATATATCCTAATATGCCTGAAAACAGATGTTTCATTCACCATTCACACACGCACTGGACAAGTCAAGTGTGATTACTTGAGGAATAGTCTATCCTCTACAGCTGGAGGCCATACTATTATTAGGATTTGATATCCATTTTGCATGTACGGTCTTCATCACATTAAGGTAGACCTTATTTATCTTAAAATCAATTTTACTCTACTTCTATTGTATAAAATTGAATGATGAGAACAAGTTCACAGTAAGCCATGAGCAAGAATTTAAAGGAAACTGAGTCTACATTATTAAAGGAGTCTCTATATTATCGTTTTTAGCTTATATGCAAACACAAGGAGAGCACATCCAAGAACCCTAGTAAGAGATAATAATGTTGTTATAGGTGTTTGGGTCTTACATTACCTCAAGCATTTATACCCTACTCATATATTAAATGTCTTTTGAAGTACACTGTCTTTCAAAGAAATAATCTTGCATGGGATTTTTTTGTAATTGAACAACATGTTCATGTATGTGTATGCCTGTAGAGACACCTGGAATTAATTCAAACATTTGCACCCATTTACCATTTTAGTTGTATTAAAGTATTAAGTATTCCCACTGCCTTCATGAGAAATGATGGGAAACTTGACTCTCTCTGTATTGAATTAGCAGAAACAGAGAATATAATGTATCATCAATGTCCCATGGGTGTTTTTTTCATATAAGAAAGTAAATGAATGTGCTTCAGCTCATCAACACTGTGACATTCTTACCCTAAACCTCTCTTTCATATTAGCTGTGCTAGCACCATTGCACCCTTACATGTCTGTTTGATGGTCTGTACGCCAGACTACCTTGATCGAGAAGGAAATATCATCTAACGGTTATTGAATTGATTACCACCAAGCTCCATAGAGAAACTGATGGTCCCAATTTAGAGAATCGTAGGCTTGGGTTATCACTGAATGCACTCTCGAAAATGTTGGCACAGACCTTTTATGTAGAATGCAGGATGACATGTAATGACTGTGGTGACCAACTGACCTTTTATGCGTTAAATTAAGATGCCGAAAATGGAAAACATATTTGACAGACCAATTAGACACTTATTTAAAAAAAAAAAAAATGTATTGTATTTAAAAAGATTTCAGATGGGGAAGACTTATAGGACTTAAGATGGAGGTGTTGAACCTACAGAAAGGCTCAGTCCTCTTTCAGGGGTGTTACCGTTTGAGCCACTTTCCTCAAAACGGATGATCTATTTCGACCTCCCTCAGACCGTCACCACGGTCTTAACACGAATGATGTCCTCATCTCCCTATCCTCGAGACCAAATATCAACAATGTCACGTGAGTGACCTTAAGGGGGCTGGGCTCACCGCCCATAAAGCTCCCCGGTGAGCGCGGCCGCCTCCTCTTTTCTTCACTCGCCTCATCCGAGACCGACAGGTAAGTAAGATATTTTGGGACTCCACTTTTATCAATCCGACACTTTTGTGCAGGCGCCTTGTGTCCCTGAGGATTGTTTGTGGTTTTTCACCTTCTCTAAAAGTGAGGCAGAGGGCTACACTGCATGTGTTAAGCTCTGCTCTTTGTTTCAGGCAGCTTAATTAGCTGCACCTGGCACTAACTACTCATGTTCACAGCTTTGGGTAAGTATTGTTTATCTCGTGCTGTTTGTGTCCATACAGAGTTTGTTCTCTTACAGGAGTGAGTAGAAAAGTTGGGAAGCTTAATCAATAAATAATCTATCCCTTAAAACTGATTTGGATCGGGGGTGCCCCCCCCCCCCCTCACCCGGTAACTCGCTGTCCGCAGGGAGTGGGGTTTCTCCAACTCCCCCTCGTGCGTTCGCGCACAGTGAGTGGAGGTGAGTTAAAGCCAACCTTTTCACGTTTATTTGCCTTTCAAAAATGAATAAATAAACCGTGTTTGAGGCCAGGTAGTGTCCCCTTTTCACCTCTGTGCGCAGCAGGTGGGATTGTTTGCCTGTGTTCCCTGTATAAAATACAGTTGGTTATTGGTTATCACCCTTTGTAGGTGCTATTTTGTTTCCCTTAAAGCCCTGTTCGCAGTGGCTGGGATGTTGTTCTCTCTCCACCCCCCCACCCCCCTTGAAAAAGGCACCCCGTAACTCGCTGTCCGCAGGGAGTGGGGTTTCTCCAACTCCCCCTCGTGCGTTCGCGCACAATGAGTGGAGGTGAGTTAAAGCCAACCTTTTCACGTTTATTTGCCTTTCAAAAATGAATAAATAAACCGTGTTTGAGGCCAGGTAGTGTCCCCTTTTCGCCTCTGTGCGCAGCAGGTGGGATTGTTTGCCTGTGTTCCCTGTATAAAATACAGTTGGTTATTGGTTATCACCCTTTGTAGGTGCTATTTTGTTTCCCTTAAAGCCCTGTTCGCAGTGGCTGGGATGTTGTTCTCTCTCCACCCCCCCACCCCCCTTGTTTTCTGCCATTGCAGGCATACAGTGGGCATTTTCAGGTGAATTAGTTATTTCACCCCTTCCTTCGTTTTATGTGATATTGGCCAGCTGTGATTAGCCTGTTTATAAGATCCCCTTTACCAGCTATCCGTAGCTGCTGGGCGCTATTGTTTATATATTTATTCTTAAATCACAAAAGTAACACAGAAATGTCCTCACATTTGTGCCATTATTGCCGGGGTAGCATGGATCCCCGAGATGGCCACCGTGAATGCCCGACTTGTTTGGGCATGGCACATTTAATGGATGATATTGAGAACCCCTGTGTGGCAGCAGTGGAACTGCCTGTGGAGGAGCGTGTTAAAAGAGCCAGATGGGTGGAGCAGTCTGTTCGTGCTGGGGCCGTGCAGCCTCTACCAGCCAAACTAAATGAAAGGGGACACACCTCAAGGAAAGCCCCCCGAAAACGTGGGCATGAGCACACCCCTGTTCGCAGGCGGGACTCAAGCGAGACACAGGCTCCAAAACCTTCACAGAACCCAGCTGGTCAGCATGATGACACTCAGCTGCAAATCCTAGCGGCCATACGTAGTCTGTCAGACAGGTTGGGTAGAGTTGAGGCCCAGTACCCGGCCACAACAGCTAGGGCATCGAGGCATGGGCACTCCTCCCCGGACAGGTTACCCTCCTATCAGGAGGAGAATGTGGTTCACCCTGACATTCTCTCTCTCTATGCTCAAAATTCCCTTTTTGAAAGTGATGGGCAGTCTGAGGGTGCTGCTGGGCTAAAACAGCCTAAATCCACACAATGTGAGGGGGCGTCCAACCTCAGCAACATGGGTGAAAGTGAGCCTTCACCCATGGACGTCATCTCAAGGGTTTCAAGTGCGGCAAAAATTGTGGGGCTCAATGTTCCAACTGAGGCTCCTGCTCCAATGGATGGGATTTGGGCCGGCATCACTCAGACCCAGCAATCAGTTACTGTACCTGTGGCTGGTGACTATTTGCACATGCTCAGGAAAGCATGGAACATCCCAAGTGGGGCACCTCAATTTAATGCAGGTTGCCGGAGACTGACTAAGAATCAGTATGCTCCTGAAACAGGTATGGGGGATATGCCTCCAGTTGAGCGGGAGATGGCAGCCTTAACATCTCTGGGTCCAGAGCGGGTAACCACCAATCCACGCTGTCCCCTGAAAGAGTGTGATAAGTCAGACCGACTGGTGTCTCGGACTTATAATGCAGCCACACGAGCAGCCCGCTCGGGCAATGCACTCGCCATTTTATTGGCAGCTCTTAGGAGAACAGCCAACCCAGAGGACCAGGACACCATGAGCCTGATAGACTCTGCCCTGGTCACTCATTCCCAGTTAACAAGGGACATTGGTGCAGCTATGTCATCTGCTATGGTAGCTCGGAGGCAGATCTGGTTGGCACAGACAACTCTTCCCGAGAATATCAGGAAAGAACTGACCAATATGCCAGTCGTGCCGGCACATGTTTTTCATCCTGACTCCCAGGGTGTGTTAGATAAGGCTGAACAGTCTCGGCGTACCAGAGAGTCAGTACAGCGCACTTTCAGAGGGGCTGCGTCTACCAGGTATAAACTTAGGGGCTCCCAGCCTCCCCACCGATCATCATCCTGGGCCCATAAGGAGCCATGGGTGAATGACAGGCGACAGGCTACAGGATTCACAGCCTCTGGTGACTCCAAACAGCCTTCACAAAGTCGACGTGGGTTCTATCCCCGTTTTTCGACTAGAGGTGCTCCCCAGAGGAGGCGCCCCCCCAGAGGTCAAGGACCTCGGGGCGGTACAGCCTAGGGGTGGGGGGACACCCGCCGAACTTCATTCTCGGCTATGCCTGGACAGCTGGGAAGAAACTGTGTCAGACCCATGGGTGCTTGCTACAGTATCAAAGGGGTACAGAATTCAATTTCGGCGGCGGCCCCCCCCTTACTCCAGGATCCGCATGACGATTGTCACGGACCCAGTCCAGGCTCAAATCCTGGCACAGGAAATTTTAACCCTTCTGCAGAAGGATGCAATTATGAAAGTAGATCCAGACGAACAGCTCACTGGCTTCTACTCCACGTATTTCCTCGTGCCGAAAAAAGATGGCGGAATACGTCCCATCTTGGACCTAAGGCGATTAAACGCCTTCATAAAGGTACTTCCTTTCAAGATGCTGACCACGGGTCAGATCTTAGAATCTATCGAAAGAGGAGAGTGGTTCACCTCGATAGACCTGGAAGACGCGTACTTCCATGTGCCCATCTGTCCAAACCACAGACCTTTTCTGCGGTTTGCATTCCAGGGGCAAGCCTATCAGTTCAAGGTCCTGCCATTTGGCCTTTCCCTCTCACCAAGGGTGTTCACCAGAGTGGTTGGGGCGGCCTTGTCTCCTCTCCAGTTGTCAGGAGTAAAAATCCTTCCCTACCTGGACGACTGGCTGATTTGTGCTCCATCTCTTGGCCAAGTTGTAGAGGATACCCAGAGGGTGTTGTCGCATGTACGGTCCTTGGGTTTCAAGGTAAATGTGACGAAAAGCAACCTCGAGCCAAGGCAGCAGGTGATTTTTCTGGGACTTTGCTTGAATTCCCTTACAATGTCTGCATCCCTCACATCTCAGAGGGTGAGGAAGATTCTAGTCTTCCGGAAACGATTCCGTCTCGGCAGGCAGCTACAATTTATCAGCTTTCAGAGGATGCTGGGGATGATTTCAGCCGCAGCAGCTGTTGTTCCTCTGGGCCTCCTCAGGGCCAGGCCAATTCAGACGTGGCTGAATGCCTTCAAGCTCGACCCGAAGCTGGACAGACACGTGAAACTTCGTGTGACACGCACATGTCTCCAAGCCTTACGCCCATGGGCAGACCGGGTGCTCTTGCTCCAAGGAGTCCCCCTTGGGAACATTCCCTCGAGGAGGACAGTGGTGACGACAGATGCTTCCCTCACAGGTTGGGGAGCAGTCTGGGAAGGCAGAATGGTGCGTGGCCCGTGGATAGCCCCTTGGGGTGGCGAACACATCAATGTTCTGGAGTTGAGAGCGGTTCACCTTGCTCTGAAGGCTCTCCTTTCCTCCATCCAGGGCAGGCATGTCTTGATAAGGACAGACAGCACTTCAACTGTGTATCATATAAATCACCAGGGAGGCACAAGGTCCCTGCGTTGCCTCCAGGTGGCACAGAAACTTCTGTTTTGGGCTTTTCAGCATCTGGCTTCACTCAAAGCAATCTTTATCCCAGGGATTGTAAATCGAGCAGCAGACCTCTTGTCCAGGACTGGTCCTCTCCCAGGAGAATGGAGACTTCATCCAGAGGTTGTAGCCCTCCTATGGAGTCGGTTTGGCACGGCTCAGGCCGATCTATTCGCATCAGCAGAGACAACCCACTGCAGGATGTGGTTCTCTCTGGAAAACCAGGGAGGTCCCCTAGGCCTAGATGCACTATCTCAAGAATGGCCGGAAGGGTTGTTGTACGCTTTTCCTCCATTCCCTCTGATTCCCCAGGTACTCAACCGGGTTGCCTCGGGCCACTACGAGGTGCTGTTAATAGCCCCCAGGTGGCCAGGGAGGCATTGGTTCCCAACGCTCCTTCGCCTGGTTCACGGTCAACCATGGGCCCTGCCAGTCAGGGCAGACCTCCTCTCACAGGCAGAAGCTCAGATATGGCACCCCAGATCAGACATCCTGCAGCTTTGGGCTTGGCCCCTTCTCAGTACCTCTCTCAAAGGTTAGATGAGGCTGTCCTGAGGACCATAGACAATGCCCGGGCTCCCTCCACTCGGGCTAACTATGGCCATAAATGGAGTGTGTTTTCTACATGGTGTCGCAACAGACAGGAAAATCCAGCCGCTTGTCCTATTGAGCTGATTCTCCGTTTCCTTCAGTCACTTTTGGACTCTAACAAGGCACCTAGCACCATTAAGGTATACACTGCCGCAATCTCTTTCTTCCATGAGACAGTGGGAGATGTTACAGTTGGTAGACACCCTCTAGTGTCTCAGTTCATTAAGGGAGCACACCGCCTGCGACCAAGCAGGGCTCCCAGGGCTCCATCGTGGCAACTCCCCTTGGTATTGCGGTCCCTGATGCAGTCTCCCTTTGAACCCATAGGGCAATCCAGCCTTAAGTCTCTATCTTACAAAACAGCTTTCCTCCTGGCTATATGCTCTGCCAAAAGGGTGAGTGAATTGCATGCTCTGTCTATAAGTGACGATTGTCTAAGATGGAGGGCAGGTGACTCAGGTGTGTCTCTGTGGCCAAACCCCTCGTTTTTGCCTAAGGTCATAAACCATCAGACGGTAAATCAGGTGATCGAGATCAGCACTTTTCAACCTGATCCGGCTCTACTACAGGAGGAAGCCGGCCTGCCTATGTTGTGCCCAGTAAGGGCACTGAAGGCTTATATTGCACGCACAAAGTCTCTGAGGGGCTCATACTCTCAGTTATTTGTCTGTTTTGGGGGTAAGAAAGTCGGCCACCCTGTGTCTAAACAGTGTTTGTCCCATTGGATCGTTAATACTATCACTGAGGCCTATTCTGGACAGAACATACCAGTCCCAGATTCCTTGGTAGCTCATTCCACCAGGAGTATGGCCACTTCCTGGGCTGCTTTAAAGGGGGTCCCTCTTTCAGAAATATGTGCAGCAGCAACATGGAGTGCTCCCTGCACATTCTCTAGATTCTACAGGGTCAATGTGGCTTCCCCCACACCAATGGCTTCCGCAGTGCTGCTCTCAGCTGCTGGGCGAGGATGTGAGGCGGTAGAGTCCTCCGTTCTTCGCGACCCTGATGATACTAGTCATCCGTGTTAAGACCGTGGTGACGGTCTGAGGGAGGTCGAAATAGATCGTAAGTTATGACCATAACTATGGATCTATGAGACCGACCGATGACCGTCACCCTCTTTTGTCACTCAGAACGGGCTGAGGCGTTCAGACAAGGAGGAGGCGGCCGCGCTCACCGGGGAGCTTTATGGGCGGTGAGCCCAGCCCCCTTAAGGTCACTCACGTGACATTGTTGATATTTGGTCTCGAGGATAGGGAGATGAGGACATCATTCGTGTTAAGACCGTGGTGACGGTCATCGGTCGGTCTCATAGATCCATAGTTATGGTCATAACTTACGTTTGGTTATCAAGTTACTCAGAATAAACACAAGTTGGCAACAGAAATATGACCTGCTGCCACCAAAATTTGGTATTTTAAACCCTAAAAACAATGATCAGCATTTGATAAAGGTATGAAGATGTGATGATGACTTGCAGGCTACTTTTATCTGCCTAAGATCAGCAGCACCAAAATAATGTTTTACATTCAGACAATGTAATTTTTCCTAGGGATGCCGGCAAAATGCTGCACTGCAGAGCCCAGGAGTGGTAAAGAATAGCAAAGGTAAAACATAGGGAGGCTGAGGCGGACAAAACAAATTAGAGCAATGAAAAGATCAGAGATTTGACTCTACTTCAGCTGACGGGGTCCACATTGGCAGATGTGGATAAGCTGCAGCAGCCTTTTCCATTCCCTGTCATTCAACGTCCTTGTGATAAAACCTCCATAGAGAAAATGAGAATATCTGGAAATTTCTATAAAAATCTTGTGAATTGTCATACTTAGTGTTAAATCTGTTTGTACAAGTCCTTCTTGAATGATCTGTATCTTTACCCCAATCTTAAGTGTTGACAAACCATGATAAAAACCTTTGCTTCTCAACAGTTGTGCCTTATGCTCTTAAACTGCAACTTGAAGGCGATGTAGAGCTGTGTACATACAGTCACTATTACCTTCAATCCCTCAAGGTAATACTCCATCGTGGCTCAAATACACTGTAGGGCTGTGGAAATGAGCCATATTGACAACATACAATACCCAGGTTCTCTTCCAGAACTTGAATTATACATCAAGGAGAAACGCATTACAGTCGTCAATCTGCTTGCAATAAAACAGTGGTGATAAAAAAGGCATGTGGACATCCCTTGAGAATAACCTGGAATGTGCTACGACCCATGAGAATAATTGAGCATGTTTGCAGCACAAGGAAGCTCATTATGTTTGCTGTGGAACAACAACCCTAATAAACAAATTAGCTTGAATATGCTAAAGTAAGACTATGTCCATTTTAAAGAACATTTATATATTTAATATATCCTATACATAATATCAGGCAGTAACAGCTTCATTTCCCCCTCTTAATTCTTCAGATTATGTTGGCCTCTTTAATTTACAGTTTTCACACGGCAACACAACAGGGGCACAATGTCAGGATTCTGATTGCTCTTTTCCTCTCTTCTTTTTTTTTCCATTCTGGATTTTGCCACTATGAAACAGCTGAGTGAGTGTGCTACCCAGCAAGCTGAGAAGGTAATGGCTTGCCATATCAACAGGGCCCCCCTATTCAATCACCTGAGACAGAAATACATTAGGCTGCTGACTTGGAGAGGGTCAAAACCTGGATTACCTCGATTATGTTTCGATTTTAGCTGCTGCTACCCTGAGCTATTAGAATTAGATTTATTTTTATTTCTCACAGGAAAAGGGAAGCAGATATTCTCACTGAAATGAACATCGGGCAGAAAACTTTAATGTAGTGTCAGGATCCTTGATATTGAAATTCAGTACGCAGGTTGTTGTTTTTTCAAACAGAGTCTAACCACCATTGTTTTCTTTTCTTCGCATCCTGTGATTTCTTAACAACAACATTATCTGATGCCCCAGATGTACAGTTGTACTCTTACATGCATTTCAAACTCATGTTGCAATACATTTCCTCCTAAAATGTTACGTAAATATTGATACCGTAAAAAAATAAAGCTGAAACCTATTTAACAAAATATCTTCATCCAGAGGAGAACACAAAAATGACTACAAACACTCAAACAAGCATGACGGGTCAGTAGGTGGCAATGAAGTCTACAGCAACAGTGTGTTAAATTCATATATATATATATATATATGCTGACAGACTTTTCAGACTACTGATTCGAGTAAACTTTCCCTGGTGAACCAGGAGGAGAAATACCATGGTGCCTTGAAACATACAACTTCATGTTACTGTGCAGAACAGCAAAACCAAAAGTATTAATGTTCATAATCACAAACATGAATATATTTATATTGGACGGCTATGGTTTTTACCTTCTTATAAGTATGATGATTTTCAGTAGGACTTCAGTTTTGAATGAATTTGACATTGAGTTTATGCATTTTTACACTTGTAACATGTGACCTGATATTCAAAAACATTTCTTAGAGTTTGCCTTCCTCTCAACATCATCCATTTAGCCAATACACGGCACAGAAGGTATTCTTTCAAGTCATCTCAAAATAAAAGCCTCTCTCATCATTCTCTCGTAGAAAAAACAAAGGAGCCAGTTCACCAGGCTGTCCTGTCTCTTTTGTTCCTCAGATATTGACCAGTCAGCTAAGCACATTCATGCCTTTATGATTCCAAACAAAGAGGTGAGTTATTGCTTTTTGACCTCTGACTTTTGAACTTGGACCCTTTGTAGCTGCGTAATGACTTCCTGCTGTTGTGTATTTGATGTGCTGCGGAGGCACAATTCTTCCCCTGGTGTGAACAAGAGCAGTATTGTTTTTCCATCGCTTCAGAGGACTAGCTGATTCACATGGGGTGCTTACAGTCTCTTGTTAAGCCCCGGTGGGGCTTTTGAAAATGATTGGTTTTGGAAATAATCATTGTGGGATTAAGGATGTTCATTCATGTCACTTCAGTCTGTGCTTTATCTACAGGCTTCTCAAGTGGTTGGTATCAGATGTTAATTCAAAATTCACAATGAATGTCAGATACATATTTTTGAATTGATGAGATTGTTGGGTTGGATTGTTTTTGCCTTCTTACCCCCTTTCTTTAGTGAACATAATACCTTGTGCCAGCTGAAACTTTATTTAGCAGTTAACATCTGTGTCACCTATTTTTCCCCATTTCACACACTTTCTGTTCTTGAGTTGATATAGAAACAACAAATATTACAAAATTTCAGGACAATTTTTATTACTATAATGTGAAATACATTAACATTATTGTGTATGATAAAGTAGAGGAGCAACAAACAATGAATCTGACAGTGACCAGGTAGCTGATGGTTGGAGGAAATCAACAATCCAGCACCAAAGGCCCTGCAGCTGTCTACAGGCACACTGAAGAAGGCCTTCACCAAAGTCAACACATGCAAAGTGGCAGGGCCTGACAACCTACCTGAGTGTGAGGTTCAACACTGTGCAGAACAGACGTCTACTACACCACAGTCAGTCAGGCAGCAATGTCCACCTGCCTTCCATCAGTCTTATGCCTGAAGGGTCAAATCCCACCTGGATGAACAGCTTCCGCCCTGTGGGTCTGCAACTGGATCCTCGACATCCTGTCAAAAGAGCAGCAGACAGTCACTCTTTAAATCCATCTCAGTGAGCACAGATTCACCCCAGGCCTTTGTCTTGAGACTGCTCCGCTTCATAACTCACAGCTGTACAACCACATTTGATCCAAACGAAATCAATACTTCTGTAGATACTGTCACAGTAGTGGTAGACATCAACAACAATAGGCCTCATTTACTGACATGTGCGCAGAAATGTTCTTACTCTCCGCAGAAAATAAGTGCGTGCACAAAATCGCCGCTGGATTCATGAAACATGTGCACTAGCTGATTATTTTCTCACCACCATGAGTATGATTGTGAATCAGAATCATTCTAAATTGAAAGGCTCGTGTCCGCTCTCTGCAATTAGCATTCTTCCAAGCTCTATTTCTCGATATAAGGACATCCCTTTGTCATGAAGAGAGCGTTCTGCTGATCAGTTGAAGTTAGAGGTAAAACACACAGAATCTCACAACAGCAGAAATTGAAGGCGTCGAAAGTGTAAGCCATACTGATGAATCCCAGATTTGTGCGTCAAACCTGCGAACGCACTGTTAGTAAATGAGGCCCAATGAGTCTGCAGACATGACCGTAGTGGAGCAGCTATATGCATGGAGCAGATAACATAATTTCTCCCTAAATGGAAATTAAACTAAATATGTGCTAATTGATTTCAGTTGAGCTGGCCAGCACCATCATCTACTGCTAACCTTCGACTCTAATCCTTACCTGCTGAAAAGAGATTCAGTAAAATCAAATTCTCTGGACTGCATGGACGACCTGACCTCAACCATCAACCCCTGAACCATTGCTAAAAAGGTCTGACAGTCACTCCGGCCCCTCAGGAGACTAAAAAGGGCAAGTATTCCTTGTCCTACCTTTACCAACTTCTACAAGGGAAACTGCAAAGCAACAGGACAATATATGATTTTGTGACAGAAATTCTCCTTTTCTCATGGCTCAACAACATCCACATCTTTCACATATGAAAAACACAGTATGTATTTGAAGAGAAATCTCAACAATGCACACAATTTTCATTTAAAACACATGCCAAATTACAGTGTCCACATCAGAAAGGAATGTTAAAAACAGCAACTGACAAAATAGGTTTAAGTTCAGTCTATTTTAATATGTTCAGGGTGGGTATTGCAAAGGGACTGAAGCATTTAACTTTGCAGTCTAAAGCGGCAAACATTTTTAATCCTCATCTTTACAGTTCAGCTCCTACCCATGTCTGAAGTGCCTCATTAATATCTTTTTGTAATTTATGCAGTTTAAAAATGAAGAAAAAATAACCTTCCTTAAAAAACAGCGTTTTCCTATTGGATTTTGGGAGTGCTTTCATCTAAACAGCGGAGGTAGCAGAAGAGGAGACAATATCCTGTCTCAGAAAGCATGCTGAGAAACCAGGCCATGCTTTTGTTACCTCTAGACTAGACAATTGTAATTCTATGTTATCAAAATGTTCCAGTAAGTTTAAGAATAGCCTCCATTTGATCCAAAATCCAGAGTGCTGACAGTAACAAGGAGATATCATATATTCAGAACGAAATATACAGAATGAGTAGCACAGTGACTTTTATAATTACACAAAATATGAGAGGTGTACAAAAACTTTTGCCACATAAATGCAGTTGTCGACATCTGGCTCGTTTTCACTGAAATTGATTTTACCATGTAAAACTAAAACACACAGTTTAAATTGACAAAAATCAATATGACAGATGAAAATAACTGGTATGAATACTATATTTCCTTAGATAAAAGTACAGCTATATACACAACTGAATATCAGGACTAACCCTAACCCTGTGGGGAAAGATCATTTTCACTGTCTACATTCCTGTGAAGCGTGCGCGGTACACAGAGAAAATAGGCCAGACCTCAACTCTCTAGAAGAGAGACTCATGCGCTGCTTTCACAGGTAATGGATGCTCTGACCTGAAAACATGGGCGCCGAAATTAAAAGCATGACATTCTGCCTTGTACACGCGCTGCTCACATAACCAGAATTCCCCCAGTTTACTACAGCATGCAGTATTCTCACAGTGGCCATATCTAGATTAAAGCTGTTGATGGATATATTCGTAGAGTTGCCGGTCACGAACCAAATTAGTGAAGTAACAGTCCAGTGAATTGTGCGACATGTCGGATGGGGGGAAGGACTCAAGGAGAAACTCAAGGAAAAGTCAAGACGACAATCTTGGCAATCTATTAAACAATTGTATATTGTTTTGATGAGGCCAAAATAATGGATGAACTAAGCAGCCACCTCATGAAGCGACATTGCCGTCCCCACAGCCAGCACGAGTGTAGCTTTGCTACAGGGTCATAAAGGGAAGAGAGTGTGAGTCTCCTGCTCAAAAGCCAGGTGACTTTCATCCTGTTACGTTCCTCCTCCTCCTCAAATAAAAGCCATGCTGCTCTCTGCATTTGGAATGAATGTCGCTATACATTATGCATTACTTGTGCACCGCAGAATTCATACATTGTGAATGTAATTCTTTTTACATACTGTGCTTGAATACAGAGGGTGTAATAATTGGCTTTGGCTTCTATATAGAAGAGAATGCCTCTCTGTTTAGCTTATAATTTGCCTCTCTCCCTTGATAGTGTTCACATACAGGCTATCTGGCTCCAACTGAAACACACAACTGCAACCTCAGTACATTTATATGACTTCAATTAAGCACTGACTTTATCATTCAGGTATTGAATAGTGAAATTTCAAAAGAGACTTTTCCTTGCCTTATTATTGTACTGTTTGCATGTTCAGACAGCATATGAATGCCTTCGCCTGTATGTCATACTTACCATTAAAAGAGGTTAACAGCAACTTTTGTGTCCCTCCACTTGATCCTGAGTTCATTATAATTTTCTTTCTCAATATTAAATCAAGGTAACGGCAGGAAACTGCAACAGCCATCACAAGCAGAATAGATAAACTGTTGCAGTCTAATATGCTCTGCTTCTATTAAGAGATAAAAATTCCACGCAGTAGAGCACATACCTCCTTCAAGGCCATACAATCCCGCCTAGATCTTAAAATAGAAAAATGAAAAGCAAAAGGGAAGTAGTCTGTTCATCTGGACTCAATCGTACTAACTCAGAAAGCTCTATAACAGGGTTATTCAACTAAAATTTAAAGAGGTCCAGTTGGAGAAAATTTCTTGAAGGAATGGTCCTTAAGATCATAATGTCTAACTATTCAGTGTGATATACATTTAAGAAGCCTAGCAGTTTAATCAACATCTGCATGTACTCACTACCTGACTGTCAAATCAAATGAATTCAGTATGATTCAAAACCTTTTTGAAAATATTTATTGTCACGTGACATAGAACTGAACATATATGTATGGTTGCATATATGTATAATGTTCTCTCATTAACTAAATAAAGTAGGGCTGCATTTCAAAATAAGAGATACATAAAATACATAAAATGTAAAAACTGTGCATGTTCAAATAAAGTGCTTAACTTCAGAAAAATAAAAAAGGGATCAAAAGCTACTATTACTATACTATTTCAATGTTTCTGTTTCACATCTTGACTCAAAAGTCTCAAAGAATTTGACAGATAATACATTACAACACATCTTAACAATTGAACAGTTTTAGAATCACTTTCTTCCCCTCTATATCTCTATATCCCACTCCCCCATTTTTTTTCGTCTGTTTGTCTCCCTTTCTTTGTCTCACTCCTCTGTTTCTCTCATTTTCTCTGGCTTACTCCTCTGTTCTCTCCCTTCCTCCATCTCACTCCTGTTTCTCCACTTTCTCCGGCTCAGTCGTTTGTATCTCTCCCTCTGTTTTCTCTACCTGTATCGCTATCTTTCTTTATCTTTCTACCGTCTCTTCATGTGTAACTTGCCTCTAACTCTCTCATCTGTCTGCACTGTAGAGACGCAATGTAAACCGCCTGGAATGCACAGACTTGATTGGCTGAGTAGTATCACATGGAATTAACTCGCATGCAATTGCTAAATGCGTTTCCTCATCCGCTAAACCACTACCGTTAAGACTACAGAAGCTGTGCCGGTTACAAATAGAAGCGCCCCGTCAGGTTTTAAATCATAACCTTCTGTTTTGGCTGTATGTCCGGTTCCGTACGGGACGGCTTCTGGGTCCAGACTCGGACCGCGGTCCGCCTGTAAGGGACCCCTGCTCTATAATATTAATATTTGAAACTGACAGAAATGTTAATAATTGGCACCACAATGTTGACGAAGGTGGTGCTAAAGTCCCGGATCGACACCATAATTTTGAAAGGTTGTCCCTGACCCATGCTTTTCTCCTCCACCAAGTTTGGAGCAAATCAGTCCAGTACTTTTTGCATAAACCTAAAAAATACAACAACTATCAGACATACAGGCATGGGTGAAAACATAACATCCTTGTTTGATGCAAGAACTCAAGACAAGATGTTTCCAAAGAGCAGAGCTTAAAATTTACTTCTGGCTGAGCACAGGGAGGATCAGTTACATGTTTAACATTGGCTCTGACAGAATAAAAGAGCTTCAGCAGGTTCCTCTGCCTCTCTACCCTCCCAATCCACTCCTTAAAATCCATTCTTCTTCCCTGTTGAAATCACCACACCAGGGAGAGAGCTACAACACTTGTACGTTTCAGAAGAACAGCAAGCTGAGCTCAGAAAAGAAGTAAGACACATGAGAATGATATTGATGTTTATGGGTTTGAGTATCTCAGCAACTGTTGGATGCATTGCCATGAAATATAGAAGATACAGTCATGGTCCATCTTCTTGTGGTTCATCAACAAGATCACAAGCTCAAAAGTTATTTTTTGCCGATGTGATACATACCTGTTTAATTGTTTTTTTCCCTTGCTCTCACTTGTTTGTCCATTTATTTAGCTTTATATTATTTTTGACCAGTAGTGAAGTCAATGCCACAACTTATTTTTGAACTTCTACCTGCTAATTCCACAGGTGTCATTACGTCTGTTTAAAAAAAAAAAACACATCTCATTAATCAATAACACTTGGAATGTGTGTCCATAAAAGCCTGAGGATATGCAGTCCAAATTTGGTGCCATTTGGACAAACTTAAATGTTCAATATAAATCAAATTGGAATACACAGGGAAACAGCACCTTGCAGTCAGTGGCTTAACAGTCTGTGGATCAAATAGAACATATCTCCCTCTCAAATCACGGAATAACGGTACGTGGGCCAAAACTGACCCATCAGCAATGATTTCCGATCTCTGTTATTCTTCATGATGTCCATGACGGTTACATCAGCTGTGTTTTTCTCTTAATTATGCCAGACATTTATTTCAGTTTTGAAATCAGAAATGTTTGAAATTCATTTATTAACACACATTATTCTCTTAAGATAATTTTTTTTATGTTGGCCAAAGAGGAGCCAGAACTAGGCCACTGTGCCTTCCAACTTATCTTAGCATTTATAGAAAAGCAACTAAACTATCAGGGCCATCTGATGA
The DNA here is from genome assembly GCF_963576545.1 of Limanda limanda. Lineage (NCBI taxonomy): Eukaryota > Metazoa > Chordata > Actinopteri > Pleuronectiformes > Pleuronectidae > Limanda > Limanda limanda. The sequence continues at coordinate 3,764,881 of NC_083645.1, read as the reverse complement.
AAGCTATTAAGTCTTTCTACAGAGGTAAGTTAAAGTTGGGCCAACTTCTCATCTTTCTTAGCCTCATGGGCCTGTTGTAAATTTGTGTTCTGTGTTTAATAATGGGATCATTACCAACATTGACAAAAGAGTTTGTGTTAGCATTCTTTCAGCTTATTATGATGATGCCATGGTGATGAAAGACGCTAGTTGTCACCAGTGACAAAAGTGAGACTTAAACACAATTACACATTATCATTATTACCAATGCATACCACAACAACAAACCTCTGTGTACTGATCATAGTTACATTGTTTCTGGAGATTCTAGATCAATTATCTTCCAAGATTTTGAATAGAATTTAAAAGAAGAGGCACTTGGTGAGAAGAAGTCCCTGTGCAGGGAATGCAGATTGCCCAGGGACTAAAGATTGCCCAGGGAGTGTAGAGGAAAATGAGCTTATAGCTAACCCTGTTACTGCCCATGAGCTGTACATTGTCCCTGTTAAATAAATGTAGTGTATTTGTTTGCTATTTGTCAGAGAGAAGTTGACGTTTGCTTTGCCAACTCCTTTAAGGTTTTCAGAAATGGTACAGAAGCATCTTGGTAGATCGTGGATTTACCGTTGTATTTTTCTCTTCATTAAAAAGCCATTTCTCCGAGAAGAGGACAGGGGGGAAGGAAATCGTCTGCTCATTGATGATGGATAAAATGTACATTCACCAGCAGTCTGAGTCAAATGCATGGCTACCTGGACATTGGTGCTAGTAAATCCACTAATAAAACCTTCAACAAAGCAATGTGCCAGAGGTTCAGCCAGGAGAAAAATGTGACTCCTATAAATTGTAACTAATAACTGCTTTTTGCTGTTGCCACAGTGATTTGCTCTAAGAGTAGTGCAGCTTATGAACATTGATTTAGAACATTGGTTCAGAAGCTCAAGGATTGTCAAGCCTCGCATAAGGGGGGCAAGGGTACAAAGCTGCCATTGCAAAAATGAACAAATGTAACAATAGCACTGTTCACAAATCTATTTCTGTATGTTGAAGATGAAGGATCTGCAAGTCCTCCTTCATTGCGCAACAAGATTGACACTTGAGATATCCCCCCAGGTCGTTCCACATGGATGAGGAATACAAGGGGAGTAGGCACTTCCACCTTAGAACACTTCCGCCAAACCAGTGGAAGGAGACGCCACCCACACCAAGGTTGTTGCCCATGGTCTCCACATGGACATAGCTGTCACCAACGAACCAGACCTTGGCTGGATAGAAAAAACATGATAGTGAAAAAAATCTCATACTGAAGACCATAAAGAAAAAAAACATACAACACTATGTTACGACTCGGCTCGCTGTGAAAAAGGTGGCAACATAAAACCAGATGTTTTTGGTATATGAAAGTTGTAGTGCATTTTTAAACCTGGTTTTAAGATTGAAGGACAATGCATGCAATATGAATTAACCAAAAAGCCAGCAACAAGGTGCCATTTCAAATATGAAAACAAATATAACAAAGAGAGGACTCTTAACAAGAGCTTTCTTGAGTAAACCAAAACGAAAAAGAATACTCACTGACAACACAACAGTTTCAAATCAAAAGTCATAAATTGTCGAATAACACTTCTAGTCCGACTCTTAGACAACGTCAATTCATAATTCAAACAAGATGTCAGGAGCTAGTTTGGTGAGATGTTCACACAGGACTTACAACTGCCCCAACTGACACAACCTTAAGTGCCTCTTGGTGTTTTGGGGTGGTATCACCGTCTTTGACACCAGGCCGTAAGGAGGAGGAGCACCTGCCAGGCTTTCACATGCACAGAGAGATAGAGACACACACACAATAAATACTATGAGAGACCAATGGAGCCCCAAGCATCAGCATAAACTGTAGCACAAAGAAGTCTTATTTTCAGGTAATTTGGGCGTTTATTGTTGCTTTGATGCAGTATCTAATAAACAAGGCATCAGAAGAACTGAAACCCCAGTGTGCAGCCATTTTGCCATGACGCTGACTCATGTGATTAACAGGAGTATGTAATCAATAAATAAAATGAACACTTGTAGCCAATTTGTGATGTATGTGTCTGCATGGTTTTGTGTAATTGACAAAAAGTTATGGCAGCCAGAAACAACCATCTATGAAAATTATTTTTTTCCAGGTATAATGTTCAATAAAATGTAACATTCAGAACTTTGTGGGGGGTTATATGATTATATAATAATAATTATTATTATTATTATTAAGAGTTACTGTACCCAGACAATTTTCTTTTCAGTACACACCCACCTTATAGGCGGTTTTTTTTTAAGGAGAGAAAATTTCCCTTCACCCCCGCTGCTGCGTCAGTATTGCTGCCAGTTGCTTCAGCCCTCCAACATCCACCTGTAGTCTCCGACGGGGGGATTGTCAAAGGAGCACTGGACATCCGTCTTTCCAGTGTGGACATGGACAGACCAATCATATCTGCTTATGGCTGGCTAAACTGGATTTATACTTTTTCATGTTCAACAGGAGTCTGGCTCTAGGTTCTTGCAGCATAGATTTTCTATCGACATGTATATACTTTATATTCCACAAAGTGCGAAACTGCTTACTTGCTTTCCTTTCCTTTTACTTGTAGTTATTGATTGAACTGGAGCTACAGCCAGGTAATGTGCAGAATAAGAAACAAACTAAAACTGCTAAACAGCCCAAAAAGCAAACGTAAAAAGGGATCGAGAAGCTGGGCCAACAACACAGTGCTGTCACATGTGTCACCTGACCTGAAAAACGAAATTAAACATGCTAGTAATACGGTTGTGAAAACATAACTACCATTCCATTGGCTCAAACAATTACAGATATGAAAAGGTAGTTCAGGCTGGTTATATGTCAGGCTGCTAAGGCCTAGAGAAGGAAGAGTAGAGAGAGAGAACAAGCTGCTTCATTTACTGTGCATAGTTATTATCTAGTCAGGCCAAACAGGATGCACAAAAAAGGAGAAAACAACACATTTGAAACTCAGACACGTTGTATTGAGTAGATACCAACCAACATTCCATTACAAAAAGGCTGGAAGATCAAGAAACAAGCCACTTTCTTGATTGCCATTTCTAGCTCCCATCTTATAAAGTGAATTACAGTATTTTTCAACCTGCGATCTATGTTTATAAATGTGGGTGTGTAAACAAAATTTGTACTTGCAAAAACCTTTGGAATCATTACAGTAGATTGCCTCCGTCTGCAGCCACAACAGGGCAGCAGTGGCAACAATGTAACCGTCTACAAAACAATCTTTTTTTTGCCAATAAAAGGCTATAAATGTTAAACTGGGTCTTCCCGGAGAGATTCCATGCTTTGCTCAACATGAAGTCTCACTCCGATGATGTGATCATGAGTGTCCGAAGTAGACTCATTAAGATCGCCAATTTGGAGTATGTAGTAATCAGATTCACCATGATTTTCCAGGGCTTTGCAACCGTGCAGCAACTAGTTGTCCCTCCTCAGCTTGTAGCTTCTTCTTCGCTCTTCAAGCTGTAGGAGGTATTTGTCTATAAAGCCATAGCAATATCCAGCCATTATAAATTCTCTCAGTTAACTCAAAATCTCCAGTGAGAAATCTTTATTGTTGCCAGAGTCTTAGCATAGACACAGCCTTTTAATAGTGATACAAATTTTAAGTGAACATTTCATCGTCTGTCACAGTTGCCAGATAATATTACATTGTAGGTGTGTCATGGCTGTCGTTTGAGTTTTTTTTGTAAGCTTTATTATTTTACACACCCACATTTAGAAACAATTGGCCCAGCTTGAAACCAGGATTCCCATTAAAGATGGTATGGGACTGGAAAATAACTGACACTATTGTGAAACACTAGTTAAAGGTGTATTTATGACACTTTGATACAAAACAATATCAAAATGATGCACTTATCTGTTGCTGACTGACTAAACATACTGTTGCCAGTTTTTAGACCAGTCGCATCTTTGGTTCGTAAGAATTAGATGAAGTATTGTAATATATAAGAAAGATGCACTGTAAATGATAAATGCCACAACATGGTTGACTTACATATGAGAAACTGGGTCATTGGCTCAAGTGCCACCAGCAAAGAAAATAATGACATACAAAGACTAAAACATGGAGTAAAGTATTACACTATTGGCCACATTATTTGATTGACCTGAGAACTTTTGGCTCTGGGACATGTCTTTTCGGAGGCTGCTAAGTGGGAGTTGGAAGCGTCCTTCCTCTTGAGATGCTTGATGAACACAGTGACCAAATGGCTCATTGTCAAGAAGCAACTTCAGAGGGCTTGGCAGAGGAGGAATCCCCATGTGCAACAGTCCCTGGGCGCCCATTATGAGACCAGATTTAGTTTCACAACACAATATGAGACTATCACGTCTAATTGAGGTCTAATGAGCCCATTTCTTTGAAATTATGAAATCTTTGAGCCCACACAGAAGAGCAATTTGCCAGCATTTTTCTTAGAGGTTCAGCAGTGAATGTGAGGTATTTTATAACCTGTCCGTCTTTACTACCCCTGCATCATATTGGCTTTTTGCATTGCCTAAAGCACAATTGACTCAGTTTTATGGGCACATAATAAGTATAATATAATGGGGCAAATGGGTATGCAGTATCCAGAAGTCAACATTTAAGTTATGCAGCTTTTAGAAAAGTAAGACTGAACACAGAAAAACCCTGTTGAATGACAGATAACAGATACTTAGGTACACATCCATGCAGAGCAAACTGATTACTATTAATGAGAGCAGAATTACACAGTATTAAATTCAGAGATTATATACATAATTATTTCAAACCACTGGATACCCAAGAAAACATCAGTCCCCTCTGATAAAAGCAGCTGTCTACAGCCAGGCAGTCAATTGGAGTTTGGCAGTGGTAGAATCACCATGTGGCTTGGTCTCCAGAGACCCACTCTCAGCATGATGATGGTGATGATGATTGTGGGGGAACAGGATCGCAATTTTAACTTTAATGCCACAGTTGGATAAGGAAAAGCAAATCAAACTCAGCTGTGTAAAAGGCAAACACCATAGACATTTAAAAAATATATGTTTTCCAATTCCATTTAGAGCTTGGATAAACGCTCAATTAAAAATAAGCTCATAGCATTTTACCAGTGACATGAATGTATAATTTCAAGTACACGTTATTTCTTGAGTGAATGTGCGATAGAGTAACATGGCCTCCAATGCAGTTTATTCGCCCTGTGTTTTTTTCTACACTGTTGAATGTTGTCGAGCCTTTTCCAAACCCCACAAAGAAACAATGAACCCAAACCAAAGACCCTGCAGGTTATTTGTTACTCTACTCTTTTTGCACAAACGAAATAATTATAACGTTTTACTCAATTTATCTTTATCCATTTAGCATTTTTGTTTGTGACTAAGACTGAAACTTTTTTTCATTAAGTAGCTCAGTGTCTTTGAATCTCCCGATGAAGTGGATATTTTTTACACCCAATTTAAGATTATTTTTATTCAGGGAGGCCACCAAACAAACATTTGATGTTTAGTTTTGGTTTTTATGTACTAAAAAAAGTTATTTATGGCCTTTAATTAGGGGAATACGTTATAAACTCATGCAAACCATCTGCTATTTTTATGTATCCTAAAGCATTCAGTCTGCTTTAAACAAAACACTTGCTAGAATGTGTAATCGTCAGGAGACTATGAATCATGATTTATGCTTTTGAATGATCTAACTCAGTAAAGCTCTGTTTGTGCTTGATGGAGTGTCCACAACACAAGGGTCCACATGTCAACCGTATCTGACTGATAGCCTCAGTCCTCCTCTCCTTCCAGAAGTCCTATATTTCATCTACAAAATGTATAATTGAAGTGAAGCCCTCTCTTACACTCGAATTGATGTTTTTCTGATGCTCATTTACAGTCAGGATATGGTCCGACTGTCTAGACAGGACATGACACAATAATGAAAACAATTAAATAAATATATATGGCCAATCAATTCCACAATCAAAATCATCTAGAAATCCATATCTAAATAGAATAGACTGACAGATTTAGAATGTCAAGGAAAACGTATATTTTCCACATATATTTGAGTTGTGGAATGAATGTAAAAATCTGTGTGTATTTGCAAAAGAACAAACTAAATGGTACTATGACAGTAAACTTGATATGAAATACCATGCTTTTTAATTAAAAAGACAATATTCTCAGGAGATGACTCCAAATGTCCACATCAAAAGAGCAGTAAAATGCCAACTGTAATGTAAGAGGATAAAACAGTTGAACTGTTGCCGTTATATATCACATCACTTACATAAAGAAACTGCAGGACAAGTGATGAAAGAAAGAAAATAAGAAAACAATCGAAAAACAAGAGACAGAAAGAAACAAAGAAAAAGAAAGAAGGCAGCCGTTAAAGACCACATTTTGCACAGTTTTTCAGCTTGTTTCTACTGCTAAGTATTGACTTTTAAACCAGCATATTTACAAATTTCCAAGTCAAATGACCAAACAGTGGATTGGTTTTGGCTCAACTAAAATGTGTTCTCCAGCGCCAACTCCCCAACCTCATGCTGGAATCTCAAAGAGTAAGCTCAGGGATTGATTCCTTGGCAGAAGCCAACTTTTTATATAGCAATTCCTCCATGTCTGTAGATGGCTCTGTACTCTCTCACGTGGATAATTAAATAAGAGGGGCTGCTGTACAGTGATCCCTCTGCGTCTCTAAGCCTTCACACTTACCATATGCCTAATGAGGGAGTAAATCGGATTGCTTTGCAGACTCAAACCTTTTATGGTATCTGGTTCTTTATGAATCAACTGATTTCATTCTTGTGGCATTTCTGGAATGCTGAAAAGTAGGGATGAGCGAGTACAGCATTATCTGTATCTGTATCTGTTAACCATATGAATTATCCGTATCCGTACTCGGAGTGGGCGGGGCCTAACCCGGAAGTGGGTGTGATTTAACCCGGAAGTGGGCTGGTTCAACATAACTTTCTTTTTTAACTTTGAAATTTTTTTAGGATTTTTTTATTTTTATTTTTTTTAAATTTATTTCCACACCAGGTGTGTGTGTGTGTGTGTGTGTGTGTGTGTGTGTGTGTGTGTGTGTGTGTGAGTGAGATGCGAGGGACGTTCACTGTCTCCCGGAGAGGTGAACGCTCTGTGTTTTTAGTGTGGAAAGACGTGAGTTGTGTTCGTTCGCGGGTCATACGGACTGGTTTTGTTGTTTTCACTTTACATTAACACTTAAAGTTTAGTGCAGTGTAATTGTTTGCCGTGATAATTAAATGCAGTGTGATAATAGATGACAATTTCAAACCATACAAACTTTACTGTAAAGTAGGTGTGGATGTGGAGTGAGGGTGGCAAGGCCAGTCATTATGGCTTGTGGACAAGTGTGGTTTGCGTCTTTCTGTGCTGGGGGCACGGAGTGTTCGTTTCTCCAGGGGGACGGTGAACGTCCCTCGCATCTCCAGCGCTCCTCTACTGAGCCAATGCAGGTCTCGTGAAAAAATTTCCAAAGACTCGTACCCGAAGACCCAGTCGGGAAATGAACGAATCATTTCTGCTTCCTTGACTGAGCCTATGGAACAGTCCCGATGCGCAGTGAACCTGAGTGACTGAGAGACAGAGAGCTGTTCTGTGAGTGAGTGAGCAGAGCCGTGTGTGACGGGAGGAGCGCTGTGACGCTGTGTGAGGATTTTCATTCAGTCCGAGCACAGATAATGACTCCGATTACTCGTATTATACTCGTGATCGGCAAAAGTGCTTTATCCGTACCGGATACTCGTTTCAGCCGAGTATCCGGCTCATCTCTACTGAAAAGAGGAGAGTAACAAATAACAAGCAGGGTTTTTGGTTTGGGTTCTTTCTGTCTTTGTCGTGTTTGTAAACCAAAGGCTCAACAACATTCAGGTGGGGCCATTGGTGCTGATCATAGGGCAGTTGACCTGACCAGAGTCACATTTGGACCCTCAATGGGTCCTCTGTGGTGACACTAGACTAAAGATGCAGGTGATTAGGTTTGTGATCATGTAAAGGGTAATTTTAACAGACAAGGCTCATTTATTTCCCTGAATGAAGCAACTTATAGATATGAGTTCCAGGTTTTGAGTTATGTGCTTGTTATAGTAATTATAATCTAAGAAAGCTGAGATCTGATGTAAACTGTTCCTCAAAATACTGTAGCAGGAAGACGGCCCTAAAAATACACTTTCAATCATGATCATTACATGTGAATGTCAAGTCAAGTTCATTGTTTTAGTATTAAATCGTACATTTAGTACATTCTTGCACCAAGGCACTATCACAAGGTCTACATCAGTCAGGGCCATTGTCCGCCCTGGGCAACTATAACAAATACCAGTGTGTAAACAAGTAATTCACTCTCCACGTTTATGACAAGATAGTTTTTTCCCCTCAGCACACCCACAGCTCTTTTAATTACACAGGATGTGATGGATCCTCATCCCTCCCGCATACATCATTTCACCATATATTAATCCTTATAAGGAAAATGCAAACTGCGACATTTCAATGTGCCAATTGTGCCTTCATTAGATAAACAGAGAAAAATAGGTTCCCACAGCTAACACCTTTGCAGAAATGGCAGCATGGGGTACAACCCATGTCTTTGCAGTGCTTATTACCCCACACTGCTCAACAGCCCTGGAAGCTCTGCATCTGCTGATGTAACAGCCTTTAATTGGCTCAGGGTTGAGTTTCACTACTGACATTACAAGTGCACACACACACTCACACACACACACACCAACCACATGTGGAGCACCTGGGGCTGAGCTAAAGGAACTGATGCATAATTAACAAGGTTTTTTTTTTTAATTGGGGGGGTGGTTAGGGTCTCAATCTGTAGTAAGATATCGTGTGCATGGATATCTAAGAAAAAAACTACTAATTAGGTTATGTCCAGGCATCTAAAATCCTTACCTGATAAATTCACTATTTACTAAAGGCACAGATTTAACTGCTGCAGGTTATGTCTGATTTCAGCATTAAGCCTGTTCAGCAAATTCATCAGACCAACAGCAGCTAGCTCTATTGCTGTAGGTCCTCTGTTAATTTTCATCTATTCCAACAGAACCGTGCATGGTGCTGGATGTACACTGTAAATATTATATATACTCTCATTCCCACGGACCTGCCCTCCACCTCAGAATGTCAGTGGTGTTGCTTTCACTAGAGAGGATTTGCAATGCCCATGAACAAGATTATCCACAAGCAAAAGCGGAGGGTGCATGGTTTTCCAAAGTGCTGTTAACTCACAGCACGATGTCTTAGATTGTCAGATTAAATGCTTAATCTCCACATGTGTCACGGGGGATATTCCATTTAAGGGGCTATTATTGGGAATATTCAAAGACCGGACCTTTTTCTCCTGATTTTGAGTCAGGAGAGTAAGAATAGACAAGAATAGGCCAGGGGAGGTGTGACCTGACGAGCTTGAAACAGCCAGCTCAGCAGCTCAGACATGAATAATGTCAGGTTAGTATCTTTTCCAGCGATGGGGAGGGAGCCATGCATGACTGCTTTTAATTCAGTATCAGAGCTGGGATATGATATGGGCACCTCCAGTCAATGAGGGACACTTAACTGTTATATTTTCTTTTTCAGCTGCAATCACTGGCTGATATTCAGTTGGTATTTTCATGCCTCAACTCTCCTCACATTGACACCCGAGTGTTCAAATAGGAAGTGGCCAAGTCTTAGATGTGCCAAGAGCAGGCCTCAGCATAGCAGTGACAACTGTGGGAGATTCATATGTGATGTAGAGGAATAAAACGAGTAAGTCAATTCAGTCGCTCCAATTTTTCTTACTGAATACAGCAGATTTTGTATCTAGCATTTTACGGAGTGACTGCAAACTGAATAACAGAAAAGATGGACTGTTTTGCTGCATCAAATATTGGGAGAAGTAATAAACCAAAGGATTCATGTATGACTATTGTTGCACTTCATGAAAAATGCTGAATCAGACAGGAAGTTCTAAGAACAGGACTACTGTATCCTGTCCAGCTGAGGCAGCGTAGAGATGTGAATAATCCACATCAGCTTTTATGAGAGACAGTTTATCACATTGAATCAATGACTGGAAGAATTGCCAGCTTGGCTGCCCATTCAAAAGGTCATGAAAATGTATCGGGGCAAAGAGAAGCATGTTAAAGGGTCAGTGCACAAACAAAAAAAAACAAGTAGTAGACTTGATGTTCTTACACTGGAAAATGGCTTTGTCTATTTGTGTCTGTGTCAGTCAGATTTCCAAATGCTTGGTATCTTTATTTAACTGCCAGCCTCTTGCTTTTTTTGCATTGAAGATATTCTTGAAAGCCCTCTCATGTCTCTCACTTGGAAGCTTATCAAAGTGTCTGGCGTGGTTGAAAGTAAAAATGCCTCTTACATTTACCGCCAGGTTTTACCCAACACTTCATCTTAGCTTCCCACTTATTTTGATGGCCGTTTAACTCACTACATTTTCGAAAGGGTGGGTTCGGTGTGGGGTGGCCGACTTGATTGCTTCTGCTGTCGCTGGATGGAAAGCTGGATACATTGGGCCTTATGAGCATCGGCACAGCTGCTGATGTTCAAGTGCCTGGAGAGCTGAAACTAGTTGAAGTTTCATCTCATGTTTGCAGCCGGGCCTGGCTGCGATAGTCCCTGGAGTTCTCAAGAGGTAATTTCCAATCATATTATAATGAATAGCCTAGAGAGTGAGAGAATATTGATTCATCTCATCTTTTTCTGTCAATATGCAAAAGCATTAAGTGTATTTTTATTCGTTGTTTTAAGTGATTTTCTCCAGCACTGACCCTAGATCAAATGTTTTCATATAACTCAAAAGCACAAACTGTCTGATGTCACATGTTAAAGCCAAAACAGGATGTAACCTTTAAAATTAATAGATAAACTTTCGGTCTGTGATTAGGTGAAACTAATAAGCTCAATTCAGTGCATTTACAAAACTGGTTTCGGATTATTTCAAGTACATCCTTATACAACCCCTGCAACAACTATGTGACTACCAGGATGTATCCAGCAAGGAAACACTGTACTTACTTCATTGATCCAACTCAGATGGCTGAACCCCCCTCCCCCCCCACCAGCTGTGGCTCATAGTTGCTGCCCCTAGCACCTAACGTAAGTGGTGAGCTGCAACCTGTACTTGTAATGTGTTGTGTTGTGTTGTCAAATTGATGAAGATATTTTCCATGTGTTTTCTTAAGTTGAGCTCATGAGATGCATGGTGTGTGGTAACTCATTGGTGAACCCTAATCAAAATTACCTGAAATTATCTTTGTTTTTACATTCCTATGACCTTGGCACCGACTTCCCAGAGCCTGACAAGACATCTCTGTCACAGATTCTTGCAATTCATTTTTTAATGGTTGTACTTTTAATGTTGTGCATCGTAGATCATAAATATGAGAGCATGTTGTTAAGGACACAGAATACATTACCTACTATACTACTTGGTTCAATTCCAGCTTTTATTCTCTCCCTATGTTTGCTGTCATCGTTTACAGCCATTTTTAAAATTAAAGTTGGTGGAATAGTAAATGGATAGAAACATGATAAAACTTACTTTTAGAATTTTTTTTAAGTCAGGTAGTAAGCAGACCAATGTGACCTTAATATGGCTGCATCAGTTTTGTAACTTTAATATTGCACATGCTGACATGGTTTACTGAGACAGTTGCATCAAACGGAGCCATCATTGATGTTTTCACCTGTGTTTTTCAAGTCAGTCGGATGTCTGCTGTGGTAAATGGAAAGGGTCTCTTCATCAGGCCCAGATTTTGATACCTATATTATTCCTAGCATTGAAATAGGTGTGTTTCACTTCATGCTATTCAAGTTTCAGAAATGTGTCCCTGTCTTTATGTAGTTTTGAGCCTAAACTAAAACCATGGTTATTCATAGACACCTACATTCTACTGGTTTGATTTATTTGAGATCTCATTACAAATAAATCCTACACTATATTTTGCTGTTGGATCTACTCTAGGATATGAGTCATGGTCTGAAACACACGCAATCACATACATAAATATGTACTTTAATCATATATGTAAATGCAGCCCCCCCTGCTGCTGCAGCAATATGTAAATCTGAGAGCAGCTTGGACACCTAGTGTTCAAAGAAATTACTGTCTCATTGACAAATGAAGATAGACTGTTTACAGCAATACTCAGGTGGTTGTTTAGATTGTAGGTTTTAAAAGACAAATTTAGATTTCAATAACATAGATAATAGTGTCATTTATGTTACATACATCATTCTTATTCTATTCTATAGCCTTAATTCAGAAAGTCCAACTTTATACACACTTTACTTTACGTATTTTATATCCCAATTCAAAGCAGGAATCTGCATTGCAAGCACCTTCCTGACTATTACTTTTTTTTTCATTTAAAACCAAACCTCTCATCACCTCCCTGCAGTGACTCCTATTGTGTGTGCACTGCAACGGAATGCATAAGCAGCAAAAAAAAACACTTCACTCAGTGCCACCGTGTCCAGGACAAGACGATCCGAGCCAAATGTAATACGTTTTAATTTCTCTGTTCGATTCACACCTTTTACCTCCAACTAGAAAATGTCTTTGTCTTAGCAGGATGGGAGGTTGGGGAACTTTATTTCACATCATCATTTATTTCACATAGCTGAGTCCCAGGCTGCTGACCCACAGCAGTTCAGCCCACATGCATAAACAAGAACAGAGGTTCCAACTGTTTAATTCACTGACAGAGTCTATTAAAGCAATGAACCCTGCTGATCCACACACACACACACACATCAAACACACACCTTCTCTTTCACACACACATTTTAAAGCTACCTTAAACTCATATTACCTTACACATACACTTTCCCTTTTCATTCTCACACACTTCCCCTGCTGTTCACACACACACAAACACAGGTTCACCCCCAGCTTCTCCTCAGTTCCTTGCAAGGGTGGCTGGGCCAGAGAGGACTTAATTTGTCCTGCCTCTAGATGAAAACATATGCTGCGCCTCGCCTTTGTAAACAGACTGGGCAATAGAGTAGAAAGAGGAACTTAAGCTTCAGAGAGACACACTGCAGCGATGAGCGTTGAATACCAACATAGATTACAAAGCCGAACTACAAGAGCTGAATGTAAAAGGTTACTGTAAACAGCAGCACAATATAAGAGTGGGTATTTAGAGAAAGGGAAGTAGACGTAAATCACCAGGATAGAGAATGATTGAAGTTTCAGAACGGGACAAAAGGAAATGCAGCAGGAAGAGGCTGAATTTGCATTAAGTTATACATTTCTTACTTCAGCGGCAAAGAGGGGAGAGGTCATTGACCTGAGGTTATGCATTGTTTATAAAAACGTTTTTTCAAAGTAGAGAAAAAAAAGGGAAAGGATGAGGGGAAGAAGGCGGGAGGAAACAAAAGAAAAGGAACATGTTATTCATTAGCAACTTAGGCACGTCTCCTGCGTGTGAGAAGGGCTGAGTCGGACTCTCGCCTATTTTCTCTGCACACAGCATTCGGTTCACAGCAAAACGGACAGTGGAAATGATCGTTGTCATAAACATACATATTTGAAACCATTCCTGTGCTCATTTCAAAGTTAGAGTGCTTTAGCTCTTCTCTCCACTGAATCCATTCATTTCAAGTTTGTATTGTTATTGTAGGACCTGAAGATGCACAGCTTCATACTGCAGAGTCCTGATTTTAAGATGAGTATATAGACTCACTTTTATTCGAGGAAATACAGTTGTTATACCAGAAACTTCAGTAGCGGCTCCGCAGAATGTATGCACGCTTCCTGTGTGAACTACAGATATGAAGTCGCTGTTGTTCGTTGTGATGATGTAGCGACAAGGCTACATTTTTGGAAGCTGCTCCAAATGCATGCATGTCTGTCGAAGCAGGTCTATCCACAACAACAATCATTATAACTCGCCGAATGATAGTAATTTTGGAAACAAATACCTACAAGAGTTTCTGACATAGGCGAGGGCTGAACGGCAGCTGTTCAGGATATGTCCACACTTATTGTCGTCTTGAATGAGTCCAGTGACAGAAGCATTATCTGTTTTTGCTAGTGCTCCAGAGAGGTGTGAGACAGATTTAAAACTATATTAGAATTGCTTAAGGGACTTAAATTAAATTATTTAAATGAAATAATGAACTGTCTTTTGCATGTGTATCCATATGTACAATAAGATCATTATCCATCACATAAGTGAACATGTTTTGTGTTCTTCAGTGTGGCAATAGATGTTGCTCTCACCACAGCAAGCAGAGACAAACTCCTCACTTTTCAGCATTTGCATTATTTCTTAATGACACAAGCAGACATATATTCAAAACTTAAATTGTCTAGCCGTTGCTGACGTCCCAGCCGAACATGGATCCGTGAACAGGACCCGTCGCCGACGTCACAGCCGACGTGGATACAAAATGTGTCCCTCTCCAAACCAAATCGACTGCTTTCCACTCCACTGAAGTTTAGTATGAACACGTCAGATTTCTTTAAAGTTTGCCATTAGGATATTATTATATTTACCACATTTTAAAAGAAAGTGCGTCATTGTCTCTATGTCACCTGCCCTGCACTGACCAGACTTCCATCTAATTTGTAGCCAGAACTTAATGTGTTGTCCTCTCCCTGTGGTTAGACTGTGGTCACTGAGTCTGTGTTTGGTCAGGATCTGTGTCTGCTTTGTATTTCTGCCAGTAAAGAGATACTTTGCCAATTACATTCATGGTTTAGGGCCAGATAACAATCTAGGTTATTTTGAGTTTTGGTTTGATTCTTCCGTGGTTCCAGATAGGCATCTCTTATTAATTTCGTTATGTGGTTTAGTCTGATCAGTGTTTGGAGAGCAGTGCTGGTCTGAGTTTGAGCAGTACTGGGTGTTATTTAATTTGTGAGTCTCAGGACCAGCTGTTAGTCTGCTCCCCCTCCGCCTGTCCCTCTCTCTAGCCACTTTTAAGCAGAGATCCTTCTATTTTAGCATTAAGACCCTACAACACTGTATGTCAGCTTTGATGAATAAAGTTAATCAGAGTTTCTATGAGGATATTGTCAGGTTGAGTGTCAAACAACATCAGAATAGCGCCCACTAAACATTAATGTGAATCTACAACAGATTTACTTCCAACACAACAATATCCTGATTTTATTAACCCTAGAAAGATTAGGTTAAAAGGAGGAAGAGAAAATCAGATCACATTTTATGACCAACTAATGCAAGAAATACATCCATCCACATTGTTTATCCTTTCAAGGCTACGTGTTGACTGGAGCCAAAGCTGACAAAAGGCGAGACGCAGGAAAGACCCTGGTCAGGTCACCAGCGTATAACAAATGGCTAGACAAAACAATTCAAGGTTTGTGGGTGTTAAGTTTTTTTTTTTTTTTTTCATTCAACCTTAAAAGACAACGGTGATGTGCAATTTATGTGTCAGAAATGAATATTGCTAAAGGTGGGGGGGAACATTATTGCTAAAAGCTTACAGAAAGCACTTTTAAGATCCATTATATCTCCAGCTCAAACTGGCAGTGAAAAGACTGTGGCTGTTGACAAGGCAAAAGAAGGGAGGCACAATCAAGGAAGGCACTTTCTTTTTAGCCTGTAATTGCCACACAGCTGAGCCAGAAAACTGCTGGTTCTCCTTGATGGCCTTAATGGCTTTTGACCAGGAAGGATTTATATCTTTTTCCTATGCCACATGCTTGATTGTCAAAACATGGCTTAAAGCTGTTCGACCACAGAAGGGTTTCTTTGCAAAGCAGATAGCATACAGACAGGTAGCACACAAACAGACAGGCATCACAGGAAGAGATATGAACTACATCTGTGACTGCAGTGAGTAGGACGACTGAGCCATCACAGTTGCCTCAGGTGTCCGACCTGAGACTCTGGTTTTAGCAGTCATTATTAAAAAGCTAAAAAGTATATATTTTTCACTTCAGTGATGTCATAGGAGCAAAAAGAGGCAACCAAAACCTCAAAAGCAGCAAAAAACTATGTGCAGGGTTACCGGTATCTCTGGGTAAGGTAATTTATGTTTTCTAGTACAAAAGTAGCAGCACCCACATTTTTATAACACGTATGAAATAGAGGCTTCTCGCCTCCTGAGTTTCCTGATGGCCGAGCCGTTTGAATAGCTGACTCAGGCAGCTGGTGCCAAGACCGCCGGACATAAACCCTGTCTGAGGAGCACCGTGGTCTGGAGCCGTTCAAACTGCTAGTGCAGGGGATTGTCTAAGACAGGGGTTCAGACGGTGTTTGTGTGTGAGAGACAGCTGAGGGACAGGAAAGGATGGGGGATATCTTTGACCATGTTGTCCTTTATTCTAAAATGAGCATGAGAAATACTTTCCAACAGTCGCCCACTTTGATTACATCATATATGTAAATATCAGGACATAGAGACATCCCAAACTGTTGACTCCACGTAAGCGTTGGCCCTGGAAGGTCCAAGTTCAAAATACTAGGTTGAGTTTTGAGCCATATCTAACACATATGTGTAGATTTTAATGTATAAAATAAATGTGATAGTAAAACCAGCATTACTGCATTTCATCAGATAGTAATGAGTTAACTGCTCCACAACACATTTAAATGCGCATCACCTTTTTATTTATCCAAGGGTTTGGTTTATAAAATTACAGATAACAGTGAAGATTGTCGGCCAGTGTTTCCCAAAATTCAAGATTGTATACTAATATTCACTGTTGAGCGAATGTTCATATTTTTCACAAAAAATGACTCAAAATATTCAATCGAATAACTAATAGTAACAGTAAATAGAGTAATCGTTGCAGCATCTGATGTACACGCACTCTACTCAAAGCAAAATCCAAACTCATTGTATAATCTCATATCTCATCATTTTTTATGACTGGAGTTGAAATGCCTCACAGGTTAATTCATATCCAATGGCTCTTTCAGTCTGGACTTACCCCCCAAGGTGATTTAAAAGGTCATATCCCAGGTGTTTTTTAATAAAGCTTCAGGCTATAAGGCATTGCTCATGAGGCACAGCTGACAGGTATTTTAATGGTAGTATTGCTAAGCCCTACAATCTCAAGAAATTGCCTTCCTTCTTAAGAGGTTTTTTAAAAACCGACATCCTCAGGAAATTTACAGAGCCTCTGTAGTCCTCTCTTTCCTGTCCAACTGTCTTGATCTGATAGAGCTCATGTTCCAAAAAAAAGGTACTGCTTTTTGGGTGGTGTGCGTAGATTCCCTTCTTGATTATACAGTTTGGTTTAGTGAAACGCCTTTTCAGTTCACCAGCCACTGAGTCAAATACTGGTTAGAATAGATGTCTTTAAAGGCTTTCTCCATTTGACGCTCAAGGATTGATGTATTGATTATGTAATTACATGGCCTACTCATCTTTGGCCGCCTCTTCTCTGACCTTCCCAAAATTGCCATTTCCTCCTACTCTTTTAACCAAACCTCAAAAATGCTTCACTTCTGTGTAGCTGGAATGTGTCATGTAGTGATTGACTGGCAGCTGCTGCGATGTCCACTGAGGTGGATGGCAACGCATCAACACAAAATTTGAATTTGGAGCGACCAAGAAATTTATAGTAGTTACCATGGTGCAACTACTGCCTGATCACCATGGGTTTTAAACTCGATGTCTGGAAAGAAGAGACTCCATGAACAGTGATTACCTAAATGTTGACCCTACAGAATCCACTTCAAATTGTCACTGTGGATGTCTTCATCAAAACCTTTGTAGCAACAACTCAAATACGTGATTGTGTTCAATTGAAACCATGTCATCTGAGAACTATGAATCCACAACTATTCAACTTTTGAAAATCAAGATTTCAGGAAATAACTCCATACCTGAATCATTCAGTGAGATCTCTGGTGGACGCGAGGATACACCACCAATCTAAACAAACCCATTCGACCCCATCTTTTGATTTTGCCTTTTGTGAACTTCAGTGTCAGTGGAGTGGAGTTATTTGTAGCTGTTTTTATAATCTCCATGCACCTCATGTTTTTTACACTGGTGGAGAAGCGTTGGAGCTGCTCAGGTCTTGAGCAGTGATTTACCAACAGATTATCAAGATTACAATTAGTAGATGCTGTATAGCTCAGTTATATTGCTTAATATAAACATCTCTAACAAACTAAAGACCAAATAGCCTTTCCCCTTTCTGAACAGGATAACTTGGAAAGCAGATAGTGTAATTTTCTCAAAAACACATTTTGTAATGGGTTTTTATGTGAAGGCTGATTTTGCATTACAAGGTAGTGTTCATAAAAAGTCGCAAATAAATTCAGGTAACTACGATTTAATCTACCATGATCGATTTAAGCTACAATGATCACCTTTGTGGCAAAGAAATTAAATAAAGTTTAAAGGCAGGATTAATAAATTATTTCTGAGATACTTTTTATTTGTTGAAATCCTGTTCATATACCGATAGCCATCAACAAATAAAGTTGTGTGAGAAAAATAAAATAAGCTTGTGTAACCCTAACCCTAACCCTGTGGCCCTTGCAGGACTGTAAGGAACCCGACCAATCATTTCATGTCACTAACCGACCTTTTTGCCTGAATGCT
This sequence comes from Limanda limanda, assembly GCF_963576545.1. Classification (NCBI taxonomy): domain Eukaryota; kingdom Metazoa; phylum Chordata; class Actinopteri; order Pleuronectiformes; family Pleuronectidae; genus Limanda; species Limanda limanda. The sequence goes on along the minus strand of NC_083645.1, from coordinate 3,746,307 downwards.
GTTTGTCAGACTTCTCTCATGACCGGAGTCTTCACCCAGGGAGACATACACCACTGAAGTAGAGACGATATGCAGAGGTGAGGGAAAAAGTCACAAAAAAGAATAAAAGTCGTCTTCAAGCAGTGCATGTTCATGCGTTTTAGCGGCGTCGCTGTGATGTTAGGGCTGATGGCAGGGGGTGGGATGTATCGCCTTCACATTTTCAAAGTGCTACTAGCTCTTGCTTGCTTTTCAAGGATTACCATCCATTGCTTTAAGTTACCCAATGGTAAAAATCTGCTTACATTAATTAAGCAGCATTTGTTTGTTACATGTTAAATAGGTTTTCTGTATATGTTGTTGCTTCAGTCGTGATTTTCTTCAAATCTGAGTCGTTTAATGAGGACGTTTTTTACGACGACTGCAACTTTCATAATCTGCCCCAAAATGTACATATAGAGGGATCTCAAAGTGTGACACCTCCTTACCACAGTCTGAACATTTTTGCACTGTATGTCGGCACAGCGATTTGGAATCTCGCTCAGATGATCGAAGATAACCAAATACATATTTGGCCAAGTGTAATATGCCACCATTTATTTATATTATTTATAAAGCTGTGTTGTAAAGTCAGGAGGCTGAGAAAAATAAGTGTTATGATCAACCAAAATATCAATATATACACATAAACATGTATAAAAGTAACGAGTCATGTTACCTACCCTCTTTATATCCATGTGCAGCACCAAGAAGGCATTCAAGGAGAAAAACAAATATCTATTTGAATAACACATTTTATACATAAAAGGCTATTCAAAGGGATTTAGACAGTGCATTCAAATATATACAAACATCAACATTCAAGGATGTAAGCCTTTGAAATAACAATGTAATAGTTAAAGACAAAGGTAAACAGGGTGAGTTTCTAAGCTTGGGTAAAAGGCAGTGCAGAAAACATGATTTGTATATGATATATCCATAGAACGCTAAAGGGAAGTACACAGACAAATAAACTCCAAGACCAGATAAACATACGCAGGGTCTTTGTCTCCTCTCTCCAGGTTCATATTGACATATGTGAGGAAGAACCTGTAGCCTATTGGCATTTACCTTCTTTGATTAGGTGGTACCTGAGCTGCTGCTTTTTCAACTTCTACGGCGAGCGACACAGTCACAATGCACTTGGGAAATACAAGTCGTCCCACAGTTTAAAATGAATGAGCAGCATTTCTTTTGCAGCCTCCATTGCTGTCGTGTGAGTGCTTCATCATGGCAGGAGACATGTCCAGAGGAGGGGGGGAGAAGGATTGGGGTGAATAAGAGCCAGTGCCACTACAAGCCGGAGGTAAAGACTGATGAAGAAATAAAGGTTTTAGTGAGGCCGTAACAGCATAGTTACAAGGTCACTAAAACCTTTATTTCTTTGGCTCTGAAGCAAAAAGGAAACATTGAATCAAATCAATTGGGATCTTAAGCCTTTTGGTTTTATTGTAAATCATTGCCCCAGGGTTCATCAACACACTAAAAAAATCAATCAACAATAAAAAATTGACCTGACCCGAAGATTATGACAAATGTTTCTGTTGTTTTCAGCTATATCCCGTGTCCAAGGCGAAAGGTAATGATTTACAATAACGGGGAATGTTTTTTTTCTCATGCCACGTCTCTATCTGCTTCAGAAGCTGAGAAATGAGGGTTTGATTGAACAGGTTTTTCAGAAAAACCCTCAGGTTTCCAGAGGTTGTTTTCAAGGAGCCCTGGAGAAATATGTGCTTCAACTTTAAGGCCTGTGATCAACGGCGGACCTGTCCGAGGTGCATCTCTCCACTGACAGGTGCTGGGCCACGCTCCAACCCCTGCAGTCTTTAAGAGGATATGTGGGCGCAGAAAGCGGATGAATGGACCATATATCCCATAAAGTCCACTGTTTCCCATTACAAGAAAAGATTCCTCTTGATGTCCTTCCTGCCTTTCCTTGGCAGCAAACCCGGAGCTAATAAATAGCCAAACCGCCAACACACATTCAGATTAGTTAACTTGAAACACTGCGGTGGAGTAAAGTTACGACTTCTGTCCTAAGAAGCAACTGTTGTTACTTCTGCCTTGAATCAATCTGTTTTTTGTTTTCATAAAGAGAAATTCCAGCCAAACCAGACTTGCTGGCAGACATTTGTTGAGTAAGTATTTTTAATCGCTAATGAGAGCAGGGCTTAATTGATTTTGAGATGCGACAGGAGGCAGCATTTAGAAACTATTCATCTGTACCTCAACACATTTCTCAATCTCACATTGTGCATGAACCTTTCAATTATTTGCTCTCCGCTCTTGCCCGTTCACTTTATAAATAAAATGTCTGCCAGCACCAGATCTCTCCGTTACTGTTATTTTCTTTTACATGTCATTCAAAACAGCTTTTGTTTTCTTTTTGATATTATTATTTTATGTATTTACAGTCACATTTCTCCTCTCTTCATTCTGTATTGGTTTCTCTCCGCACTGTGAAGTTATTTCGGTACAATGAAAGAGCCCAGGAGCCTGAAATCGATTACTCTCTCATGCGGAGAGTACGGACACCTTCTCTGCTGGTATCACCCTATTCCATTACTGACAATCCTCCCTCTCCTGTCCCTTCTCTAAATCAATCCATATCTCCCTCCCCATTGTATCACTTCTCTCATTCTCTCACCTCCTCTGCACTTATTATATTTTACTCCTTTAAAAAAAGGAACACACCAACGTGCGAGAAAATGTCCTCTTTTCAAGCCCCCCGAAGAGTCAGAGAAAATCAATACTAATTTATTGTCTGTAGCTTTATTCCACCATCTTCATGACTTCTTTAGCTCACTGCTGTAAAAAGAAGAAATAAACCCTTAGAAAAATACACAATCATTGTGGTATAGAGCTGTACATCCTCAGATCCAGCAAATATTTCCCAATAAAAGCCTTGTTAAAACAAATAAATGACATATTTGACAGATAAAGAGAAATTAGGAGAGACCCTGAATGTTTAGAAGAGCAGTACGACTCATGCGGGTAGTGTATACTGTTTGATCCAATGCAAATTAAAAAGAGAAATAATGCATGCCGGGTCTGGCTAAACCCTTATTGTTAAAATGTTTATGGCTGGACTCGAGGGACGGACACACAAGTAGATATAAAGGTTTAAAGTTGATGGATCAACACAAGATAGTTTTGAGTGTCCCAAGCTCGGACAGAATATATGTTTCAAACAGTTCAATACCCAGTGTCCTGGCCGGGAACTTGGCTTAAGTGTTTCTACTATAAAGGTGAACAATGATATTGTTTGAATGGGTCCTTAAATATAGCAATGTTCATGATATTGATTGGGAATTGGTGGTATCAGACACTGAATGGTGCCACAATCCTTACATTCCAGCTCATCCACTCCACTCTGCATCTGCCAATCGGCTCGCTGCTCCCTCACTGCGAGCTAACTACTCAACAAAATCACAACTGTTTGCTGTCCTGGCTCCTAAATGGTGAAAGTCATTCACTAAAGTCCACAAATCGTCCACCGCAAACTAAAGACACATCTCTTCTGACTATACCTTGGTTAAGAAGATGATGTCTAATAAACCACCTCAACTCTCGGTACATGGAGCACTTGTAGTTAAGCTTTTTAAGCAAATTGTACTTCTTGTTGCTTTGGGTTTGTAAGATACAAGATACATGTATTAATCCCACACACATGCATTGACACACTACATGCAAATGGGGGACATTTTTTCCTCTGCTTTTGACCCATCTGGTGAAGACAGCAGGATGCACAGAGCCGTGGGCAGTCATGCACGGCGCCAGGGGGGCAGATGTTGGGGGAGTAAGGTGCCTTGCTCAGGGGCACTTACAGTGGGGTAGGGTGAGTCCTCTTGGACTTTTGAACAAATCCAGGTGTTGTCCATCCAGGTATGTTTTGTTGTCACTCCGTAGAGTTGAACCAGAGACCTTCCAGTCCGATGTCTTCCAAATGTTCTGCCCATAGTTAAATTTTTCTGCCACTAGGTTGAATGACCTTAGTGTTAGATGCTTTGGATAAAAGTGTCAGCTGAATTAAATGTAATTTTATGTAGTTATACCCTATGTAATGTATTGATTGTATCCCACAGTGCATGCAAGTCTTGAGAATACTGTTGCTAGGCAATTGTACATTGATGCTCATTTTACGGTCCACATCTCAAACTCACTGCACGACTCATATATTATATTATGATAAATTTAACTAATTAAGTTACTTAACCTCATCTGAACTTCCATCATGTCTGAAAACATCAGTAAATGTCACCCCTCAAGAAGTCGGGCCATGGCTGGCGCCAGGATGTTTTGTCTCCTGAAAAAAAAGCATATATAGCAAACAAAACATTAAATTACAGATGTTGTTTTTAATTTACTTTGGCCAAACAATATTCAACAAACTTTTAGTGACCACAAGGAAATGAAAACAAAATCTTTCAGCACAAGACAGAGCCACAATTCATAATGTTATTGGGGAGGCTGGTATGGTTCTCTCTGCTGTAGGAGAGAGAGGCATAGCAGAGCGGCCATAGCAGCGCAGTGCCAGGTGAGCTGATGAACATAACTGTATTGAATCATCTAAACACTCTACTATTACAGTTGTTCTCCATTGCTTTAGCTCATTTCACGAAACAGAAATGACATTCTCAAAACAACACGTGCAAACCTCCAAACCACTGGGCACTTGTTCACAACAGATTGGAATATCTCATTCCTTAAATCAAATTGCAATTGTATTAGCACATCCTTGCACATGACAAGTACAATTGCCTACAGCTTGCACAAATTTCAAATGATTTAGGACACCTTTGCAAACGGTTAGGTACAATTGCCTTCAGTTAGCCCAATTACCAATTGAATATATCTTGCTGGTCTAAACTGACTGTTGCTTCTCAGTCAAGTGGTTGTTCTCTGCAGAACATGTTGGCATAATTTCGATGTGTACATCATTACCTGCACAATAGTTCACTCCACTGTCAAAATCTTTCAGGCACATAATACCATGAAAAACATGGTATATACTGTAATATGGATGTCTTGGATCATCGGCTTAATTTTCAGGTGCAACTAGAACTTTACTAATCAAGGGGGAGTTTCACACATCCGATCACCAATCACACAGTAAGTTTAGTTAGCTGACAGGTGCTATCCAGGAGTAAAAATGCTTACATCAAATATCTAGAGCTTGACCAAGTTCAGTACAATTTATGACCATGGAAGCACCTGGCCAGGGAAACGACCAAGGTCAACTGCCTGCTCGAGGAAGAGGAGGAAGAAGAAGAGGAAGAGGAGCAAGGGTGCGTGGTGGTGGAGAAGGGGGAAGAGGCCGGGGAGGATGAAGACAACAAGCTGTGCCAGATGAAATTCGGGCTACACTTGTGGACCATGTGGTCAAGCATGGCCTAACAATGGCAGAGGCAGGTCGTCGAGTTCAGACTAATGTGCCACGCTCTACAGTGTCCTCTATCATCCAAACATTCCACAAGGAAAAACAGGCATGTGGTCAGTCAACTATGGAATTATTGATGGTAGAGTTAACTGTAGTATTCAAATTTATTGAACTAAAGTCAAAGTAAAACAACTAAATACAAATGGTAATAGTGTCTATTTGTGAATTCTAATGTCTAGGATTGGAAGACAACATGGTGCGGGTGGCAGAAGAGCAATTTTCAACCAACAAGAACAAGAAATCTGCAATATTGTATTGGCGAAAAAGGCTATCACACTGAGAGAAATCCGGACCACAATGCTAGAGGACAATGCTGGCATCTTCCAGAACCTAAACGCTGTCAGCATCTCGACAACTGACAGGGTCCTGTCTAAACATCAGATGAGTATGAAGAAACTGTACAGCGTACTATTTGAAAGGGACTCTGAGAGAACCATGAGCATCGGGCTCAAAACCAGAGGTCCCTTCTCCAGGCAATGGATGCTGCTTGTGGTGATGTCACAGCAGAGCAGTGTCAGGGATGGTTGCAGCATGCACGCCGATTCTTCCCCCGTTGCATAGCAAGGGAGAACATCAGATGTGATGTTGATGAAAATCTGTGGTCAGACAGACAAGAGCGCGAGGATGAGCAGGAGAGTGAGAATGAAAACTAGTGAAACTCCAGCTTTGCTTTACTTTCTTACTGTGTTGTTAGTGTAGGCTATACCTAATTTTAGTTTTGATGTGCTTATTGTTTGACAGTATATTTTGCTGTATACATTTGCTGGTACTGTAACCACGATGTATGGCAATTACTGTAACAATTTCCATGGCAGTATGAGTGCAATAAAGTATTTTATGTGAAACCTTGAATTAATCTTTTTTCTGTTTGATAAACATAGTATTCTGGAAAGATCTGATCTATGTAGTTGTGCTGAACCATATAGGCTATTTTGCCAATTGCACTTAGAGCTCTGAGAATGTCATTTCTGTTTCGTGAAATGAGCCAAAGCAATGGAGAAAAACTGTAATATAGCAGCGGCTGGACTGAGGTTGAGGAGAAACTGATGGAGACGCACAAGAAAATCACAGGGACAAGAAATGTTGATCCACGGAGATCACAGGAAAGTCACATTAGTGGAAAGAACCAGTGGTGCTGCATCTTTATAATGTGGTTTGTGCATTACAATAAAGATCTGTTATCAAAGCTCTGTGTCCCGGTGCTCTGAGCTGAGAGATACCACGGTGGTAACCATCAAGTTTTACGACAAGTGCGTTAATGCCATATTCACAACAAGAGACTGTGCATTTGTAATGTTTCAGGAAAGAAGGCGATCACAAAATCTGAAATCAAATCAACATTATCCAAATGGCAGCCACTTATGTGCACACACTTTTCATCACAGGTATATATCTTTTGCACACAAGAATAACATTCACCGCTGACTACAGGACACACTGTGATGCCTTGGTTAAAATGTAATTGGATAATTATCTATCACAACCTCAGATGTAAATGAAAAATACCCAAAGTGCAGCCACAAGAAGAAGGGAAATGGCATTCCCCCCCGAGTCGGGACTTTCATGTCATTCTACCCCCACTAATTTTTTGATCAGAAAACATGGCTCACAAGCTAGACTAATATGCACAAGCACTAACCCCCCACCTCAACGCACGTGCATCATATTGTGCAATTGAGGCATGAGCACACAACATGAGAACAGGTTAGGAGCGAATGGCTGTATGGTCTATAACTTATAAGTAGTCTTTATTATTTATATATATAGTATCAAAAAATAAAAGCCGACTAAAATGCCCGAGGCGGTCTTGACTGGGGCTGCATAGATTTGTGACTGGGATGTAGCCCACCCTAGCCTCGGTGTGTGCTTGACCGATTCTTAGTGAGTCACCATCAAAACCTAACCTTCCCAGATGAACCCTGCCTACCCTTAAAACTACCCTAACATCCAACATCATCTAGTGTGACCACTAGTGAATACACATGTTTATCAAAATCTCCTGATATCACTTTTTTCATTACTGCATCACCCCCCCCACTCCCCCATTTTCTCCATCAATCTGTGTTTACTGCATACCATATCTAATTCCATCACTGTGATCTTAATCCATCATAAACACTCAGACATTTATCAAGCTCTCTGTCTGTCAGAAATATATAATTTCATTGTGATAATTCATTGAGTCCTTCTCTCATTTGCTGCAATCCCAATAAGCACAGTGGCAAGGAAATAATTTAAAACAGTGAAAGCCTCTGACTCCCGAGGCTGATTTCAAAGCAAACCTGCACCTATATTTTTCTATAGCTCTACAGTTCATAGTCATATTTGTTAAAACATAATTCAACCAATGCAATGCATTCATACTTTTCATTTTAGCTCCTCTTCAACTTCAAACTGCATCAAAATGCTCTGCATGTAAAAGCACTGAATCACTCATCACTTCGTTTTTCCATGTATATGCATGTTATGATCCAGCTCAAGGTTACTTTGACTTGTACTGCTTTGTCAGCTCGTTCATGAATGTAATGTAAAATCTGCAGTGCTTTAGTTTTTAGTGCTGAGTTTGAAAACTGCAAAAACAGAAATGGGCCCAGTTCAATGAAATGTATTGAAATGTAAAAGGAAGCAGAGGGTTTACATAATTTTTTTTTTACACAAGTAAGATTAACGTTTAATATCAACAACTCTAGAAGCAGGACTTTTTTACCACCTCTTTACATTCTGTGTGTTTTTTTCTTCTCAGACCAAGAGCTTTTGTAAAAGTGAATGCATCAGGAGAAAGAGAACAAGAAGAAGATGCTTCAGTCTGATTAAGTGACAGATGTCGGAATCATTAGAGCTTGTAATATTGATTAAACTGAATGAGTCGCTGACTCACTCTAACATATACAAGTCATTCATTACAAATCAAGTCTAGAATAAGATACTATTCCAATGTAATGTATGTTTCACTTAACACACATACATGCGTGCGCACACACTGCCCCCATGCCCACGTTTGCACAGCTATCTTTACTAAGACTAGGCATTGACTTCCATGTATTGGTCCGTAACTGTTGTAATGAAAATTATAAACATCCACTTTGTTGACCTGCAAATATTTTGTGGTCATATTACAGCTAACAAACTTATCACGATGATGTTGGAGGTTTTGCAGGTGAATAAATACATTTTACATTAACATTGCAATGACCTTGTAATTTAAAGGAAACTCCTTTAGCTTTAATGTAAAACCAAAGGATTGCACTGAATATTGAGCACACGTCTATCAGCATTAAAAAAAAAAGTCATTATAAAAAGTTTAAATGCCAAAGATTACACTTCGCTAAAATCAAAAAAACTGCTAATCTAATTTAAATTAGGACATTACAATTGATTTATTGGATATTGGATCGGCAACATTGCAGAAGTAGAAACAAATCACCCTTTAGTCTAGAAAACAAAACACCAGTGGCATTTAGATTTGTGCCTCAAAAGAACTTCACGCATCCTGTAAAGACTTTAAATACACCTGGAGTATGTCAGTGTATTTGACAATAAGCTAGCAGCACTTTGTAGTGTGTGAAGCCCAGAGAGGGAACTAGCTTAGACTCTTAGCTCCACTCATTATGTTCCCTATGCAAGTTATTGCCTCCTGGTACAGTAAGGAAATAGGACGTTTGGCAAACCAGTCTGTGTAGTCGTCCTTTAACCATAGGTAGTTTATACTTCACTTTACTGCTGGCAGTTTATCATAATGTGCTGAGTCATTGTTTGCTTTTAAAAACAAATTTTGGAGGAATGAAATGTAGAAGCATTTTTAAGAAGAGGAGTAATTATATCTATGTGTTCTGCAAGGAAAAAAAGGTGGAGGAACAAAAACTGGATAAAGAGGAAGAGAGGCTTTTCTTCAAAGAAAGAGACAAAAAAAAAACATCACTGAAAGAAGAAAAACTGTGAGGAAGAAATCCACCATTAACCCAACTGCAAACAACACACAAACAAAAAGCAGCTATCAGCCAAACCGATCTCACTTTTGAGCCTGTAGGGATGAAACTGGCCACTGAGGATTACATCACACAACACATAAAAAGTCTCTTTAAGTGATGATTTGTACACTTTTTAAACTTTTTAATGTAAGCTTTACACTTCTGACCACATATCTGCAAAATGACCCTGGCAGCCAGGAGCCAACTTTTTATTTCTAAAGACAAAGTTCACATCAGACATGAATGAAATGTCAGTAAGCACAAGGGCCCTTTTTATTAGCGCCTGACAGGCTTCTCAAGAGCTGTAGGTGGGACCCTGGGGAATACAGCAGAGTAAAAGGTGTGCATAAAGGTCATCTTTAAACTTCTTACAGAGAAACACCTGGAGGTCACATAAACATAAAATGTATTTGGACATATTCATGTGCCCACATACAGACTGTTACCATAGGGGCCCTGTTTTTATTAAACTCAGAAAAGTGGTAGACGGAGGGAGAGAGAGGGGGAAGCCAGTGTAAAGATTTTGGAATTGGACTGGTTATGATCCACTTTCTTCCCCTTTGTAAAAAACCTGAGCTGCAGTGTTCTGTAAATGCATTATTACAGTAGTGAAGATGACTGCAAATAAATGCATTCCACCAGTGTATTGCAGGGCTGACATTCAGAGAAACACACTCTCAAAATCTCTCTTCAATTTAGCCTCCAATTAACCTAACCCCAATAAGCATGTATTTTTGACTGTGGGAGGAAGCTGGAGTAACTGGGGTGAAGGTGCAATTGTGGCGATTCCGCCAAGTTGGGATTCAAACCAGTAACCTTCTGGCTGTTAGGCTGCACCACCGTGCAAACCCTAGGTGAGACATGAATATCATTTATGTTGCTTTGACATAAAAAAAGGATACGTTTGTTTCAAGCCATCACTGCCTGCATACTTGCCATGGCTGGGAAACAATGCACCCACTACAGGGCAACACAGAGTCTCAAGTTTATGAAAAGAACAATGTTTATTTTACACTTAGTATTAATACTATAAGTAAAAAACATGTTTGTCTCAGTTTGTGCTGTGATGCACTGCTATGCTCATATTTACATTTTTACAACAGTTCGGGCAGTTCCTGCTTCCCTCTTTCCTTTCGTCTATCCACCCCGAGCGCAAAGCATGATGGTAGATATTGCACTGTTAGCATCGGTTGGACATTATTTTTCATGATTCACGAGTGATTTTGGATACAGCCCTGATGTCTAAAAACTAAATGAAGTTGGTCAGAAGTCATTGACCGTTTCCATACACCTCTCTTAACGTTGAGCATAAACAAGCCTTTAGTCCTTAAATCCTTGATATGTGCTTGAGGTGGCATTTGGCTGACCCTGTGTTTCTTCATGTTGCTTTTAAACATGGCCGCTAAAGGTTACCTGACGTAGTGACAGACGTTTACAATTTAAAGTTGAGCCCAATGTTGGAATGAGCAATGAGTTGAAGTCTTCACCTGGTGCTTAAATGTTATTGTTCTCACCAGACTGGTGCATCATAGATGTGCCAGCGTGCGGCGTTGAAAAAAATGGAAAAAAATACTTTAAAATACTTGAAAAATACTCATTAAACTCTAGTATGCTAACTTGAGGAGAATCTACCTGCTGGCTTTATACCAGAAACCCCTCCCAAAAGACAAACCCTAAAGATAAACATCAATTAACAAATCTCTACAAGATATGAAACTGAAAATATTAAGATACCCATCAGCATTTCACCCGACATAGCCAGTCACAGAAATATCTTTTTCCTATATTATATGGGCACTTCAAAGAGCATTTACGTGATAGCAGTTAAAACACTCCTCTGGACTGGCTTTCATGTGGTACACTCCATATTCCCTCATATACCAGTGGGACAAGGAACCCTGCATGAAGGTGAGGGAGGGAGATTAAAACATTGAATAAATGATTGTGAAACAAAACTGTGTCTAATTGGTTGTGGTCTCTGTGTATCAGTATAGTTTAGAAAGATTAAATGGTTTATATGAGCGCTAGCTTAACATGCTACCATGCTGACTAATGCTACAGCAGTGCTAATGCTACAGAGACTGAGGTGCTGCAACCATAGCACATGACAAGTATAACTGTATGTCCCTCGTTTATGTATGTGAAGTGTTTGCCACATTATATATTACAGAGCCTGGGGTAACCCCATGACACCAGTCACTAATCAAATCTAGGCTTCTACAGAATTAACTTGAACTTAACCTTTTCCTATCAAATGGGAAAGGGAAATAAACAACTTTATTAAAGCAATATTATAAAAACAAAAATTGGCCACTTGAAGTTAACAGAACAAGTCCGAACACAGTGGTATCACCGAAAAATTAACAGAGCTTATTAACAGACAATTCACATCCAGCTGAGATGAAGCACCTTTAGCATTCATTTGGAGAGGTGTTTCTGTCATGCCAAAACGTGTAGTTCTGAAATGAGGGCAATGAGGGTGAAACAAAACAGTAAAGTGCTTGGATGTTCAGTCAGTGAAAGATCTGGACTCCCTTCCACTTATACTAAAACTAATTTAAATGGAATTACTTTGATATGTACTTCAAAACTTGTATAGTAACTCTTTGATGCTGCAATTAGCCAGATTCATGTACTTTCTTCTTCAGGACATTAACCGTCCCTCCCTCAATGTCCAGCATTTACCTTCATGTTTCTGATCTCTCTTGTAAGTGTAATCTTTTGCCCATCAGCCATGTCCTGCAGCAGCTCGGTCTTCTTGGCTATGAACTGCTCCCTGTCCTGCAGATGTACCAGCTGATCAGGCCTAATGAATAAGTTAAGTGCTGATAATAAATCAATAGAGCTCCAGGAGTTGACTCACGCAATCCCATCATGCAACAGTCGAAATCAATACACCGCCACTTTAGTTCCTAGTGATGTGGGTCGCACGTATTATTCAGTCCTGGGACTGACTCAGCTCAACACATTAACTTGTTGACATTTGGACGTTGTAAAAGTTCAGCTTTGACCTCATATTCATACTTTAAACTACTTGATGACGCAGTAAAGTGTTTGAGAGGGAAGGAGGCTAGAGCTCATCTCCTCATTTGTTAGTGTGTTGTGTGATTGGTGAGAGCTGCCACAGACTGTTCACACACTTCACACATTAAAGTCAGTTTCTGTATGTGTACAGTGAGATGAGTGCTACCTCACTTAGCTCACTCTGATATATTTCCTGTAAGAAGTTTACAGTGTTCTGCTGCACCGCCTGCAGAAAGACACACACACGTGCATACAGCACATGCACAGCAGTAAGGGAGGTTAATGTTAGTTGGACAGTTGGACTCAGGAGACTGTGTGACAACACTTGAAGCACAGGTTCTGTTGTGCTCTACAGCTCCTCTCTTAACTATTAGACAGGAGGGAGTGATGCTTGTTAGGCCGACATTTATTGTACAGTGCTGTATCAAGGTACAGTTCTGAGGTACTTGTACTTTTAGTATAAGGACTTGTCCAAGGTGTATCAGGCCTCTCCCCCGACTTTGGGTGGGATTGGCTCTTCCTACCCCCTGTGACCTTGAGAGGAGAAGGGGCATGGATGGATGGAATTGAAGGGAACTTTTGCATTAAATATTGTACTTTTTATCCTGATCCTGCACTTTATTTGACAGCTAGAGGTACTTTGATATTATCGAGAGTCAAAAACCTAAAATAAGCCTAGTTGGATATGATAATAGAACAGAGGGCTGAAGCAAACAGCATGACACACAGTAGCTCTGACATTGCAATGCTTCCAACAGATGAATGAAATAGTTCAGAGTTTTAAGAAGAGCCTATTATCTTTGCTTCGGATTGTTTAATGAGAAGATCGATAAAGAAAAGTGATAAGCTTAGCATCAGATGTGAAAGCAGGGGGACCAGCCAGCCTGGTTTTCTTTCTTCACAAGTCAAAGATACATCTTCCAGCACATGTATATATGTACTGCTTATAGTGATCAACCATTTCTATGGATCAAAAAACGTTGGACAGAACAGTTCCTATTCAAATGCTGTTTAAACAATTAAGTTATACTGATCTAGTAGTCTGTTTACAGTGTTAATTATGAGCCTTTTAATAGATGTTTGGACCACATCAAAAATATTTTTTTACAATTTTAATTTAAAGTTGGTGTGTCTGTGTGTGCCAGTGCATATGTGAGTGCGCAATGTTACCTTTCCCTTAAATCCTGGGATTATCATTATCAGGTTTGGGTAGCAAGATGGACCCAGGATTCAGGATTTAAACAAAAGGTGTCCTTTTAATAGGAAAATGTCCAGAGAAAAAAACAACACACAGAGGAATCTCACAAAAAAGTCTAACCTGAAAAAACAACTAAGGAACTTACAGAGAGGATGCAGAGGAGGCGAGCGCAGGAGACAAGGCATACGAAAAACATAACGACAGGGATTAAGACAGACATTAAGACAGAGAATTCAAGTGTTGCCAGATGGGAAATGTCGTAGTATTGTACCAGAAGCTAAAAAGTATTGTATTTTGAGGAAAATTACCACACCAACCCGAGTAGGGAAGGAACGCTCAATATTGACGCTTTGAAGCTGTGTCAAGATTCCTAAGCGATCCTTTTAAGGGACAGGGCTCTTATTTTGAAAGATGAGACAGGGAAGACTTGTGTAAAGGTCACGAAATGCGATTCACTATGTCACGATGTGATGGTCACATTCATTATCACAAGTATGATTGTCTGAAAAAGATATCATGTGGGAAGAGATGCGTAAATACAGAACTGACCCATATTTTAATATCCAGATTACAACTGATAATACTAAGTACCACAAAATGATCAAATTATCGTTCATCATGCATTATTGATAAAACAAATATGATAATTATCATACATCTGGCAACACTGCTGCCATACACAGTGAAGATGAAGATGGATGAGGAGTGAGGGGAGAACAGATGTTAGGGCAAAAGCCTGAGGAGAGACGATTGAACAATTGAAAGATGGCAGATGAACATTCCTAACACATTATTTGGCTTGAGCATATCAATGCCACTGACGTGCTGGTACTCATCTGACGAAAGCCACATCTCCATCAGCAGGTCTGTTGCTGGAGATACTGCATAGCTTTATCAGCTGCCAAACAGACCAAGATGATGGACAGATCTCAAGTCAGGACGATTAACCCCTCTCTTTTCCTGCAATTTCTTGCTACAATTTTCCTTCCCTCTCATCCCCTTCATCATCTTCCCAATGTCACCTACCGGCAAGGCCTGTCTCTCAACATTCCTTGACCTCCAGCCATGCTTCAAACACTCCAGGAGTTTTTCCTATTGCTATTTAGAGATGCAGGTCCTGTGGCGAGACGGTGAGGAGAGAAGTCCCTCAGGTCATCAGTTTGTGCATTACTGTGGGGAGTTGTGTTTCCATATGCAAGAGATACCATGCAAAGCAGAACTCCTACGGTTTCCAGGACAACCAGGCCACTTGATTCTATCTTCCCAATTACTCTGCATTAAGACTAGATTTTGTTTTGTATTTGTAGCTTTTAAATGCATAAGCAAAAGAAAGAAAGAGGACATTAAGGAGCGGAAGTAGAGAGGCCTTTGCTGTCCGGTTTGGCCCAGTTAAAATCCATAAGGACTTTGGAGACTTTGCATTGTGGAATTCCTCTGAATGGATCAATTGAAAACCGAATATCATCTAATCTTCCCCCATAACCCCTACTAAGGCTAAGTAGTGTCAAGGTGGAAACACACGAGGAACAAAAACTATTAAATTAAACAGGAAACACAGAACTCAGGGAGAAAAAAAATCCAATACAACCCTTAACACAGGAAGACACAGAATAAAGACAATAAACAAAAGAGTCCACAAACAGAAACAAAATGCCAAATCCAAAATAAAAAAGAATCAAAGTCCATGTCATGACATGAACACCTTGTGTCAACATGGTTTGTACATTGTATTATAACATATTTAAAAGCATGTCTCAGCAGTATTTTTGATTTCCAGCTCCTTTCCCACAATGCGTGACAACATATTGCTTCTGTTAAATTCTGAAAATGCTCAAGTTTTCCAGGATTATATCTGCTTGTTTCAACTGACACCTTATTACAATTTATTTCATCCTCAAATAAAGAAAATTATTCTCAATGGTTGACAGTCATTGATAGAAAACTGTACAACAGCTTAATGCTAAATGAGCTCTTGGATCAGTGACTTCTGTTGGCCATGTGATATACTGGCATCAATTTCCACTTCTTCACTTTCCTCCCTCTCGTCCAATGTCTGCTGGGATGGCTTCAGCTCTTCCACAACCCTTAAAAAAGTGGTAAAGAATGGATACATGGGAGATATATCCCCTGTAAGAAAACATCTTTGTTTTAGCCCTTATTTAAGCCTGTTTCCCTCTGTACTTATGGGACTTTGTGTTCCCCAGGCTCCTGTTCTCATGGCCTGTTTAGTCACCAAGACCGAGACAGAGACAAAGAGAGACCAAAGGAGAGTTGCTCCATCATTGTATCAGACTCACCTCCACTGCCAAGAGACCACAGTGCTTGTGCAAGAGCTGTACAGTGTGTGTAAGAGCTCAGAGACAGAGAAGTCTGCAGCAAGAGAGTAGGGAGTGAGAGATGCAAATATAGTGGGTGTGGGGGTCTGTGTGTGTGCAGAGCGGATTGATGTAACTGAGGGTTTCTATCCATTACTTATGTTGGTTGGTCCTTACCATAGAATACTGCCCTCTCAAACAATACACACACAAACACACACATACACTGAACCTCAGTATTTTTCCTATTTGCTACCCCAGCCCCTATACATCAATTTGCTACAGAAGACCCCACAGGTTATATAGCTGACACACACACTTGCACACATTCACATGCACACATGTGGTGGTCACAATTCATCACTGTGGCTGTGAAAAAATCCAGAGACACACACACACATACACACACTGTATCAGCAACACTTGCTATACATTAACCAAGCTACTGCCTCCCGTGAATTGCACAGCTACCACCACTAAAGATATACTTTAAAAAAAACAACCGCTCTCAGAGTTCCAGAACAGCTGACGTTTCTCCTGATATCTTTGAAGCTTTAGAATTGAATCTCTCTTACTGTCTAACACACACATTCACAAACATATATATACACACACACACTGCTGTCAAGCCCATTTTACATGGGACATGAGTTATTACAGTAAAGCAGCTCAGGAGAGGTTTGACACTGAATTTGATGAGTGGCCTAACAGAGGTTACAGACCTTGTTTACCCTGAAGGATCAGTCCTTGAGTTACTGTTAACATTGAAATGGGTGTGTTTTGCTAATATGGGGCTTTACTCTCTGTCTTTACTTTTTTGGGTAGAAATGTAAAATGTTGATCAAAAATGTATGTCAAATACAGATTTGTATTGCTTTTGTACAATTTTGATGATAATAGTTTTTTGGGTAGAAATATAAAATATTGATCAAAAATGTAGTATGTCAAATACAGATTTGTATTGCTTTAGTATAATTTGGATGATGATAGAGTTCCTTGGTCCATGTGTATGAATATATACATTTGATACCTTCGTAAATTTGTGTTTCTCAACAATTGCTATTCTTTTAAATTCTATATATATATATATATATATATATGTGATTGTCAAATAGAAAACCCTTGTGAAACATATGACTGATGTAGCAAACCTTTTCCCACGTTTGTGGAAAATAGTGATGGGTTGGGATGAGCCTTCTGCAAAACATTTGATTCACATTAAAATAAAAGCTGAAGATGGGTGTGGTTCGACCCCCGACTACAGAACACTCATGTTATAATGTGCCAATGATCACCCAAAGCTTGTGTACTTCTGTTATAATGACTGTTGAGTACTCATCTGTCAGAGCGTCTTCATGTTAATGTTTTTTCTTAACCCTATATTTCTTTTGTGCCAGCAAATCCTGTAAAAAAACAGCGATGCCTAACATGTAGGACTATATAAGATATATCTTATTTCTGAGCTCCATTGTTCAATTGTCCAAACACATCACATCAGTTAGCCACAGTGTTGCACCTTTATTACCAAGAACACAAACACTTGAGTTAATTTAGAGTCACTATCACATACACCATCCTGCTGGTGTAAATACTCACCAGAGTTAGAGAAGTGGTGTGGATAATCGGTAGCTGGGGAGCATTTTGTCTTTATTTGATAGTGACAGTACAGTCCCTCCTGGAAATGGGGGGAGGGAGATGATATGCAAAACAAATGTCCCTTGTCTAAGTAGAACTACCTTCAGCATCTTAAAACTCTGGGCCACTGGACCCCTATGAAGAATACTGAGTGGAGTGGGCTTTGAACTGACAACCTTCGGTTGGGAAGCAGCTGTTTTCACCGGTGAGTCACACATTAAGCCTATTCAAAGATTGTCGTCAGTTGGGAGAACTGGCTTTGGGACAACAAGAACATGAATATTTTGATTTGTTGACACCAAGGGGACTATAGTATAACCACATTTAATCCCATCCATCTTCCATTGTTATGTTTTTTCGACAGTCTCTTCACTACTTTTATTGGCAATGCAAATGCAAGCCCAAGTACTCTCCTTCCTAAAGTTGATGCAGACCAGCCGATTGACTCCCAAAAGCTCCTGGGGTAATAATAATAAACTGTTTTGAGCATTGGCATTCATTGGTGGTCTCTGCCAAATCACACTATGTTAAAAATGTCCATTGGAGGCTTCTGCCAGTTTCTCACCAACAATAATACTACAGCTAAATAGACCACTCCAAATGGCCTGAAGGAGTCTGGGTTGCTGATCAATACAGAAGCTTTCTTAAAATGCAGAACTTACTCTTAATGTGAGCCATTCAGTCAATATTTGATGGATAGGATTTATTTATTCGCTGGCATTTAATCTTCATTTTAATATCTGTTTCTCACTTTAAAACTCATCAAGAACACATTCTTGTTCAGTAGGTAAAGTATATTTGCTCTTTTTCATACAAGCAACTGTGTACTAGGTATTTTTTCCTGTAAAGCAAGAGCTTGTGTAAAAGATTGTGTTATCTTTTATTGGCAAACAAAGGAAACCAGTACACAAGAATGCAAAGCATCTGTGTAGGTGTGACAGTAACTCAGGTCTGTATCCCAGAAGTCTTCACATGTCTTCTAGTATCTGACAAACCTAAGATCTGAGTCATACCCACTTTAAATTTGCTTTGTGTAATTGGGTTAGGTAGTTTCATTTTAAATTGTACCAGATTGTATTCAATCTGGTATATTGATGGGGAATCATCAAAATTTGACACCATGTGACTAAACCTCATAACTTCAGTTAGTTTTAATCTCCAAGGAGTGAGTTAGTCACTGACGCTTTAGCTTCACTTTTGAGCAGACATCATGGAATCCATGTTGTGATTTTATTTGGTATTTTTTGGTATGAAAGTGATGGGACAATAAACACACACAGAGTAACATTTAAGTATTGTAACATATGAGTTATTTTCTGTTTTTAACTTCTTGAGAAGTGAGACTTCATCCTGTCCCTGTTTTTGGGATGTCATGGAGACTATTTGGAAAAAACATGCAACATCTCTATCTAAAGCATCTTCCTGGAGGGGCCTGTGAGACATGACTTTCATCAGGTGTAATATACACCATGCACTATATATAAGGTATCAAAAGATGTATGAGTTTGACATTCCCTGACTTTTAGAAACGTGGTAGAGCGTCTCGAAGGAAAGCAAAGTCAACCATGTTGGGGATTCCGGACACAACACAAGAGCTCATGCCATTGTAGGACATATTTGAGTCAGAGATGGAACACCACCTGTCCGTGTGAGGATCATAGACTTCTGCGTGATAATTTTTTTTGGTCCTGGAATTGGAGCCCCCAACGACATAGAACTGGTCTTCTATCACCTCGAGGCAAAAGTTCCTTCGTTGGATCCACATGGGGCACAGCATGCTCCAGGTGTTGGTCATGGGCATATAGGTCTCAACGCTTTTAAGAGGGTTTACATTATTAAGACCACCGATCTGGAGAAGGAGAGGATTTGGGATAAGGCTTTCAATTGAAAAACAAACATACATTAGACAGAACGCACATAATAAAGTATAAGGCGGTTGGATTAGTTTGACCGTCGGATTAGAAATTCCAGATTCTTGTCTCTTTTCTATCAGGAACAAAATATTCCAATAGTTATCTAGTGGAATTTGGTGCAGACATTCAGATAATCCTCTGACATCTTGTCTTGTGCCACAATGAGGTTGACACTAGTGGTTATAAGTAAAATATCTTAATATTTACATCATAAAATTTAGGCATGAAGCTTTGTATTGAATTAACCGCCATAAGATTTGGTACAGACATATGTCCCTATGAATTGCTTAAGCAAACTAAGATGGTGAACACAGTGAATATTACACCATATTAGCATGTTAACGTTTAGCTAGCTGTGGACTCCTAATGGATAAATGTGCCTTTTGCAAAAACTGTAGCTCAACAATAGCGTTTCTTCCTATACACCACTTTTTGGGGTAACATTTGCATCACTTAATGCCAAAGCAATATCATCAATTATTTAAACTGATAAAATATGTAGATCTGGCTGTGGTTAGGATATAACTGTGATTATAAATACAAGCTCTCTGTTGGCGTAGTATGTGTACTTACTGCATAGATTTGGTCATTATATGCAACAACTCTGTGTTGACTTCGACTGATGCTCATACTGTTGATCAGTGTCCACTGGTTGGTCTCTGGATCATAGCATTCAGCTGTCCTCGTGCTATAATGCGTAGTTAAACCACCGCAAATGTATATCTGAAAAGAGATGGAGCTGCAGTGAGTAGCCTGGTCTTTTCATTGTTTTAACTGTTTTACACAAATAATTGAGGATTATTATCATTAGAACTGCAAAAGATACTACTTATTATTATAACCATATATAACAAACCTTGTCATCCAGTGTTGCGCAGCTTGCACTCCTCCTACCCTGGTTCATGGGTGCAATAAGCGTCCACTTGTTGGCTTCGGGGCAGTAGCGCTCTGCAGTGTTGAGGCTATTATGACCATTATAGCCTCCGAGGGCATAGATGAACCCATTCAGCACGGTTAAGCTCAAGTGCCGACGTCGGAAGTACATGTGCATCTTCTCCTGCCAGGTGTGTGTCTTCAGGTCCAACCTGACCATGCTGTTTAAGCTCTCCATCAAGTTATAGCCACCGACAAAGTAGACATAACCATTGAGGAAGGCGGTGCCATGATCGCACCGAGGATCTTTCAGCTTGTCTCTGATGTAACGCCAGCGATCAACAAGGTGATCGTACACCTCAATATCGCGAGATGCATAGCATTCTTTCTCGCCTCCAGAGACCCAGATGACGGAATTAGGCAGACGAGGACGGGCAGGAGTGTCACTCAAACACGACCTTAAGGGTTTGTTTATGTGTTTGGTTAATGACGACATTATATTGAAGGAACGGTTGACTATTTTTTGGCACTCAGGGTTGAGCTTCACCAGCTGGTTAGTCCTCACGTTGTTCTCAATGTACCCAATGCTTGTTTTGCCCAGTCGCACCTACACAGGGACAAGGGAACAAAACGTGTTGGTAATAGGTCCAAATGAACTCAAACTGAATCAGAACTTAAAGCAAGTCTTTTTCCTAAATGAACCAAGCTGCAGCTGTTAAAACAATTACGATACATGCTGAAAATGTCCATAAAATCTAGACCTGTGGCAGAAAAATAAATTACCTGAGACAAAAGCTTAGCCAGGTGTTTTTCTCGTTCTTTGGGTATGTGGGCGATCCAGCGCAGGATGACGTCAAACACAGTCCTCTCACTCTTCACGTTGAGTTCATCTTTGCCAAGGATTTTTACGAGGTCCTGAACAGAGAGCTGCAGGTACTCTTCAAAGTTAATCACCCTATCAAAGTGCACCATGATGTAGTGGAAGGCCTTACATCGCAGCTCGTCGCTGGGGCAGGTATCTGTGAAATGCCAGATGCCGATGCAGTTCTGTAGGCAGAGGTGCTCACTGATAAAGCTGGAGCATGCTTGTATGATGCCTACTATGTTGAGCATATCAGCTGCGACCATCAACTCATGCACATTGTCCTTCGTCATAGTAACAGAGCCGGTGTATGCAAACTCAATGATGATCTGCATAATGTCAGATGACACATGGGTTATGTGGAAAACCTTGTCTGTGGTTATCTGGTTTACAAAAAGAGCTCTGAGGAAAGGAGACAAAGTAAAGGATATAAAATAGATATTCAACCCTCTCACACGGACAACAATAAAAATTAGCCCTTCTCAAGGAGAAGGGACAAATTGAAAAGGGAAATCATTATTATTATTGTGGTTAGTTGTAGTAGTAGAAGTTGTAGTGTAGAAGTATGAACATCAATCAATACGATTAATATTCTCCCTAATAAGGTCAGGTAACCAGCTTACTGGAAGTAAGTACTGAAATCAGAAAGGATGATTCTATGGATTGGAAACTGACGATCCTCAACTTGGAGAACGGCGTCGCAGAATTGTCCCGACAAGCGGAGATCATTTGGTGTTTCCATCATTTTTATCTCTCTTGGGTTTGTGACAGTTGTATTTCAGAGCTTTTAAATTATAAACATTCCTGAGATAAAATATAACTGTGAAGCAAAGACCTTCGAGATAATAGAACTGGACCGAGAATCCTTTGATCCAAGGGACTGTGAGATAAAAAGAACAAAGAAAAATTTGCCAATAAACCAAACAAAGAAGAAGAGGCAAGTGAATAACCCTTTTAAATGTTAAATAACTTCAGTAGAGGAAAGACATTGATGTTCCCTCATCCAACTTCTCCCCTCATGCTATGTTTTTAAGCATGAGGGGAGAAGAATGACAACAAAGTAGATTGCGGTAATGTACCTTGATGTTTTAAACAGAAATAGGCCACTCACCACTAGACTAGAATATCAAGGGTATTACGATATACAGTACCAAATAGGGAAGAAGAAGAAGGATATTGAAACACAGAGTGGATGGTGGTAATTCACATTGACGTTGGTTGCCATCCACCAATAAACCAAACAGAAGAAGAAGAAGAACCATCAATTACTACAGCCCTTGTAGTAATCTAAAATTGGATAAGCTAACACATATTGGAGGGCTGGATGGTAGCAGGTTTTGGGACTTTAATGCCCATAGTACATATAGATTTTTGAAGACCTGCTTCAAGAATAAGGTAAGGCCGGTGTAAATGATGGTAGAGGGATTAGATTAGGTTAGATGTACACAAAGGCAAACCCTCAGTACCAGACTCAATATTAGCTACAATTTTGTAGCACTTATATGGTACCTACTTAGAGCACTTTATAGTTTGGCTTTCTCAAAGAAAATTGTACTTTCTTGATTCTTGTTGTTCTGGGTTTGCACCCTCATGTTTGAATGCACTTATTGTCAGTCGCTTTGGACAAAAGCTT
Organism: Limanda limanda; assembly: GCF_963576545.1. Lineage (NCBI taxonomy): Eukaryota > Metazoa > Chordata > Actinopteri > Pleuronectiformes > Pleuronectidae > Limanda > Limanda limanda. The sequence goes on along the minus strand of NC_083645.1, from coordinate 3,723,428 downwards.
CAGCTTAATGTAATGTAAAAATGTATCAGAAAGCAGTAATCATTTTCCTGTGTGTAGCACTACATAGAAAAGGGCTATACTGGGAAAGTTTATTTCAGCAGTGCAAAGTGCGAATTGTTACAGTTTTATGTGTGAATGGATGAAATAGACTTAAATTAAGATTTTGAAGAGATTGATAAAACATTTAAAACTGTAGTCAAGATGCTGCAAAGCAGACATTTTCTAGAAGTAAAGGAAGAATTTAGAGAAAGGCGCTTCCATTGCGGACGGATGAGTGTGGCCAAGTAGTGATCGGTCTCAGGACCTTAAGAATAACTCATATTATGCAGAATATGTGAAAATAATAAACAAGCTTGTTTATGCTTTCACAAGCCGCCGAGGGGCCTGATGGTGCAAATACTACACATAACAAGGTAGGTATTGGAAGCACTCTGCCGCCATCTAGTGGTCAGAGTGGAAAATACATACTAGCCCCTTGGGACTGTGCAGCAAAGTTATTTTGAGGTATTAAGCTGTATTTGAAATACTGTGATGATGGAACAGCAATGATTGTACAGAAACATATGTTGTTATTCAATTTCAAGCAAAAGCTGGATCAATATAATAATCGACATAACAGAGACTAGAAAATTTGTTAAATTAAGGTTATGCCCCATTATGCCTAATGTCGCTAATTTTCCTCACACCTAAATTTATATCTATTGCTATATTGAAATTAACAATATAGCAATAGATTTTTTCATATTATTAATATATTTGATCCTCTCCGCTGGTTCTAAAATACTTATATTGTTCACAGATCATTACCTTTGCATTCTGTGCGCCTGATGACACAGTCACGTTCACTGCAGCGATTGGATGACACACGCACAGTGTTATTCACAGATATTATTAAAACCTATTAATGACTCTGCTCCGTAACTGTTAAATGGAATCTAAACGTAATTTGCCGTAAATTGTTCTATATATTTTTTAATTAATATGTGTGGAACAGATATGTCGCGCGAGCAAAACTAAGCTGTTGGTTTTAATGTAAATGATGAATTGGATCAAAAATCTGGCTTCAGTTCACCACCTCACGTCTGCGTTGCCACTTTCCCGTCTCCAAAACTTTCGTACGCATGGGTCAGAGTTTGCGTGGAAATACGCACATTTCCCCAACTCAAAAAGATTGTTCAAAGAATTAGACAACAGAAAAATGAAACTTAAAAGAACTGAAGTGATGTTTCTACAAGAAACTCATAATGCCTCAAAAAATTTGAATGACTGGAAAAGAGAGTGGGAGGGGCAGGTGGTCTTGAGCCACCAGTTGGGGGGGGGGGGGGGGGGGGGCAGATTGGACCGGTTTTATTGTTTAAAACATAATTTTTGCATCTTCAGAAAGTGTAGTATACTCCCTGTTGGTTTTACAGATCACGTGCTGGTTGTGTGCAATGTTTGTATCTCTAAATTAAAGTCCAAAATTGCATACTGGCATTAAACATCTCTTTTATGTGATGCACATTTTAAGGGTGTTGTTATGTTTTTTTGGAGCGGTTTTAAAGAAAGAAAGAAAGATTTTAGTTCTTTAAAACTGTGGTGGGACTATGGGAAGGTGGAGATAAAGCAGCTTTGTAAACAGTATACTCTCAATGTTACAAGAGACATAACCAGATCTATGAAGGATCTTTAGATGGAAATTGTAAGATTTATCCATTATGCAGTGTTTGTATAGTTAAATATTTATGTTGGTTTTATAATTTCTTATATTATCCATGTTTTAAGTTTAAGTTTTGTACAGTTAAATTATATTTTGTATATAGGTTTCTATATTTCAAGTATATTTTGTTTTGGGCATTGTTTGCAACAGTTTGATGAGGCCGTAAGGCGGTTCTTCATATCAGGTGCGAGGTGGAGCCAGCGTGGCTGGTTAGTGACGCACAAGAAGAGTGGTGAGTGAGGAGTCTGTAGAAGTAGACTCAAACAAGTTTTGACTGTGACATATCGTGACATATATATGTGAATGAGCGTGAAATGTGAGTGACATTAACGTGAAGATGACGGGAAAGTGATGGTTGATATCAGTGACAAGAGAAAAAGTGACGTTGTGACCAGTTTGGAGTTAAGGCATGCCAATCTACGATAATGGATTGTTTACATGGTGTGTCTGATCTGTGCTGGAAAGGAAAATAAAATACCTCACTTCAAGTGTAACCCGTCTCCTGGATTCGTGTAACAGTGGGTTATCACTACGGGACGGTTCTGTTCTTTGGACACGAGTCAGCTGTAAAGAAATACTCCTCAGACACAATCAAGTGGCCATCATATTGCAACTGAGTGGAACGGCCACTATAGAAATTGTTGAGTTGCTTAATTTAATAGATTCCACTGGAAAGTCTAAAAAATCTGCTCTTACAGACCTACTGGGCACTAAGGCTCAGGGGGCTCTGGTCAGGTCACGGTTCCAGACAGCAGCGCTCATGGATGCACCATCGAAATACTACTTTGGACTGGGGAAGAAGAGCGGACAAGGCAGAATCATCCACACTCTGCGATCTCCAGAAGGAGAAGAACTCAGCCACAGCAAGGAGATCCGGAAGAGAGCCGTGAGTTTTTAAAAGGATCTGTACAAAAGTGAATACACTGAGAACAATTTCATTTATGAATCCTTCTGTGGAGAGGTGCCCAAAGTCCCTCATGACATGAACACTGGGTTGGATGGCCCCCTGTCAATGCAGAAGGAACTGGTCTAACCAACATCCCGGCGGTGGCTTCCCTCAACGGACAGAGGTCCATGCGACAGGCAGAGTGAATTTTAAATTTATGGATTAAGAGACTCACAGACGAGGAGGTAAAGATGCTACAGGAATACACTGCTGGAACAGAAACCCCTGACGACAGCGACCCTTTTCCGGTGTTAGGTTTTAATCCAAAATTGGATGGGCTCACAGGACCTTTTTTAAATAAAACAGACTGGAAACAGGTGGACCTGAACACAGCCAAAGGGAGAGCCATGATTGAATGTGGTGTTTTAACCCTGAACAGAAGCAAACTGGATGTGAGGACTAACTCGGTGTGGAGGAAAAGACTGAATGTGGACAGCTATGTCAAACCGGTGTGGAGTGTTTTATACAAACCACCGTTTAGGAAAAGGACTGGTAACCTGCAGTGTAGGATTTTACACGGATTTTACATGGCTTACAGTTTTATCTCTATCATCAACTAAACAGTCAAATGTAATATATTTTTTGTTGAGAGGCAGAAACAGTTTTCCATGATTGTAAAAGACTCTGTCACCTTTTTAATACACTTCAAAATGTTTTGAAACAGTTTGGTGAGACATGGAGTAAGAGTGCCTTCATCCTAGGAGTTGGTTATAGACAATCCAACCAGTGCAAGTGGAAATTATTAAATTGGATAGTAGGAGATGCAAAAATGTCCATCTACAGCAGCAGGAAAAACAAAGCAGGGGACAGGACAAGAAGCTCTTCCTGTTTTTATCTCGTTGCTGAAAGCAAGAGTCTCAGTAGATTTTAGTTTTTTTAAAGAAATTAAGAACATGGATGGCTTCATCAAACAGTGATGTTTTAATGACTTAATATGTTCTCTGATTAACAATGTTTTATTATTTAATATTATTTTCTAGGTAGGTTTTTGTACTGTTCTGAAATGTACTGAGCAGATCCACTTATTGTCATTGAAACATTGACAGTTGTTTTGTATACATTTTGAGAATAAAAGTTTTAAAAATCAAAAAAAAATATCTCTCTCTCATACGCAATAGCATCACACACTTACTTCAGGCTCTGCAGATGGTGGTTCTGAGGGTCAGGTGGATGGGGCAACCTCTTCCTGAATCCTCCTCTCTTCTGTAGTCAACAGCTGAGGTGGGAGCGTGTTGGCCCTGGTTGAATCCTTATTACAATGGTAGCCATACCATTCCTTGGGCAAAAAGGCCATTTAATATCATCATTTTTGACATCCATATTTCTCCACTTGCTGGCTGCTGACGGCCAGCTCCTCTGGCTGGCTGCAGAAGGCCTGGTATTGGAGCTGGCTGATGGTCAATCTCATCCTCTTCTTTAAACTCACTGTCAGACTCTGAATTTTTTAAAATATGATCTTCATATTCTGAAAACTCTTCCTCGTCTTCGAAAGCTTCTCTCTCTTCGAAAATCATTTCTAAGGGCCTCTGAACAGAGACTCTTTTGATTTTATATCCCCCCTAATTTGCAGCTGGGATAATATGAGAGAAATTATAGAATGTTTCCCGCAAGACAGAGGGTAAAATGTGCGGGAATGTGGGAGCAGATAGCTTGAAATGTAATAAAGTTGCAACCTTGTGCAGGAATAGCAAGTGTAGAAAGATTACACACACACACACACACACACACACACACACACACACACACACACACACACACACACACACACACACACACACACACACACACACACACACACACACACACACACACACACACACACACACACACACACACACACACACACACAAATAGGTTGAGGGTTGTCAGACTCTACAATGGGAATGGATACAAATGACTGTTTTTTATCAGTGCCGATCAGCAGGGATGGAAACATGACACCTACGCTCTTATTTCTTCTTTTTTTTTTGGACAAACTGATCCTGCACTTTTACTGCACAATGTTATGATGCACATTGGACATCCAGGCTTAGGCACATAAATAGCCATGAATGTTTGTGTACTTATTGTTCCTGAGTTGTGGGTGGGGGGATGATTACAGATCAGAGGACAAATACAAATCATACAAATCATGCCAAGTCAATTCACTCCATGTACAAGGTCTTAGAGAAGCTCTACATCCAAACACACCCTTGTTTTGATGGTTATTGTTGTTTTAAAAATAAATGCATGCACTATTGTTCGCTTTAGAGATGGACTTTAGTAAAGAAGTGTGGTTCCTATTGTTCCCCAGCTGGGGATAAAGCTCTTAATCTGAAAAATATAAAGGATCATCCGTTTATGAATCATTCATCCCTATAAAAAATCATTTTGATAAAAAATGTCCTCATGTCGAGGCCATCTCACAACTTAAATCCTCCAGAAACAAAAAAATGTCCTGGTGCCAGGAAACATTTTCTGTGACAAGGTGTTCACTAACTATCCACACTTCCAGCCCTTCGCGTATCTCATCCTTCACATCACAAGATAAGATATGAAACCCGACGAGAACCATGGTTATTTATTTCTATCCATCCCTCGCCAGCCACACATAATCACAAATCCGACGCATGTTGTAGCCCTTCAGCTTGACATGACTGAAGAAGAAAATCAACTATTTGACCTTGTGTTAGCTGAAGATGGGTTGATGAAGACACGATGATGCATCGACACTTGTCTTCGTGTTCATGCACACTGATGCATTGACAGTCAGAAGCCATAAAGTGCAGCAACCCATTCACTGTGACTCAAGGATTTAGATAGATTTTCAGTCTGCTCCATGTGGGGGATTAGAGCTTCCCCTGTATATACAGGGAAGCCATTAGTTTGATCCAGCAGACGAGGGACTGAATGTCTTCCTATATATTTCCCACTGAAGTTCTTCATGTGCATTGATCACTCACTTTTTTCTCACACACTCCACTTCTTCTTACAGACAGTGATAGTGCTGCTGAGACAAACGTTAATAAATCTGAAATATGTTATTTCAGTGGCCCTGTTACAGTTGCCCATTCATTTTCTCTACAGGTATACACCTGAGCTAAACCTTTCATTTTACCTAGCCAGTAGAACAAAATACACATAGTATAATGTGTAATGAACCTTTCCTTCAAAAATGAAGGTTGAAACTGCAGTGATAAAAATGCTTATAACTGCCTTGAATAGCAAAACCCTAAATGGCAAGGTCAACTCTTACAATCTAAATAAATCTAAATTGCTAATTATTAATTAATTATTAACCAATTTCTTATATGTGACTTTAAATGTACCAAAACTATTTCCGATGTGAGTCAACTGTATCCCAATCCGTGTTTGCATGTCTGTACTCAGATTTACAAGTGTATTGAGCTTAAGGAAAAAAAAGATGTGTAAATGTGTAGATCAATATTAATGGTGAATTTAGCTGGGATCCAATTCATCAGTTACAACTGAGGCATGAATGTCTTTTTAACACATAATTATTTTCTACACGTCTGTTATGGAAGAGATTTGCAAATGTGAGTGGACATTTGGTTTTGGGTCATTCGCATCTCCAAAGTCAAACCAGCAGCAGGCGCATTGCAACAGAATAGAATAGGAATTGTATTTTTCACTTGAACTTCACTTCTTTACCCTTATCTCTGTGTATAATTTTGATGTTTGGTATCATGTCTCTTGGATTTACACTGGCTGGACTTTGTTAGTTGGCGACTTCAGTCTGTCTTCAAATACAAAACTTGTATATTTACCTGAACAAAAGCTTTGAAATGTTACTTGTACCTAAATACAGCAGCACATATACAAAATAAGTTATTGAAATGTGTAACTTTTGGTCAAGGATATGCATGTGACCAAGGGTGGCTGTGTGGAGTTTGTATGTTCCCCCCGTGCAAGTTTTCTCTGGGTATCCCTGCTTCTTTCCGCAGTCCAAAGACATACAGATTGGGATTAGGTGAATTGGAGACTCTAAATTGACTTTAGGTGTGAATGTGATTGGGAACTCTATAAATATGCTGGTGACCTGTCCAGTGTGGGCCCCAACTCTCGCCCAATGTCTGCTGGGATTGGCTCTAGCTTTATAAGCAGTATAGATGTATATACAGTTTACTATGTCCAGCTGTCAAAATAAGATGCTGTAAATGTCAAATGTATACGTTTATATGATAATCATTAAGAGTAAAGAACAAGAAAAGAAAAATGTTTAAATTGAAAGAACACAGAGACTGGATAAATATGTGTCCTTATACATAAAAATATAAGGAAGATGCTAATCATATTTCAATCTTAGTCAAATTATGTTATTCTGTCATCTTTATTTGGGATCCTGTGTTATACATCTGAGAAAGTAGCTGTCTCCATCTCAGGGAATTTGACATCTGACTCTATTGTAAGTTATAATTCTAATTTAAATGCAGCTTTTTCTTGCTTTTCTTATTTTTAATTCAACCATTTTTTTCTATTTGTGGTCTTTATTCCTCGTACTTCAATCTCGCATTTTTCTCTCCGTCTTCGTCTTTTCTGTCTATGCTCTTTCATTCTGTTGCCTCTCATTCTATTCATCTTCCATGTCTGTCAGCACACTCGGAATGTATCAGTGTATCATTAGCTTTAAGCACATCTGCCTTCAAATGTCTTTGAGCCGAGCATTCTGATGTGCAAATGTGTAAAAACAAAAACAAAAAGTGTTTGAGAACAGAGACTTAATGTGAACTTACAACATTTTTGTGGTAATGATGTATTCAGCTTAATATCACCTGAAGTGCAGCTTGAAAGGAAATGTGACAATCTGACATGTATTTTCAAGTTCAGTGTTGTAAAAGTGAGTAATAAGCTTCTTTATCTCTGAGCGCTCTATCAAGCTGAAGTATCACTCAGCTCAGGGGCTCTGAAACTGGGTTTTTTAGCCTGGGAGCCAAAATAAACTTCAGCCTGGGACCTAAAAGGAAAATTTGATTCTGTCGCCTCAGCAGTCATTCTCATTACAAAATATTAGATAGAGCCCATGCCATGTGGGAGCCCAGCAGAGACTCCAGCTTAGACAGGTTATTACTGGATTTACCAAAAGGCGAGCCAGCAAGTGAGTGGGAGCTTTAGCACCTTTCAAAGTGAATTTCAAACGTGAATAAAAAAAAATTCACGTCTTACTCCCACTATCGCACTAAAGACTTACATAATAAATCAGGTTCTGTAAAGGTGGAGCCCAAACCATCATGCACTAATCTTAAAAAATGGATAATCCCAGTGATCAGATCTGGGCAGTCTACTGTACATTCTCTGACTGAACAGATTTGATGAGAAGATGCAAAATCCACACTTCACAGTCAAGGTGACAGGAAATTACTAATTAATCATGGTAGGGCGGGTTGTCCTCTAACCAGAAGATTGGTGTTTCGATCCTAGTCTTCCCCATAGTGTCCTTGGGCAAGATACTGAAGCCGCCCAAATTCCCCCTGACGGCCGTTCCATTGTGACAGGGCGGCACATACCACAGATGCACTGTTTTTGCCATAAAACCATGTGAATGGGTATATGGCAAAAACTGTAAAAGAGGAGTGGTCCTCAAGACTTGAAAAGCGCTAAATGTAAACAGACCATTTACTACATTACTATTATTTACAAAATGATAAATGCAGATCTACGTACATGCATGTGCACGTCACCTGATATGACAACACTAAACTAACTTAGCTGCTGAAATCAGGGAACACAGCAACATCACCACAACTCAAGTCAGAGAAGTCAATACACAACAGATGTCAGATGCTCAGACAAGCTGTAAACAAAAAGCATATCATCTCAACCCCTTTATCCGAATATCAGCGACAATACCTGAGCTGTCAGCACGTTTTCTATAAAGGGAAAAATTTGTGACCAGTAAATTAAATTATACCATTGTTCTTTGAACGTACACAATTTTATTTAATATTTATTACCAGATTGTTAAAATAAATACATTTTAACTTTAAGTATTTTAGTTTCAAAGGTGTGTCTTAGCCCCGCTTCCCAGGAATGAAGCGACGCCTGCGAGCTAGTTCAGGCAGCCAACTCTAGCAGCGCATACTTCACTCTCCACATCATCTATAATACAAACCCACCTTACAAGGTGGTCTATTTAAGCCCGACAAGCCTATTTATCCCATCACTCCCTTTGCTTGGCCTGCTGCTGCGTCAGTATTGCTACCAGTTGCTTCAGCCCTGAGTCGGAGCTGAGATGCCAAACACTAATATGTTCTACTGCTACAATAAACATTTGAACGTGAGTTGTGTGACTGAACTGGCATTTCATTTTCAGGGAGGGACTTCAGTAAAACCATAGGGGGTGAAGTTACACTTCGAGGCCAGTCTCTAAACTGTGATTGTTATTTAATGTAAACATTTCGAATTAATAAATGTTCCCTTTCTTCATCTTTATTTAGAACATGTATCACTATCTAACTAAGAGGAAAAGCAGCCAACACAATTGTTCTTTCAATAAAACTACGGATCTTTATTATTTGCTTTGTTTGGATTTATTGTATATTATATAATATAATTTATTAGTTGTTGAAATGGCAGCTCATTGTTACTCAAAACTTGACATTTTAGACTTTTGGACTTGACTCACAACTTTATTGTAAATACCCAAGACCCACTTCTGACTTATGAACTATGACTTGTTGGAATTTCTCCTTTTCAAACATCACTCTTCTGAGCCATTTATGAAACCTGATCCACTGTGACATTCCCACACTGAGCTCCAGCATGGCGGCTACATTCACAGATATATGTCAAAACCATTACAGCAGCAATCCCTCAATCTCCCTCTGTGTTTCTGCACCAGATCAAGCAAAACACTCTCATAACTCATCTCATGCACTTCTTTATGATCTCAGTTGGACCCCACACATTTCTGTGTGTCCCTACAAACACTCTTCCAGACACAAAACAGATAAAAAAGAATGATTGGGTTGAAGAGCATAAATAACATAAGAGAAGAAACAAACAACAATAACAGTCAATCTATTTTGTTTTATCTTTTAGAAAGTTGAACACTCTAAAGGCCGTAACACAACAAGGAGTTGAAGTTTATCAACACATCCTTGTGTAATATGTATTACTACAAGATTAGCCCTGACAGTGGCAAAATACATTTGCTCCCATCAGCATCAGTTATATTCCCTTGCAAAGCATTAGTTTATTTTTCTTTTCAGTGAACTTTGTGCCTTGAACAGCAGCAAGTCATCCTGACAGCCCTGACCTTTGAGGGAAAGTGGAGGAAAACGGAAAAAGCTATTGTGGCCCATTAGCTGTGCTGGCCTGTCCACTTTTTTATTTAACCTCCTCTGTCAAGGCATATGCTTTAAAAAAAAGAGGGATGGTTAGCAGAGAAATACAAGAGGTCAATGATACGAGTATAACTTTTGACTAAAACTTCCTGTTAGCCAGCAGTCTAACAAGCTTGCTAGCGAACACTGAGTGTGCTAACTGACAGTAAGCTAGCTGGCTAGCAGGGGGACTTTCCTTCCCCAGCAATACAGGTGTAACTCTTAATTGAATTAAAGAATCTACAACGCTGAGAGCAAAATTAGGGGAGTAAACTGCTACGAAGGTGGATGACACATCTGCTTTCCTCCCACTATTAATAAATGAAGCCAAAATATCTTGGGTAGGCAGCTGCCATCTTGCGTATTTGGTGCCAGATATTGAGCAGTAGCAATTAGGGGATTGAGCCACTATAGGGAAGTCTGGCCATAACATGCAATTAACCAATTGTGAATCATTCTTATAAATAAATATATAATACAGCCATTCATAACACCAAATAACTAGGCTTTGACATGAATCCATGCGATAAGAACTACTTAAAATTACAGATTTTATTGGATGTACAATTTGACCCTTTAATGTGGTCCATGTCCTTCTCATGAACATAGAGGAGGCAGGGTTTATGACCAAACCATAGCAAGCTACTAGACATCAATGAAAGTACTTCCCTAGTTCGCTCAAAACTGGTTGGGATTGGAAGCAGCCCCATGCACTCAGTGTACTTCAAATAAGGAGTGGTATAGGTAATATATGGATGGATGTAAAATAATAGATTAATATCGACTTAAAAAGTACTGGGATAGAATAGTAAATAGTCCTTTTTAATTTTTCTTCTTCTTTAACGCACAAACACACTTACGCTTCAGGGACAACCATCGTCAGTGGCCTGTGATTGACTTGACAAATGTGCTGTGGAGCAGCGCTCTGACAATATATACCTATCTGGCCTCATGTGGAAACCTGCAGGCTTTTCCCTTCAACACTCCTTCACCCCATCAATCATCAAACACTGAAATATGAGGCTGCCCTCATCCTCTATAAGAAGATAAATACAGAAAAGGGCTAAATTTATCTTTAACCATTACATTTAGATTAGGACTTAACAGTCTTAATAAACTTCCAAAAATCCTACTACGTATCTAAAACCGCTGAGATATATCTGAAAAAAGTCAATCACGATATTGCTTTTACAGTATACAATTATGTCTATTTTCAATCTCAGGGAATATCCTCAGAGGCAGACAAGGCCTGTCAGACCCTGACAAGCAGAAAAACATCCTCACCCTTGAGTCTTCACACCAATCCTGCTGTCACAGCCTGTTGTCAGTCCTCAGTCAGGCTGCAGTAAGGCGACTGCAGTGACCGCTGCCTCCAGGACTCTTCCAAAGGTCCCGTGTCACTCTGTTCAGTCTTCTCTGCAGCGACTTCAGCTGCCAAAGAGTTGACTTAAGGTACCTCTTCACAAATCACAAATCAAGAATGCCATGGTGTTGCTCTGAGCTCCTTAAGGGACTTGCTTTGGCCATTGTGCACCATGGCTGCAGCCCTTAGGTTTTCTAAGGACTACTGTCTGTTCTTTAGACTCTGACAAATTTAGCCAGGTCTGATAAATCTGGATTTTTGCTGTCTTCAGCTGTCCAGTGTTGGTGAGTCTGTGTCAATGCAGCCTCACATTTCTGTTTTTTGACAGGAGAGGAACCTGATGTGGTCTAAGCTGATGAAGAACCATCCACCTAATGTTGTTGATCATTCTGACGGTTGTTCTGCTCATTGCAGTTGTAAAGAGTGGTTGGAATTGACAGGCTATGGCAACACTAGTCTTAATATTCTCCTCTGACATCTCCTTCAAGCCAGCTATTCCACCTCTCAGTGTGAAGGTTATTGATTTTCAACCCTATTCTAAGTAAAACCTCAAGCGTGTGAAAATCCCTGGTGATCAGCAGTTTCAAAAATACAGAAACCAGCACATCTGTCACTGCGTTCAACGACACAGTCACTCATATACATGTCTTTCTCCACTCTGATGTTTGATTAAACTGTACCAGCTGCAAGATTTTACACACTGCAGTACAGCCACACGATTGGCTGATTGGATAACTGCATGAATCAACAGTGAGTTTACACAAGTATCCATTAGAGCTTAGTCTCCGTAACCTCTATATTTGAGTATTTGAATGGCTCTATGGAGCACTGATGAGTGGGATGAAACTGACAATTTTCTGCTGACATTAAATGTCAGCAGAAAAATAATATAAAAAAAATTCCCTCTGTGAATTTGATATTGAAAGTTTTTTTTAAATGACTTTAACTCAAGTCACATCTTGTTTTGGACTGTAATAACTTACATTAAAATATAAAAGGAAGATTACTCTAATAATTCAGAGTAATTATCATATATAACGTTTTATCATATATGAATATAATTGTTGTCAGTTAAGCCTGAGAAGTGTAACATTTCAAGTAATTAGCATACATTTCTAGACGTTTATATAAATACAGCATTTAACATTTAATTTTAAATTATTAATTTATGTAATGTTTCATTTATATCATACGAACTGTATGTAGCCTTTAGACTCATGCATACAATACCTATTATATTATATTCATCACTGTTCCTTTTTCTCTGGAATGTCAGTAAACTAAATACCTTTCTTGCGCCTTAAGTGTCATTCACTGACATGATAAATGAGAGTGAAAAGACAGACACCGGTAAATGGAAGGAATAATGAGTGAGATGCTGGGATCCTGAATAGAGGCCTTTCCTGCCTCCTAGTGGAGTCTTCGGTTAGAAAACAAATTCATAAATACATTTAAAAAAGGATAAACTGACTACACTGGAGCATCACATCACACTTTGCAGGTATATTAATTAATCACATGATTATTTGCTGTTGTAGCAGATATGTGGAGTTCGTAAAATGCAAAACATATGAAAACAAAAGGGGAGGCTTCTTTAAAATAAATTGAAATGGTTTAAATGAACCTATTATACATGATGAGTCACAAAATGTTACCGCTCCCAGTGTACATGAGTTTATAAATGGTTTATATCCTTGAAAAGATCGAGTATCAAATTCTGAAACCAAACGGAAAGTTGATTGTAACAAATAGAACAATAGCAATAATTTGGTTGATTTGAAAAAAATTTGCTCCAGTGAAAGTCTCTTGAAGTATTTTGAGTGGCTTAATAATCATTTGAAGTCTAATTGGAATTTGATCCGAGGAACTGATGAAACTGATTTAAAGGATGGTGGTTTCTTTTTTGAACGACCCAGTGTGTGTGTCTGTGCGAGAGAGAGAGAGAGAGAGAGAGAGAGAGAGAGAGAGAGAGAGAGAGAGAGAGAGAGAGAGAGAGAGAGAGAGAGAGAGAGAGAGAGAGAGAGAGAGAGAGAGAGAGAGAGAGAGAGAGAGAGAGAGTTTGTGTGTGTTCATGTTGACCGTGTCGGTGACGTAACGGCCCCTCGGCTCCTCGCACACGCACACAAACACGCGCATGCACGCCTGCGCAGAGACTAACGCAGTGGAGCAGCGGCAGCAGCAGACGCTCAGTGCTGCTCTCGCCGTGCGGAGCGGAGGAGGAGGGGAGACAGCACAGTACAAGCTGCATGTCTGTGTAGTTATGCTTCGGCTCCAGGAATATAAGTCTCATCTCTGTCTCACCGCGCTCCGTTTTCCTCCTCTTTTCCACCATCCACCGCACTTTTGCTGCTCTTCCTTCTGTTGGAGAAGACGCTGAGGATCGATGGCTGTGCGTCATGGTGCGTCTTGGCGCATTATTTCTGGATCTTTAACAAAAAAGAGTTAGTGGGGTTTTTTTTTTTTGTTCTTTTTGCTTGGACAACAACATGAAGCGCTTTTTAAGTGTGGGTGGGGACAGAGGGAGCGTTTTGCAGCCTGGGTCTGTCTCTGGGTGTTTGGCTGCAGCTGCCGGTGATCTGCATGAAGCCACTGAATAAATTGACGCTCTCTATAAGGAAAAAAGGGGGGTTGCAGTAAGCGGCTTTTTCTCCCTCCGAGTCTCCTCTGGTTCTGACAATGTGCCAAGTCCAGCCACTGCCACACAGGAGCCCGGTGATTTGCGGTGGTGTCCCTTTTCTTCCTTTCAAGGATTGATCTTTTTTGGGACGGATTTTGTATTTCAGAGTGAAGGGCAATGGAGAGATTTGCGCACGACTGGTGCGTCACGGCCCCTTTTTAACAGCAGATAACAGCGGTGCGCCTGTTCCCTGCGCCCTTGTGCTTGTGTCTGTAAGTGTTTTTGTGTGTGTGTGTGAGAGAGCGCGCCTCTACCTCTTTTTATCCCCTCTCTCTCTACTGTGAGAACTCCCCCGATTTTTTCCTCTCCACCCGAGCCCAACACTGCAAAGTTAAATGCTGGATCTATATTTCAGCGACCATTTTCGGCTGTAAAAATGCTGAGCAGCGTCCTCCTGCTGAGCGTCCTCACGGTCACTAGCCTGTCACGTTCCGAATCGGAGAGCCGCAAAACTTCAGCCTCCAAAGACATCTGCAAGACCCGCTGCGCCTGCGAGGAGCGGGAGAACATACTGAACATCAACTGCGAGAATAAAGGATTTACCACCGTCAGTCAGTTCCAGGCGCCAGCAAACAAAATCTCCCATTTCTTTCTTAATGGAAACTTCCTGTCACGGCTCGGTGCCAATGAGTTTGTCAGTTATGGCAATGTCACCTCACTGCATCTGGGGAATAATGGATTGCAGGAGATCCGAACCGGGGCTTTTAACGGGCTTCGCTTTCTGAAGCGGCTCCATTTGAACAACAACAACCTGGAGGTGATTAAAGAGGACACCTTTGCAGGACTGGAGAGTTTGGAGTATTTACAGGCAGACTATAATTATATCAGCGCCATAGAGCCTGGGGCTTTCAGTAAGCTGAATAAACTCAAAGTGTTGATCCTTAATGATAACCTGTTGTTGTCTTTGCCCCCTAATATTTTCCGCTTTGTGCTCCTTACCCACTTGGATTTACGTGGCAACCGGCTTAAGATGCTGCCATTTGCCGGGGTCCTGGAGCACATAGGCGGCATCATGGAGATCCAGCTGGAGGAGAACCCCTGGAATTGCACCTGTGATCTAATTCCTCTCAAATCCTGGTTAGACACTATCTCCGTCTTTGTGGGGGACATAGTCTGTGAGACGCCGTTCAGGCTGCACGGTAAAGACATCACCCAGCTCATAAAGCAGGATCTGTGCCCGCGCAGGAATGCTGGCGAGCGTGTGCACCCCCCGTCTGACTCTCACTTTCAAGGAGCCCTCCCCCCGACACACCAACCCGGCATGGTCACCCCCACCCGAGCCCCGAAAGCATCCCGGCCACCAAAAATGCGCTACAGGCCCACCGCTCGCATCTCAAAGGACAAACACGTCTTTGGGCCCATAATGGTTTACCAGACCCGCTCCCCTGTGCCCATGCTGTGTCCCAGCGTGTGCGTGTGCACATCACAAAACCCTGACAGCGGACTGAACATTAACTGCCAGGAGAGGAAGCTGCATAACATCACTGAGCTCAACCCCAAGCCTTCCTACCCAAAGAAACTCCACCTGACTGGTAACTACTTGCAAGTCATTTACAGAAACGATCTGACTGAGTACAGCTCACTGGAGCTGCTCCATTTAGGGAACAACAGGATCGCAGTGATTCAGGAGGGGGCATTTGAGAATCTGACAAACCTCAGACGTCTCTATCTCAATGGGAATTACATCGAATCACTTACTCAATCTCTTTTTGCCGGTCTGCAGTCGCTCCAGTATCTGTATTTGGAATACAACATCATCAAAGACATTTTACCACAAACATTCAATGCTCTGCATAACCTGCAGCTGCTGTTTCTCAACAACAATCTATTACGGTCGCTCCCTGACCATGTTTTCGGAGGAACCATGTTAACAAGGCTCAACCTACGGAATAATCATTTCTCCTACCTTCCAGTTAAAGGAGTTCTGGACCAGCTCTCAGCCTTCATACAGATTGACCTCCAGGAGAACCCCTGGGACTGTACCTGCAAGATTGTGGCGCTCAAAAACTGGATGGAGCTGTCCAGTACCAGCGTGGTGGTCAACGAAATCACATGTGATTCTCCCTCGAAACACGCGGGTCGCCTGCTGCGCTCGCTTCGCAATGAGGCCATATGCCCTGAGCCTAGTGAGGTGCCCCCACCACAATATGCCCCCCCTACAAAAAACCCTACGTTAATAAGCCCTGGCACTGAAGCCACCAGTCCCTCTTCTGCTGCTTCTTCCTCTTCTTTTAGTTCCGTCAGCCCCACTGAATCCAGACTCCACACCCCTGACTTACACTCTGAGGTCCCACTTTCAGTCCTGATTCTTGGGCTCCTTGTCGTTTTCATCCTTTCAGTATGCTTTGGCGCAGGCCTCTTTGTTTTTGTTCTAAAACGGCGCAAAGGGGTAGAGCACGTGCCCACAGGTGCCAACAACTTAGATCTCAACTCTTTCCAAGTGCAGTATGGTTCCTACACTCCAGAACCAACCCAAGACAAAACCTCTGAAACACACATGTATAATTACATCCCCCCACCTGTGGGCTCCATGTGCCAAAACCCCATTTACATGCAGAAGGATGGTGAGCAGGTGGCTTATTACCGTAATCTGAAGGAGCTTAGCTTCGGGCCCCTGGAGGCAAAGAAGGATGACGTCCTCAGCCGCAGCCCAGGGACCTACACCATCAGCACAGTGGATTTTATGGATAAATCACCGACGTCATGTGGTTTGTCCCCAGAGCCCCCTGAGATGCTGTATCAAAACTTAGGGGAGAGGCCCAACAAAGAGCTGCCCACAGCTGCAGGGGTACCTCCTTTCAATTACAACTTTTGCACTTTACCTAAGAGACCTTGCATCGTGCCCCCCTACGAGGTTGCTACAGCCCGGCGGCATGTCACCAACCAGGACAGGTTGAACAAAACTGTGCTGTACGGGACCCCCAGGAAATACTATGGGGCCGATCACCCATCCAGAAACAATGAGCACCCACTTCTGCTCCCTGGGAAGCTAAAAACAGAACCAGACTACCTGGAGGTTCTGGAGAAACAGACTGCGATGAGCCAACTGTAAGACAGCAACAAGACCCCCCCAATTCATAATAATCATGCAATTACTCTAATAATAGCCCTCTCTATATATCTATCTTATCTATCCGTGTTCAATCCCACAAGATTGACTGGAAGTGAACTGACGCCTTGATGATCTTTTTTCTCTCTTCCTTTTCTTCTCTATTTTCTTTTCAAAATGTATAAAAGGAGTATAAGAATTATATTATTATGCAGTTCTATTTTTTCTCCTGGAAGGTATAAATTATTTCTTCTTTCTGAAAAATAAAGTTCTTAAAGACTTTGACGACAGCAGGTATATATTAGGCAGGATTGTGTACAAATACGGCTTTGTGCTTTTCATAAAACTGTATTTTATTTTTTCCCTGTTTAAAAAATGAAAAAACTGAAAAAAGTATGAAATAATTATTCTTTGTAGAAGAGGAAATGCTACAGATCGACATTCCTGTACATAGTTAGCACACACAGATAAAACGTGAGTGTTAGACCTTAAAAGAAAAATCTTTTTAAAAACCAATAAGCGGCAAAATCTTACTACACTTACTCCAGAAAGTGCCTTTGCACTCAACTATTTTACCAACTCTCTGCAAAATGGAAATGTTTCTTTTTTCTGAAAGTGCTGTATTTTAAAGAATCAAATCTTTATGTAAAATGTCAAATTGAAAAAAAAGAAAACAATGAACTTGAGACTGAGTGTGAAATGATATTGTTGACAGGGAGATCATGTTATTTTGCTTTCAGTATGACGTGTCTTTGGAGATGTACAACTTCTTGAGAACATTGTATGCTATAGGGGAGAAATACAGCGTGGAAAAAATGGCGCCATTAAATTTTCACTGAAGCACTTTGTCAAGATCCAGAGCGTGAGGTAAAATTTGTCAAGACTGTGCATGATTATTTTTGGATGCTGTGGTGGGCTGTGGACTGCTCTAAAGTGTGTGTGTGTGTGTGTGTGTGTGTGTGTGTGTGTGTGTGTGTGTGTGTGAGCCAGAGAAATGAAAAAATAGAGTTAACCCGCAGCTCCTTCCTCTCTCTCTCTCTCTCTCTCTCTCTCTCTCTCTCTCTCTCTCTCTCTCTCTCTCTCTCTCTCTCTCTCTCTCTCTCTCTCTCTCTCTCTCTCTCTCTCCACTGAAATATGACGGCTCCTCTAATGATTGATGAGGTGCTTTTTGTTTGTTTTTGCTTTTTTCCTTTGCGCTTTCTGTATTTACTGATATCTGCTCTGGCCTCCTTTCTTCTACCCAACACATTGTTTCAAGCTTTTCTCCAATCTCCTCCTCCTCCCGCTGAACATCTCCCCTTCATCCATCCTGACGATGCACAGACAACACTTTACTTTTGATGTGGACGGTCGATATTTTTTTTTCAGCAGGGACAAGCATGTGTCAGAACATCACTGTGGGCTGAACAGTGATTGTATTGGTTTAAAAAAAAGATCTTGTTTGTTCTCATGAGACGTACGTAGATTGATGATGTTGTGTTGCTTCTTGGGAAGCGTCATTTTTACAGAAGAGAAGAATTGTCAGTGTAGCAATTAACAGTAGTGGATAACCCCTTGTGGATAACGAGTAAAGGAGAATACGCCTGTGCTGTATTCTGTAAAATCGAAGGTAGTCTGCAGTAAAGCGAGTACGCTGGAATGCATCTCTTCAAACGCATACAGCAATGACTTCCTTTATGTACACTGAGGAATGTTGCAGCTGCTGCTTCTCGAGTGACTTGGAGATGGATTGTTGTCAGGGCAGGAATTGACTGTGCTGCATTGCTGCTGTGAATGAGTAGTCCATGAAAAATGTGGTCTGCAGCAAAACAGAGTGATACCGCTCAAGACCCTGAAACGCTGCGTTTCTCTAGAATCTGCAGTTCAAACATGCCACACGCCTGAGTCCACGGGTGCATGCTGGTGATCCCCTGTGCATTTCCAGGTCCCCCCGCTGCCGTGTGACATGGATGAACTGCGCTGCCCCGCTGTAATGCTAATTCTCCTTTCTGTCCTTCAACTTGAGCTGACATTGGTTCTTTGTATGCTCTGTGAATGGCCTCCCAGTCGCCACCCCCTGTCCTTATCCTCCTCCCCCCGCTGGAGCTCTCCTGGCTAATGTGTAGCTGTCCAAGGTGCTGAAATGTTGCCGGTAACAGGCCTCAGCTGGATGAACAAGTTTTTTTCACTTATTTGAGGTTGAGGTAGCAAAGCTTTGTGTGGAGGGGTTTGGGAAAGTCCCTGAGTTTTGCATTCAGGTTGTTTGTGTCTTCTGGCTTCAGTTGTTCTCCACATAATATATATATATATAATTTACATTTTTCCAGAACTTCCAAACACACCATGTTTGAAATAGCTAGAAATTGTACCACAGCAAACATCCCAGGATTGTTAGCAGATTGACTTTTCTGTTCCGTAGTCAAAACATTGTTGTTTATGAGACAGGAAGTGTCTTTAGACTAAAGTAGCAGTGTGTAGCATTTAATGTCAAAGTGGTGAAGTTACATGTTCCAGCTGAATCCCCCTCACAGCATCCTCCCCTTCCAAACATGACAGAGAACCTTTGATAACCTTCAGTTTTCATAAAACTCAAAGGGTGTTGAGTTTGTCCAGTCTGGGTTACTGCAAGAAACATGGCGGCCTCCATAGAGAAGACCTCCCTGATGTAAATATAAAGTATTTCAATGTAAAGGGCCCATTCTAGGGAAAATATAACAATTGGTATAATTTAGATGTAACACACTCTTGAAAGCATCACTAAGATTATTTTATAATAACTCTGTCAATAAATCCCTTACACCTAAATCTTACACACTGGACATTGAAGTGAGTTAAATAGATATTTAGTAATAAATATTAAGTGAACTAATAACTGCTTTATGTAAAAGTTCTGATTGTACAAATCAAATCGATCGCTGAGATGTTTTAAATAAGAAACACAGTTTGATAATCGGATCTGTTGTTTATAAAACAGAAGTTTAGCTTTGATTACCTATACCATTTTATTTACAGCTTAAACTGAAGCTTGAATCCACATTGTTTGCAGTGATGCCTCATTACACAGGGAAATACTCCATGTGTCCTAACTCCTCACTGTCTGCTGCGTGCACTGTTTGTACAATGGGTCTGTACAGTTTGCAAGAAAGGAACATACTTAACAACATACTCAACATAGATGATGCGATATGTGTACCAAGGTATATACTTTCTTCCCCTTTTATGTCTGGTTAAGTGGGAAAATTCTTAAAAAGCAGTTTGTTCTCACCCAAGACCAGCTGAAAATCCATACTCTCAACTACAGTAAGGTTCAACCAGGAAGTCAGGGTACTCATTTTAACGGATTTTAACAACAGTCAGTTTGGGTAGAGGCATTTACATTTAGTGTAGGCCTCTCTTCCAAGTAAGATTGGTTAAACCTGTTTACGGTATCTAGTTGTGTTGTAAAGTTAGCACCTTGAGTGATGGCCCAAAAAAATAATGCTGATAATGTAGAGAGAGGCACATTCACATCCATCTCGTAAGAACGAGGCATCTCACGTCAGGGAGTCCCTGTCAACTTCACAATTGTTCCATAATAGATTATTTCAACCAACTGCTATGACCAGGTAGAAAGCTCAGTGTTTGGATAACATTGTTTGCAACAAAGATGTGATGCTCTTTGCACCTGAAAAACATCCTCCTTTAATGTTGCTCTGCTGTTACTGCTGCATGAAACACCTCATTAACTCCAAACCCTGGGATTTTTTTCTCTACTTTCCTGCCTCCCATTTCTTTTTCTCCCTTTGTGCTTTTACTTATGGTCCCCTTAGTGCTGTAACTTTTTTTTTTATGATGCAGAGAATCGAGTTGCTTTCATCGGTGGTTTCGAAGGCAGCCGGCGAGCAGGGGAGATGCTGCGGTAAGCAAAGCTGCGAACGCTGTCATCTGGGCTCCCCTTTTTTAACAAGCTTCACCATTTCAGCTGCTGTATGTGAATGGGAGGAGAGGAAGAAAGAGCGTGAGAGGCGGGGAAGAAGAGAGGGAAGGAGCGAGAGAGGTCAGGAGAGATGAACGGAAGGAGGGAGAGAGGGAGCTGTTCATTCCTTTCCTTTCTCTGAAAATGGAGTGATTTTCCTTCCTTGGGCACAATAGGTCCTCTGTGTCTTTTTAGTGGCGGTGAAGGAAAGAGTGCTCCACACACACACACACACACACTCACACAGTGGTGCACACTCTCAGTCACATATACACACACAGACAGACACACACACATAAGGGAGGGTTGGAACATGTGCAGCCTTGCACACCAATGAGGAAGCTTTCTCTCCAGAACACTCTCTTCTCTTATCTTGCAGCTCTGGGACACTCTTGCGTGTATGAGTGAGAGTGTGTGTGTGTGTGTGTGTGTGTGTGTGTGTGTGTGTGTGTGTGTGTGTGTGTGTGTGTGTGTGTGTGAGAGTGAATGATTGACTCAGTGCATTCATATATTTATATACTGTATGTGTAAATACCCATATCATTGCAGTGTCTTCTCCTTCATCTTACACAAGAATGAAAGGTATAAATAGGTATTTTGTGTGGGTGTCTCGCTCTCTCTTCCACTCTCTGTCTACCTCTCTCGCCCGGCCCACACCGTGTCCCTCTCTATTTGTCACTCTCTCTGAGAGATATGATGGTGGACTATAAATTGGTATTCGTATAGTGTGGTTCAATGTGTGGATAAGCGATTCAGAGATGACTTTGAAGCATACGTGCTGCTGCTTTGACTTGATTTATAAACGGCCTTTTCTGTGTGCGTGTTTGTGTGAACTCCATTATGTGTGTGTGTGTGTGTGTGTGTGTGTGTGTGCGCCATTCAATGATTTGTATTTTATCAGTCTATTTGGTTGCTCCCCTTAACTCACTTTCAATTATGCTTGCGTCATCCCAAGCTGTCATTTCCGTTACAGAGGTTTGGGTTTCATTTAGGGGACAGTACACAGTTCCTCCATCCAAGCTTAATTGTTTCATTGAGCCCTGCAGTGCCCCCCCCCACCTCACCCTTCTCTTGTCCCATTTAACAGATGACCTTAAAATGTGCAATAGAGAGAAAACTGCAGTTTCCAATTGATACAGCTCCCATATGCCTCAGTTGTGTTTTCAGGAAGAATTTGTGTGTCTGACTTGTGTTCTGTCTTTGCTTTTTAGCCATTCTGTAGGGTTGGATTTGTCACTTGTCTTAAGTTCAGCCTATGAGCAGTTCTAGATTCAATCGCTTGAGGGGCCTAAATACAAGTTCCCTCAAGCCAATGGTGCTTAACCCTAAACCACCAGAAACAAATCAGTGCTATACGCTTGATTTAACACAATTTTAGAATATGTGCCATGTCACATGTATGTTTGTTATCTTCACATTAGAGCTGGGGTTGGTAATCCTCGAAAAGCTAGCAAGAGCAGGCTACACTTTAAAACATCCCACATCCCAACCCCACCAGATGATTGCTATTCCATGACTCGCTTGCTAACTTCTGTCTATTATCTCTGCTTCAGCACTGTATGTCTCTCCATAATGTGCAGTGAGAGTGCGGGCAGGCAGGTTGGTTAGTGATGGAAAGAGAAAAAGCTTTCTGAAGGGGATTTGAACTTTGAAGATAAAAAAAGGGTTCCAGAAACAACTTACCCCCCCTAACTTTAAGTAATAGATTCATAAATATCCGTTGGCCTATGTGACTGTTCCTGATCCCTTACATGTTGTATTGGACGATAAAGTGCCATGCCTTTAGCATCAGTCTGGAGAAGTAACGGTCAGTAATGAATGAGTTAAATAATATGTGTTTTCATTTGTCAGGTCAGGTCAGGTTTTCCAAGAAGTCAAGGTTAATCAGGTCAGACCTTAAAGAGAGTGTGAATCGCATTCTGGGATGATTGCTCTCTTTGGATATGTGCACATAATGAAGCTGTTGTATAGAGGTGGCCCTGTGCACAGGTGACAGATTGTTTTTAGACATGAACTCAGGAGAATGTCAGAAGATTCAAAACACACAAGTTTCTGCAGCATTCAGGTGAGCGCCATTGCAGAGTTCAAATATTTTTTGTTTAAAGCACATCGACCCTGGCATTGGCCTGTGTGACTAAAAGCTTTTGAATCAAATTTTTTTCTGATTCCACATCTGCTTGTCCTACATGTGTTGCTCCTCTTTTTCATCTTGATATATTTGTACTTGTTTTTTTGTTCAGTTTTCAGAAACATCACTAATGCACCCACTCGCTTGTGGTGAATCCTCTGGATAATCTCCTGATGTCTTCTCAAGGGGGCTCATTCTGACATTATCCAGAGTTTCTACTAGTGGGCTGGCAGGAGAAACTCCGTAGAATGTCCAGAGCCTTTGACTCATCCGTTTGCACCGCCACACATGGAGAACAACAGGAGGTTAACAGTGCATGTCTGAAGCTATGCGACACACACACATTGTACTAAGGAACACAGAGAGAGTGCACATCAGCAGGGGTCCAACAACAAGTTTTAGCCCTCCGGCGGCCTAATGTGTTGAAGCAGCCATGCCTGGGGGGAGGGGGTTCCAATGCATCCATGTCAGTGGCTCGACAGTATGTTAACATGCAACCTGTGATCTGTGACTGGCTGTGATTGATTTCAAATGACACGACCTTCTATAAAATACTTGAGCAAGGCATGATTAGCCAGAGCGGCTTTCTGAGCAGGTTATATTCAGTCGTGGGTGAACCACTGAAAACTCTGCATGTGTGTGTGTGTAACTGTGCGCGTCATCCCACTATACTTTAGAAATTCAGCGAGCAGTGTGGCATGTCTGCGGAAGATTTACTACACGAGAGAGAAACGACAGGAGAAACGCAAATCGCTCTAAGTATCCTTGACACACAGCCGACGATGTGTACGGCACCGGCGGGGAGAAGGAGTGGGCGGAGCTCTGTGCTAAGTTCTCCCTTTGTTACACAGCAGACGGCAGAGGCAGTAGAGTCAAGCAAGCATGGAGAGAGACACAGACAGAGAGAGAGAGAGAGACTCTGGGCTGGAGGCAGTCTGCATGTAATTTAAATGTTATTAATTCGTTTGCAATGTAATTAGTTTGCAGGCCTAAATCTTAATTTCATCCTGAAACTGCCTGCTCAGGATTAAACAGCCGACACTCAAAGTTAGCGAGTGACTGGCTGATGAAGAAAGAAAAAGAGCCACAGTGTCAAGACACCTTCCTCCAAATGAACGTTAATATGTCAGCATGTCTGCTGGATGTGTAAACAGCAACGCATCTGCCATGACGATGAGGCGTTAATTTGTTAATGTGGTGTTCACAGCTTGTTCCTTCCCCCTGAACCCAGTTGAGTCATTCACTCATCATTTATTTATTCATTTTGGAGGGAAAAGACTATCCTCCATGTATGTCATGGTTCTTTTTAATCCGTTTTGTCAAATGGCAGACATGATGATCACTATGGATCATTGATTTGTAATTTTAAGGTGGTTTAAGCTTCCCAAAACTGGTTATGTCACTGTGCTCCTATGGTTTGTATCAGTTGATTGTGTTTTGGGGTTTGGTCAGTAAGGTTCTGCATTATGGTGGAAATTATTATCAAGATATTGACATTTTCACATACATCAATATTGACAATTATCCAGATAAATGTCACATTATGTGACTCTGTTTGAGCAAAGAATTAGAAAAGCACTTGACAAAGCATTTTTCAAAAATACAAATGTATCAGTGGTGACTTTTCACCTCCAATCAGCATGAAGTGGGGGGCGAATAAAACATTTGCTTCCTGTGGCGAAGCAAACCATCTGGTCTTACATGGAGTGAACTTTGACCCGCGCTATTCACATTCACTCTGACTTTGTGTTTATTCAACCATTTTCCCAGCCCTAATTTAAAGTTTCCATCCACTGAGCTTTTTGGTAAGCAAATATATTTACATATATTTTTCATTGTTTCCTGACAACACGCACTGAACAAATAAACTGACCGATGCATTCCTCTCAGTCAAAGAATATCTGCAAAGTTTTGAAATCAGCATGGTTTACACTCATCTGTTTTCTTTTCAGTCTTTTGTTAAATATTTAAGAATAATGTAATTGACTGTAGCTGATGATTAGAGCTGCACTGCTCTAATCCTGTGATGGGCCTCACTCTTCAGAATCCTCCATCATACACATCCTCCCAATGTGGCGCCTATCACCGAACTCTTAGTATGTTCTGCTGTAGCAGTAAACATTTCTATAATATAATTGGTTGTTGTCGACATACTTTTGAGAATTCAGTTTTAAAAATGTTGTATTGGTTGGAAGTTTGACTGTGGTCTACTGTACTGTTGGCAATGATCCCCACTGCAGCATAAAGTTAAGCACTCACTCACCTCCGGCATGTCAGAGCAGTATTACACCACTGTCTTTGTTCCTGGCATCTTCAGGCTGGAATATAGTGTATGTGACACAGAATGCAGCGGCAGATAAGAAATAAAAAAGCTTTAGCTCTTCTGTGAAAAGGCTTGAATGTCGGGGATGTTTGAAGCAGTTGCACAGATTCTGTTGCCCTGCAGTGTCAGGTCTCTGTTTACCCGAGGTGTGTGAACTGATTGTGCTCTGACAGGATTCTGCAGGGGGGGGGGACTGCATTACCAATTGCACTTTTAATGTTTTGGTATCTGACAGCCAACATTTTTAGAGGCCAGATCATCTATCAGCCAAGGTAAGCTAGGTAAAAGACATTTATGATAAAATCAGCCACATGCCAGTGATTCAATAACTCTGGTGCCTTTCTGGAGATTAAAAGCTTTCTGCAGCAGACACACTCATTTGGTTTCAGGTCATTCTAGCTCTTACATGCTGCTTTACTCTGATCAAGGTTGTTTTACTTTTCCCCTATCAGTGTCCAGTATTGGATATCCGA
Source organism: Limanda limanda (assembly GCF_963576545.1). Lineage (NCBI taxonomy): Eukaryota > Metazoa > Chordata > Actinopteri > Pleuronectiformes > Pleuronectidae > Limanda > Limanda limanda. The sequence goes on along the minus strand of NC_083645.1, from coordinate 3,697,514 downwards.
GATGTTGAATCTGCTTGTATCTGTTTCAGGGCTGCATGGGTGATAACACTTTGATCCAGAGTGGTTTGGTGCTGAGTGTCAGTGGTTGTCGAGCAAGTTGTATCTAACCACGTCTGCAGTGGATGTTTTGTGCAGAAGGTGCAGGACTATATTTTATCACTGTAATGTATTATACGACTAAAAATACTTTGCATAGGTAGAAATCACAAGTTTACCATGGATTTCATCTATGTCAGAGGGCTAAACAGCTGTCAGCTCAAGGAGCAGCTGAGTGAGCTATGGAAATCTGGTTTACCATCGTGATGTGTCATGTTTGAATCATGCTAAATATGCACATGTGGTTTTACAAAACTGAAAAAAGAGGTAAACTCAATTCTTGGAGATGAGAGGAATTTTATTCAGTTGTTTTCCACAAACATGGAATTGATTTTATGGACAGGGTGATGGAATAGTGGTTTGCTCCGTCGACTCAACGGGTCGACTGTGCTGCAGTGCCTCCCGGAGCAGTGCACCAGAACAGTGTATGGCGGTAGTGCACATTGACTTTAGTTGCCACCCGCCAATAAGCCAGACAAAGGAGAAGAAGGGAAAACCTGTTGCAATGTGATTGGGCCTTCAGATCTGACTGTCAAGCTTCTAGAGAACTTTCAGCTCTCTGGAAGGAGACGTCTGTGGCAGGTGCAATTGGAGAACACTACAAGAACCAAAGCCTGCAATGCCATCTGGACATGCAGGTGACTTTGCAAACTTCAGTCATATTGAGAGGTATCCGGAGCTGAAGAGGACAGGGTGATGTGCCTGACAACCTACAATACATCAGAGAGGTTGGTGTGTTCAATGATTTACTCTCGAAGGATGTTGTAAGAATTGAAATGGGCCTTGATAGGGAAAAGGTTCCCTACCTCTGGGATTAGAGTTTTCTCTATCTCCAATCTACTGCTTGTGTCAAGGTCAAAGGAGCTTGACCCGCAGAAACCATTATGTGACAAGAGGATGTAGAGAGACGGAAATCAATTACAGAGAGAGAGAGATAGAGACAGAGCGAGAGAGAAAATACTTTTTTAAGGGATAGAGAGGGAAGGAAAACAGAGATAAAGCAGAATAGTGGAAGCCAGGGTGTAGGAAGAAGAGAAAAGACTGAGTAGACAATCAATAGAGTTGGTTCAATAGGCCGATGGACATGGTTTTGCCTTGAAGGAAGGTGTGTGGGTGTGTTTGCGTGCACAGTGCATGTCCATTCTCTCTTCCTCACACACACCTAAATGAAGCCCAAGGTTTCTTGAACTGGTCACTGTTGGTCAAAATGGATTTTCCTCACTTCTACATGTAACATAAGGTGATATCATAGAGCCTAGGGGTGAGAGAGAGAGAGAGAGAGAGAGAGAGAGAGAGAGAGAGAGAGAGAGAGAGAGAGAGAGAGAGAGAGAGATTTTTTGATTTTTGAAAAATAACTTTATTAGGTACTATTTTTTAAACAATACACATTGAAACACCTAATAAGTTATTTTAAAATACACATTTGGCCATAAATAAATAAATAAAAGAAATCACACAAGATAATCAGCATAAACAAGTTCTTGATTTGTCACAGAACATAAAACATCTTGAAAACACCACAGATCGTTAAAAGAGTCCAGGTCACCTGCTGCTTTATAAAAAACGAAATCAACCAATATTCTGGATTTAATCATGTTGACACAGACAGGGACCGACTCAATGTGGACGTCTTGCTCTACCTTCCTCTTCCTGGTTATATACACAGCCATCTTAGCCTGCTCTAAAACAAAGTTTAAAAGCTGGCTTTTGTGCTTTTGTTTGCGAGTGTATTTAAAACCATAAATAAAACCCTGCTTGTTGAAAACCTCTTTAAAACTGGTAAAAACAACTTGTAAAAACAGAAACAAACCAGAGAGACGGTGACACTCATAAAAACAGTGAAAGAGAGTTTCCTTTTCATCACAAAATGGGCATTTGTCTTCCACTGTGTTCTTGATTATTGATAAGAAAGTGTTCACCGCCAGGATGCCGTGGAGCAACCTCCACTGGAGGTCTCCGTGTCTCTTGCTCAGTGGAGGTTTATACAACGACCTCCACTGAGGTCCGGTTTCCTGGGCTCCAGTAAAGTAGCTCCTCCAAGGAGTGTCTCTCCGTCCGTCCAGTTTTTTAATGTTAAGTGTTTTTACCAATAGTTTGTATAGGTTTTTTCCGGAAGCTCCCTCCAGGGAGACCGGGCGAGCCGGCTGTATCAGAGGTCCAGAACATTCCTTTAAATCCAGTGCCAGAAAAGAGGCGGGGAAAGGGTCCTCAACATTGGGAGAAAAGGACCCATCTTTAAAGGAGTTTAAAAGCAAGATGTCTTGATCTGTGAGTCTTGTCTTCCAGTGGTCCAGCACCCTCTTCATAGTTCGCTCTGATCTGGTCCCCAGTTTGTTGGTCAGCCCTGTGGGATCTTCTAGTTCAGGACCAGTTAGCTCCACCACCTGGCCCAGCGTAGAGATCCCGGCAGCCTGCAGCAGTCTGGAGAGGGTGCCTTGTGCCCAGCAGGGGGGATCTAGAATGGTCCCATACAGGACAGGCTCTTGCAGCAGCCAGTGCAGGGAGTCCCCCTGTAACCTTCGCTCTTTTTTTAAAAGGTTCCAGACTTTAAACACACTCTTATAAAAACCAGGAAGAGATGGTGAGACTGTGTTGTTATTGCTCATTAAAAACAGGCTAAAATCCAGACCTAGGCTGTTAAAATGTTGCAGGATGCACCGGGATAGAGGTCTCCACAGAGCGTCCCTTGGCCCGGTCAGTAATCTTTGGACAAACTGAAGGCGGAAGGTAGCACCCCTGCTGGCCAGGTGGACCAGGCCCTGCCCCCCCTCCTCCGTAGGAAGGAAAAGGACACTCTGTGGGATCCAGTGCATCCTGCCCCAAAAGAAATCTATTAAAACCCGTTGTACCTCTGCCAGGCGAGAAGGTGGAGGATCAACACAGGCCAGCCGGTGCCACAGGGTAGATGAAACTAGGTTATTTATAATTAATGTCCGGCCTCTGTACGACATTTTTGGCAAAAGCCACTTCCATTTTTTTAATCTACCATTAACCTTTTGTAGGACATTGTCCCAATTCTTCCTCATGTGGGTCTCATCTCCCAGGAAGACTCCGAGGTATTGGAGTCCTCCTTTCTGCCAGGCCAGACCTCCAGGCAACCTGAGCCGATCCCCCAGCTTCTCTCCAACCATCAGAAGAAATCAAATTAAAATCATTTACAGTATCAGATAAAAAATCAATGTCTTTTTGTGTATTCACAAGAACAATAAGATCATCTGCATACACAGATAATTTAAAAGATACACTGCACCGGGGGAAACACACGCCTTTTAAAACCTTCCTTAACCTATGGAGCAGAGGCTCGATGGCCAGAGAGTACAACATCCCAGAGAGAGAGCAGCCCTGCCTCACCCCTCTGTTAATGTCAAAAGGAGCACTCAGCCCCCTGTTTATTTTAAGAACACTCGCAATGTCTGTATAGAAGACCCGGATCATGGCTATAAAGCCTGGGTTGAACCCAAAAGCAGCCAAGGTCTGCCATAAGTACTGGTGTTCAACCCGGTCAAAAGCCTTTTCCTGGTCTATGGAAATAAGACCAGTCTCTATTGCCAATGAACTGGAGAGGTCCAAAACATCTCGAATCAAAGTGACATTGTCACTTATGAGCCTGCCGGGCACACAGTAAGTCTGGTCAGGGTGGATGACGGACGCCATTACCTCCCTTAGTCTGAGGGCCAGAGCTTTGGACAGGATTTTGTAATCCGTGCACAACAGAGAGACCGGCCTCCAGTTCTTAAGCTCTTGTAGGTCTCCCTTCTTCGGCAGCAGGGTGATGACGGCCCTCCTGCAGCTCAGAGGTAGCCTTCCGTTCTGTAAACTGTCATTTACTACCTCTAGCAGATCTTGTCCTACGATTTCCCAGAATGACTTAAAGAAATCAGCAGGAAGGCCGTCTATCCCCGGAGCTTTGCCGCTCTGCAGGCTCATAGTGGCTCTGTGCAGCTCTTCCTTTGTAATTTGTGCGGCTAGCTCCGTGTTGTTGCTCCTGCTTACCTGAGGGAGACCATTCAGAAAACTGCTGTGCACATCTGGATTACTTGACCACTCACTCTTAAAGAGGTCTCTATAGAAACCTGTAGCACACTTCCTGATCTCAGACACGTCTGAGACTTCAGAGCCGCTACCCGTTCGTAAACAGTGAATGGTCTTCCTTTGCCCATTTTTCTGCTCCAGACCAAAGAAGAACTGGGAGGGGGCATCCATCTGCGAGATGTTCATAAACCGGGACCTGACCAGAGCTCCCTGTGCTGAAATGCCCAGCAGGTTGGCTATAGCCGACTTTTTGGTCTTGAGGGAGTCTAAATGCCCTCGATTTCCTGTAGAAGCTACTAAAGATTGTAATTCTTCTACTTGTCTCTCCAGATCTCTCATTGTCCGGGTTAAATCTCTACTGACATTGCGAGTGAACTGCTGGCAAAGTTGTTTTATTTTAGCTTTTCCAATGTCCCACCACTGCTGAATGCTACTGAAGGCAGGCCTGCTCTCTCTGTGGGAAAACCAAAACAACTTAAAAGCATTTCTAAAAGCCTGGTCATTTAAAAGAGCTGTGTTAAAATGCCAATAGGCGCTCTTTAAACGAACATTTCTAATAAAAACGGAGCAAGAGACTAAACAATGATCAGTAAAACCCACAGGCTGAATAAAACACCTTTTAAAAATATTTAAATGGTGTTTAAAACAATAGAGTCGATCCAATCTAGCCAGGGATAAAACATTGTCTCTTGCATGGCTCCAGGTGTATTGCCTGTGATTACTGTTAAAAACCCTCCACACATCAGATAGTTCATGTGCCTCGGTTATCTGATTCAGCCTGAGACCTGATGCGGGATGTGGCTCTAAGTGATTTCTGTCCAAGGTGGGATTTTCTGTGCAGTTAAAATCACCTCCTAAAAACATAAAATCATCACCACTACAGTTTTTGACAGTCTCATCTAAAATGTTTAAAAGTGCCATCCTGTCCACTCTATTGGTGGGTGCATAGACATTTAAAAACACCAGCTTTATATTCTCATATTCAGCTTTTACTTTTAACAATACACCTGGAATAATCTCTTCTGCAATAAAAGAAAGTGGTAAAAAACTCCTGGCAAAAAGAATCCCCACCCCCCCACTGCAGCTGGACTTATGACTTAAAATCGCTTCTCCATTAAAAGCCCTCTTCCATTCACACTCAATGTCCTCGGTACTGTGGGTTTCTTGTAAAAACATAACATCTATCCTGTTAATGTCCATAAGTTTAAAAACAGCCGCTCTTCTAAAATCAGCTCTGGCTCCATTTACATTCAAAGTGCTGATTTTAAAATCACACATGGATAAAAGATAAAGAAAAACAGTCAGAAAACAGGTCAGTAAAAGAGAAGAGTAAAAAGACTTTCTAACACTCGTCATCATCAGTGACTATTTCGCAGTTAACCCTCAACATGAGTTTCCGGAGTCTGTAAATCTCCTGGTCTGTTATAAAACCATCGCTGCCTGTTTTCCTGGTGAGCGGTTTAGCGGACTTTAAAAATAGTTTTAAGTCAGGGAAATGATCCTTAAGTGAAGTCAGGTGTCTACCTGAGAGGGGGGGGTCACACTCCCCTGGCTGGACCTCAGCCCACGGCTTGCTTTGCATGCTTTTGCACTGCTGTGCCCTGACCCTGAATTTTTCCGTTTTTGTGTAATTTTAAACATTTCTTCATCACTCATGCCATCATCCATCTCAGTTTCATCTATATCAATTGGTTCTGGCTGGCTGTCGGTTTTTTTTCTTGCCTGCTCAGAAACACTGTTCACAGCGGGGGTTCCCCCCTCGACTCTCCGGGGCTTCGGAGGCTGCCTCCGTCTCCAGCACCCCCCCCCCCCCCCCCCCCCCCCCCCTCCACCAGAGGAGCGGGAGGCTCTGTCAGCTCGCGGAAGCTCCCCGCCAGTGGCAGCAGTGGCCGCTGCCGCAGCGGTAGTGACGGCCCGAGTCGGAGCTGCCACAGCCGGGGCCGGGGCCGGGGCTGCTGCCGACGCTGTTTCCGCTGCCTCAGCCGGGGCCGGGGCCGGGGCCGGAGCTGCCGCGGCCTCCGCCGCAGCTGCCGCGGCAGCTCGCTGCGCTCCACCCTTCCCCGGGCAGGAGCGGGCCAGGTGCCCCTCCTGCCCGCACTCAAAACACTTCATATTTTCAGATGTCACAAAAATCACATAATTAAACCCCTCAATTTTAAACGAAAAAGACATGTTCATCTCCTTGGTGTTATCTTTGAGGACCATGTAAACTTGTCTCCGGTGACTCACTACGTGCCTCAGTTTGGCCGTACCGGGACAATTCTTTGGCCAGAGTATCGTTTTTAATGAAGGGGGGTGCATTGGATATTATCACCCGCGCGGCTTCTGCCACACTGCTTTCCACCGCGGGGATCAGCTTAATGGCATGTCGGCGAGTCAGACTCTCAAAGTCTGCTGCCACTGCCGCTGCCACAGGCATGCTGCCTGTTAGCACACACGCACACACACTCACACACTCACTCAGCAAAACTAATCTAAACAAAAAAACACAACTAGAGAACTAAAGACAAAACAGATAAACATACACCTAAATGATAAAGCTCAGTAAAGTTAAGTCTTAAACCCACAATACCTTTCACACTCACACACAGCTCTCAGCTCCACGCTCACTCCGCCATGACAGAGAGAGAGAGACAGAGACAGAGACAGAGACAGAGACAGAGAGAGAGAGAGAGAGAGAGAGAGAGAGAGAGAGAGAGAGAGAGAGAGAGAGAGAGAGAGAGAGAGAGAAGGTCGAGCAAGGTAAAGACGCAATGAAAAAGAGAGACAGAAAGAAAAGGGAATGAAAATGAAGAGATCCCGCCCTGGGGCCTGTGGGGTCATTCTGAATTCATTTCCTCTAATGGAGCTGGCTCACTTTAAATCACACCAGAATCAATGCAGATCTACACTAAGTCCTGGGTTGTTGAGTGGCTGCTGACTGGGCCTGTATTTACAGACAAACCAAAAAAGACTGAATCTCATCTAACAACCCTCCCATCTGAACAGGAGCATGTTTTCCGGGACAAACCAAAATTAGTTAACCCCGCCTACCCCATGTGGGCGGTCTTGTGTTGAAGTTGGGTCCTCTACCAGAAGCCTGAAGGCTCTGCACAGCATCTTAACTGTTCCTAGGACAGATATGTCAGATATTCTTCCAGGAATCTGCTGGAGCACCATTCCATATTTGGGAGTTTCAAGCCGAAATGCTCCGATTACCACTGGCCCCATTGTTTTCTTCACTTAAGCCTTACTTCACTGTGGCTCAGTGGATAAGACCACTGTTTTGGTACATGAGGTCAGGTCAGGGCAGGACAAGACCCTTCGGCAAGGTCCTTGATGCTACCAGCCTAACTCAGACATGAGTGTAACAGCAAACATGAGACACGGACGTCACATGGGTTACCATGTCATGTGTTAGGGAAGCAGGTCAACATGGAACAAGACAAGCATGTACCAGGGAAGAGAACATGGACTTGTTGTAATGTTTATTTATCAATGAGTCCCCTATGTAAGACTAAATTAGGAAGAATATAATTTATCTATTATTTGTGCATTAATGTTGAATTTTCTTATATGCAACACTAGCCAAAACTACTTCTAAATATTAGACCCCCTGGGTTTTAGGCCCTCTTTAGCAGCACCTGCTACTTGCCCAGTTAAGAGTAGCACTTTTAAATAGAAACAGTGTCATGCTGTATAGCTAATTTTTGGAGGGTATTTTGCAATTGCCCCTGAGAATAACTGTCAATAAATTAGTGTATTGAAATAACTTGATTGAGACAATCAGTAACTTTGGTTTTAATAATGTCAACAAAAAAAAGATCCCATACCATGTATGTAGAATTTGTTTGTATAATTTGATGGAACGTTAACATACTGCTTTGTATATTCATTTTAGGAAGGCATGTGATACTCATGAGTGGTGACAAAAACAGACTAATTAATACGTTACTGAGAAGAAAACAAAGAAGAAATTAAACTATGGAGGGGAAAAAAAGGATAGTACAGCAGCAACTCATATTCATATTCAAGAAATAGAGATGTAAAAAGACAGAAAAGACAGAAGAGAGCGGAAGGAAAAAAAAAGGAGGTACATGAAGGAACGAAGAAGAGTGGATTTTGTCGTCTTCAAATCCCAATAATGTCATTGTAACTCAATCCTGAGGCTAAACGAGAGAAAGAAAAGAGTTGTCACTGTGATTTC